>NC_081290.1:165885227-166188257 GCF_030435805.1 Mustela lutreola | reverse complement strand
TTTGATGGATTCCTTTCTCACATTGAGGTCCTTCATCCATTTTGAGTCTATTTTTGTGTGTGGTGTAAGGAAATGGTCCAATTTCATTTTTCTGCATGTGGCTGTCCAATTTTCCCAGCACCATTTATTGAAAAGGCTGTCTTTTTTCCATTGGACATTCTTTCCTGCTTTGTCGAAGATTAGTTGACCATAGAGTTGAGGGTCTATTTCTGGGCTCTCTATTCTGTTCCATTGATCTATGTGTCTGTTTTTGTGCCAGTACCATGCTGTCTTGATGATGACAGCTTTGTAATAGAGCCTGAAGTCCGGAATTGTGATGCCACCAACGTTGGCTTTCTTTTTCAATATCCCTTTGGCTATTCGAGGTCTTTTCTGGTTCCATATAAATTTTAGCATTATTTGTTCCATTTCTTTGAAAAAGATGGATGGTACTTTGATAGGAATTGCATTAAATGTGTAGATTGCTTTAGGTAGCATAGACATTTTCACAATATTTATTCTTCCAATCCAGGAGCATGGAACTTTTTCCATTTCTTTGTGTCTTTCTCAATTTCTTTCATGAGTACTTTATAGTTTTCTGAGTATAAATTCTGTGTCTCTTTGGTTAGGTTTATTCCTAGGTATCTTATGGTTTTGGGTGCAATTGTAAATGGGATTGACTCCTTAATTTCCCTTTCTTCTGTCTTGCTGTTGGTGTAGAGAAATGCAACTGATTTCTGTGCATTGATTTTATATCCTGACACTTTACTGAATTCCTGTATAAGTTCTAGCAGTTTTGGAGTGGAGTCTTTTGGGTTTTCCACATATAGTATCATATCATCTGCGAAGAGTGATAATTTGACTTCTTCTTTGCCGATTTGGATGCCTTTAATTTCCTTTTGTTGTCTGATTGATGAGGCTAGGACCTCTAGTACTATGTTGAATAGCAGTGGTGATAATGGACATCCCTACCGTGTTCCTGACCTTAGCGGAAAAGCTTTCAGTTTTTCTCCATTGAGAATGATATGTGCGGTGGGTTTTTCATAGATAGTTTTGATGATATTGAGGTATGTGCCCTCTATCCCTACACTTTGAAGAGTTTTGATCAGGAAGGGATGCTGTACTTTGTCAAATGCTTTTTCAGCATCTATTGAGAGTATCATATGGTTCTTGTTCTTTCTTTTATTGATGTGTTGTATCACATTAATTGACTTGTGGATGTTGAACCAACCTTGCAGCCCTGGAATAAATCCCACTTGGTCGTGGTGAATAATCTTTTTAATGTACTGTTGAATCCTATTGGCTAGTATTTTGTTGAGTATTTTCGCATCTGTGTTCATCAGGGATATTGGTCTATAGCTCTCTTTTTTGGTGGGATCCTTGCCTGGTTTTGGGATCAAGGTGATGCTGGCCTCATAAAATGAGTTTGGAAGTTTTTCTTCCATTTCTCTTTTTTGGAACAGTTTCAGGAGAATAGGAATTAGTTCTTCTTTAAATGTTTGGTAGAATTCCCCCAGGAAGCCGTCTGGCCCTGGGCTTTTGTTTGTTTGGAGATTTTTAATGACTGTTTCAATCTCCTTACTGGTTATGGGTCTGTTCAGGCTTTCTATTTCTTCCTGGTTCAGTTGTGGTAGTTTATATGTTTCTAGGAATGCATCCATTTCTTCCAGATTGTCAAATTTATTGCCGTAGAGTTGCTCATAGTATGTTCTTATAATAGTTTGTATTTCTTTGGTGTTAGTTGTGATCTCTCCTCTTTCATTCATGATTTTATTTATTTGGGTCCTTTCTCTTTTCTTTTTGATAAGTCGGGCCAGGGGTTTATCAATTTTATTAATTCTTTCAAAGAACCAGCTCCTACTTTCGTTGATTTGTTCTATTGTTTTTTTGGTTTCTATTTCATTGATTTCTGCTCTGATCTTTATGATTTCTCTTCTCCTGCTGGGCTTAGGGTTTCTTTCTTGTTCTTCCTCCAGCTCCTTTAGGTGTAGGATTAGGTTGTGTACCTGAGACCTTTCTTGTTTTTTGAGAAAGGCTTGTACCGCTATATATTTTCCTCTCAGGACTGCCTTTGTTGTGTCCCACAGATTTTGAACCGTTGTATTTTCATTATCATTTGTTTCCATGATTTTTTTCAATTCTTCTTTAATTTCCCGGTTGACCCATTCATTCTTTAGAAGGATGCTGTTTAGTCTCCATGTATTTGGGTTCTTTTCAAACTTCCTTTTGTGGTTGAGTTCTAGCTTTAGAGCATTGTGGTCTGAAAATATGCAGGGAATGATCCCAATCTTTTGATACCGGTTGAGTCCTGATTTAGGACCGAGGATGTGATCTATTCTGGAGAATGTTCCATGTGCACTAGAGAAGAATGTGTGTTCTGTTGCTTTGGGATGAAATGTTCTGAATATATCTGTGATGTCCATCTGGTCCAGTGTGTCGTTTAAGGCCTTTATTTCCTTGCTGATCTTTTGCTTGGATGATCTGTCCATTTCAGTGAGGGGAGTGTTAAAGTCCCCTACTATTATTGTATTATTGTTGATGTGTTTCTTTGATTTTGTTATTAATTGGTTTATATGGTAGGCTGCTCCCACGTTGGGGCATAGATATTTAAAATTGTTAAATCTTCTTGTTGGACAGACCCTTTGAGTATGATATAGTGTCCTTCCTCATCTCTTATTATAGTCTTTGGCTTAAAATCTAATTGATCTGATATAAGGATTGCCACTCCTGCTTTCTTCTGATGTCCATTAGCATGGTAAATTCTTTTCCACCCCCTCACTTTAAATCTGGAGGTGTCTTCGGGCTTAAAATGTGTTTCTTGGAGGCAACATATAGATGGGTTTTGTTTTTTTATCCATTCTGATAGCCTGTGTCTTTTGACAGGGGCATTTAGCCCATTAACATTCAGGGTAACTATTGAGAGATATGAATTTAGGGCCATTGTATTGCCTGTAAGGTGGCTGTTACTGTATATGGTCTCTGTTCCTTTCTGATCTACCACTTGTAGGCTCTCTCTTTGCTTAGAGGACCCCTTTCAAGATTTCCTGTAGAGCTGGTTTGGTGTTTGCAAATTCTTTCAGTTGTTGTTTGTCCTGGAAGCTTTTAATCTCTCCTTCTATTTTCAATGATAGCCTAGCTGGATATAGTATTCTTGGCTGCATGTTTTTCTCATTTAGTGCTCTGAAAATATCATGCCAGCTCTTTCTGGCCTGCCAGGTCTCTGTGGATAAGTCAGCTGCCAATCTAATATTTTTACTATTGTATGTTACAGACTTCTTTTCCCGGGCTGCTTTCAGGATTTTCTCTTTGTCACTGAGACTTGTAAATTTTACTCTTAGGTGATGGGGTGTGGCCTATTCTTATTGATTTTGAGGGGCGTTCTCTGAACCTCCTGAATTTTGATGCTCGTTCCCTTTGCCATATTGGGGAAATTCTCCCCAATAATTCTCTCCAGTATACCTTCTGCTCCCCTCTCTCTTTCTTCTTCTTCTGGAATCCCAATTATTCTAATGTTGTTTCGTCTTATGGTGTCACTTATCTCTCGAATTCTCCCCTCGTGGTCCAGTAGCTGTTTGTCCCTCTTTTGCTCAGCTTCTTTATTCTCTGTCATTTGGTCTTCTAATTCGTTAATTGTTTCTTCTGCCTCATTTATCCTAGCAGTGAGAGCCTCCATTTTTGATTGCACCTCATTAATAGCTTTTTTGATTTCACCTTGGTTAGATTTTAGTTCTTTTATTTCTCCAGAAAGGGCTTTTATATCTCTCGAGAGGGTTTCTCTAATATCTTCCATGCCTTTTTCGAGCCTGGCTAGAACCTTGAGAATTGTCATTCTGAACTCTAGATCTGACATATTACCAATGTCTGTATTGATTAGGTCCCTAGCCTTCGGTACTGCCTCTTGTTCTTTTTTTTGTGTTGAATTTTTCCGTCTTGTCATTTTGTCCAGATAAGAGTATATGAAGGGGCAAGTAAAATACTAAAAGGGTGGCAACAACCCCAGGAAAATATGTTTTAACCAAATTAGAAGAGATCCAAAATCGTGAGTGGGGAGAAAGGGGATAAAAAGAGGTTCAAAAAGGAAGAAAGAAAAAAAAAAGAAAAAAGAGAAAAAAAAAGAAAAGAACTAAAAAAAAAGAAAACACCTAAGAAAAATATAAAAAAGAAAATATATATATATTAGATAAACTAGTAAAAAATCGTTAAAAAAGGAAAAGGTAACAGTTAAAAAAAATTTTACCCGAAGGCGAGAAAAAAAAACAAAAATGAAAAAGAAAATTATTAAATTAACTGCAAGACTAAAAAAAAATCACAGGGAAAAAGCCATGAGTTCCGTGCTTTGCTTTCTCCTCTTCTAGAATTCTGCTGCTCTCCTTGGTATTGAAACCGCACTCCTTGGTAGGTGAACTTAGTCTCGGCTGGATTTCTTGTTGATCTTCTGGGGGAGGGGCCTGTTGTAGTGATTCTCAAGTGGATGCCCCAGGCGGAATTACACCGCCCTTACCCGGGGCCGGGGTGAGTAATCCGCTGGGGTTTGCTTTCAGGAGCTTTTGTTCCCTGAGCGCTTTACGTAGAGTTCCGGAGGACGGGAATACAAATGGCGGCCTCCTGGTCTCCGGCCTGGAGGAGCCGAGAGCCCAGGGCCGCACTCCTCAGTGCGCGCTCAGAGAACAGCGCCCAGTTACTCCCGTCTGCCTGACCTCCGGCCGCGCTCTGAGCTCACCGAGCCTGCGACCGGTTCAAGGTCACCCTGAGCTGCGAGCTTACTGTTGGCTCTGTCTCTGTAGCCGGCTTTCCCGTTCCAATACCCTTAAGCTCTGCGACACTCAGACACCCCCGATCCTTCTGTGACCCTGCAGGACTTGAGGCCACGCTGACCCCGTGTGGGCTTTGCCCCGGGTAGCCTCTGGAGCGATGACCCTCAGCGGAACAGACTTTTAAAAGTCCTGATTTTGTGCGCGGTTGCTCTGCCGCTTGCCATGAGCCGGCCCCTCCCCCCGAGGTCTATCTTCCCGTCGCTTTGGATTCACTTCTCCGCCGGTACTACCTTTCAGAAAGTGGTTGTTTTTCTGTTTCCAGAATTGCTGTTCTTCTTCTCTTTGATCTGCCAATGGATTTTCAGGTGTTCGCAATCTTTAGATAAGCTATCTAGCTGATCTCCGGCTAGCTGAAGTAGTCTCAGCCTGCTACTTCTCCGCCATCTTGACTCCTCCCCCCAAAAGTCAAGATTTTTTTTAAGTGGGGGATCCAAGTGCCAGAGAATTCCATGAATCTCAAATATGTGACTCAGTTAGTGTATAAGGCAGTGACTAAGTCTTATCTCCCTTTTCTAACTCCTTTGCCCCCAATATGACAATATTTGCATCACTTACAGTATTTTTTCCTCAGAATAAATAGTTCTTTAGTGGAACCTTTTCCTTATGATCTCAGAATTGTTATAGGTGGTTTTTCTTCCATCTAGCTTCTCCTTGGTGCTTTTTCTTCCTCATCACTCCTTTGCCCCCAGTATGACAATATGTGCATCACTTACAGTATTTTCCTCAGAATAAATAGTTCTTTAGTGGAACCTTTTCCTTATGATCTCAGAATTGTTATAGGTGGTTTTTCTTGGTTTTTCTTCCATCTAGCTTCTCCTTCGTGCTTTTTCTTCCTCATCACTCCTGGAGGTGGATGGCACTGTGGGGCCACTCCTCAGTAGGTGGGGGACCTACCACAGCATTGAGTAGGCTAAATGCAACAGGTGTGCTCTTCATGACAAGAACAACATGCTGGTACTTATGGGATTCCATAAAGCACCATCGTTTTGCTTTATGAGCTCTCTACTGTAATCCAAACTCCATAAATGAGCAATTCCTTTGCATAATGAACGGATGAGACAGTTTTATGCACTTTTATGTTGTTCCAAGTCTGTGGTTTTACTAAATTTCCACCTGAAAGATATGTAATTAGAGCCTCAATGATCTGCTATCTTGGCCCTCCCCACCCTCCTCAGGAATCCACAGAGATCTCACAGGCTGGTTTCTGATAGGAGCAAACACAAAGTAGGGTGTGTGTGTGCATGCATATGAACACATGCATATGTCTGCCTCTTGGTTGGTGTGGGTAGAGGAGCACTGGCTTCAGTCTTCTAGAGAGTGAGATAGATAGGTGAATGGGGCCTAGGTACCAAATCCCTCCCTTTTGCTAACGACTGACTTTCCAATCCATTATGAGGCCATTTACCATCTCCTCCTCCTATGACTTCATCCTCACACAGGTTTATTTTCTCACTGTCCTTTATATAAGCCTGGTCATTCCTCTCACTCAAGCTGCTTCTCATGTTGTTCCCAATGTTTTGAGGGCTCTTCCTTCTTTGAGCCAATTTTTTTCCTTCAAGTCTCAGCTCAAACTTCTCTTGTTCCATGAACTCTTCTTTTTCCTCTCTAGCTCTTAAGGATCTTTATTTTCTTATGCTTGTTGTACTGTCATTTAGTTTCACAGAGCTCAGCCTTTACATGATTTGTCTTTTTATTTGGTCCAGAGGTTAACCTCCCTTGGGTTGGGGCCCGCAGTCTTGCACTTGTGCCTAATAAGTAGTAATCTCTGACTGCTTTTTATTTGGGAGGAGGGACTGAAGCCACATCTTATGTAGCTTCAGACAGGGGCTCCAAGCTTTTGCAGTTATTCATGTTTCTTTATTCACAGGAATTATATAATATCTCAATTTTCCAGAGGTTTAGAATTTAAGATGAAGTAGATCCAATCCAGGTTCTATCCAAGGTGGATCTGAAACAGCCATATCAAGAAGTGCTGTTGCCCTGTTCATAAGTGGCTCGGTTTTCAGGACAGCTTTATGATGTAGGTGTTGTGTATATGTTCTTCTGGACAGAGTCCCTTCCCCTACTTGGCCTCAGCTCTGGGAAAAGATTGTAGGAAGTAGAAGACTCTTAGATGGTGCCAGGGATTGAATGATGTGGCAGAAAAGGTAAGTTTTAGAATCAGACAAATTTGGGTTTATTTCCTGACTTTGAAATTCTTAATTATGTCACATTGGGCAATGTACCTCACCATTCTGAATTTTAATTTCTTCACATTTATAAAGAAACAAATAAAAAATCAAAGAAAAGACACAAATAAAGTTGTCAATATAAGGTGGTTAGGAAGATAGACCTTCTGTGGAGAATGGTCATTGCCATCATCAGAAAAATGGTGGCAATAGATGGAGGGCAGAGAAAGCAGGCATGATTTATCCTTGTACATTCCAATCAGACCTGTATCAAGAAAAAAAGTCATCTTTTTCCACAGCCATTTCTGAGGCCTACTCAAGATCATGATGTCCTTTGAGTTCTAACCTAGGTTTCCTGGACAGATTATATGCAATTCTCTGGATCCAAGCCCCAAAATAACCCAGGTGTCTGAGCCAATCTTCAAAATGCAGATGCTATGTGTATATTCTATCTCTGACTCCCCTGCTGCTTTATGGTATAATCTAAAGGGTCTCAACTCCCTTTTCTAAGTCTTATTTTCTGACCCCCAAAGGGACAAATGTACTCCCCATCCATATCTACTGCTCTTTATAAACTCAAAGGAATATGTGATGGGGTGAATGAAAAGGGTTAACACATGCTCACCAGCAACTCAAGGAATGTTACTGATGAGAGAGGCCTACAGGCTATGAAATGAAACTTCCTCTTACAGATAAGGAAACTGAGGTACACAGAGAAGAAACTGATCATGCTCAAGAATACGGTCAATGAGAGGTGCCAAGCGTCTAACTCTTGATTTGGACTCAGGTTGTGATCTCGTGGTCATGGGATCAAGCCCTGAGTTGGGCTTTGTACTCAGTGTGATCTGCTTGAGATTCTCTCTTCCTGTCCCTCTGCCCCTCCTGCTAGTGTGCTCTCTCTCTCTCTCTCTCTCTCAAATAAATAAATAAATCTTTAAAAAAAAACTGTTGAAAAACAGTACACTTATTTTAAAAAAAATACAGTAAATGAGTGGTAAAACCAGGCCTCAAGCCATCATTGCCTGGTTTCCAATTCAATTCCTTGACCTTATGCTGTAGAGCATTTTATGCATCAAAGAAAAACCCATAGATTGGACCCTTCCTTTACATCTTTGACATTCTGAAGAACTAGGTAAATTTCTTCCAAATTCTAATTATTCTTTTCTCTTGCTGAAAGAAAAGAGAGGTAAAAAGCTCCATCAAACAAATTCTTTATTAATGGATTCAGAAGACAAAATCTGAATCTTTTTTTTTTTTTAAGATTATTTATTTATTTATTTGTCAGAGAGAGAGAGAGAGCGCGAGAGAGCGAGCACATGCAGACAGAGTGGCAGGAAGAGACAGAGAAGCAGGCTCCCTGCTAAGCAAGGAGCCCAATGTGGGACTCCATCCCAGGACACTGGGATCATGACCTGAGCTGAAGGCAGCTGCTTAACCAACTGAGCCACCCAGGCGTCCCCAAAATCTGAATCTTAAGGCTTTATTTACTTGACTAGTTCTGATATTGGTATCTATATAACATTCAGCTATTCACATAGACACAAAAACACGTGTACATATATTATAATCTTTGCTTTATACCAAAACTTGGTAACATTTAAAGCAACAGTCATTTTATTTCCTCTCAAGTCTGCAGATCAACAATTTGGAATGGCTTCACTCTGAAAGAAGATCCTGACAGAAAATGAAAGACCAGTAGGTGGTGTCAGACTTGGCCCATTTGGCAGAGGGCACTAATATATTTGCAGACATGTGGTGGGCCTGGGTGGTCTGAGAGGGCCTCACCCACATGTCCGGTGGTCAGTGCCTGCTGTTATCCAGGCCTTTGTCTGCACATGGTCTCTCATTCTCAAGAAAGCTGGCTCAGCCTTGTCATGTGGTCATGGCAGAATTCTAATCTAAGTGAACCAGAGTGAACCCACAAGTCCTACTGAGACATCAACTAGGAAGTCATACAGTATTATAGCTACTTTTTCTGTTTGTAAAAGCAAGTCACAGGACAAACTAAGATTCAGGGAAAGGAGACATCAACTCCATTTCCTGATAAGTGGAGCAAAATCTCTTTAAAAGAGATAGGAATACAGGTGTGGGAGAGATTTAAAAAAAATTATAAGCAATTAATTAACATATAGTATATTATTAGAATTTTGTGATTCATAATTGCACATAACACCCAGGGCTCATTACATCATGTAGCTTCCGTAATGCCCGTCTCCCAGTTATCTCATCCCCTTACCCACCTTCCCTCCAGCAACCCTCAGTTGGTTTCCTAGAGGGCTTATTTTGCTTAGCATAATACCCCCTAATTCCATCCACATCATTGCAAATGGCAAGATTTCATTCTTTTTGATGGCTGAGATAGATAGATATCTTCTTTATTCATCTGTTGATAGACATCTGGGCTCTTTCCATAGTTTAGGTATTGTGGACATTGCTGCAATAAACACTGGGGTGCATGTGCCCCTTTGAATCGCTGTATATGTATACTTTGGATAAATACCTGGTACTGTAATTGTTGGGTCACAACGTAGCTTTATTTGTCACTTTTTGAGGAATCTCCGTACTGTTTTCCACAGTGGCTCTACCACTCTGCATTCCTATCATGTGCTCTCCTTAATGCCCATGACCCAGTTATCCCATCCCCTCACTCCCCTCCCCTTCATTAACCCTCAGTTTGTTTCCCAGAGTTCAGTGTCTCTTATGGTTTGCCTCCCTCTCTGTCTTCCTCTTATTTTATTTTTTCCTTCCCTTCCCCTATGTTTACCTGTTTTATCTCCTCAGTTTCACATAGCAGTGAAATCATAAGGTTGTCTTTCTCTGACTGACTTATGTCACTTAGTTCTATCTACATCATTGAAAATGGCAAGATTTCATTGTTTTTGAGGCTGAGTAATAGTCCATGGTGTGTGTGTGTGTGTGTGTGTGTGTGTGTGTGTGTGTACACACCACCTCTTCTTTATCCATTCATCTGTTGGTGGACATTGGGCTCTTTCCACAGTTTGGCTATTGTGGACATGGCTACCATATTCATTAGGGTGCATGTACCCCTTGGAATCACTATATCTGTATCCCTTGGATAAATATCTAGCAGTGTAATTGCTGGGTTTTTAACTTTTTGAGGAAACTCCATACTGTTCTCCAGAGTGGCTGTACCAGCTTGCATTCCCACCAACAGTGTAAGAGGGATCCCCTTTCTCCGCATCCTCGCCAGCATCTGTTGTTTCCTGAGTTGTTAATTTTAGCCATTCTGACTGGTGTGAGGTGGTATCTCATTGTGGTTTTGATTTGGATTTCCCAGATTCCAAGTGATGTTGAGCATTTTTTTTCATGTGTTTGTTGCCCATTTGTATGTCTGGAAGAGGTTGTTTTTATGGTTATTCTCTCTTTGTCTCTCTGTACCTAACTGGATCTTGACCCCTTAAGATGACCTCTACCCTTATCCCTGCTGGGCTAGAGGGGTGTAAGGAGGACAAGCTCTGAGCTTCCTGGGCTAGCTGTGGAGGGTTATACTTGCCACTCCACTGAGGCCCCTCCCTGGGTTTCTATTCCCTCTCTTGTAGAGTAGCCAGCCCCACTCCTACTTCTGTCTATTTGGCAGGGGTGACTAGCTTCTCACATGTGTGGATGCCTGTGAACACTTTTAGCTCATAGGGACTCAGACTTGGAGCTTTCCTCCAGACACAGGTGGGAGGTTCTTCTCAGTCCTCAAGGCTGAGATCTCTGGGATGCTTCTTCTAAAGGCTTATTGCTCTCTCACTGATTTGCTCCAGAAGCTAGCTTTTTAAGACTCAGTGTTTAGACCCTTATACATTTCACTTTTCTGTGGCTTTGTCTTTCCCGTTGCATGAAAGGTGGAAGAACCTACCCACTCTCTTGTACAAAGTTGTTAAAGGATCAGGAAAGAGAATGAAGTCAAACATGGAAAAATTCTGTTTGATTTCACAAATTTTACTGAGGATACCTAACATTGTGTGGTGGACAAGGGAAAGTTCTTTGATTTAAAGGAGTTTATAGCATACTAAGAGATCAAACATCTGTGCAGATAATAAGAATATAGTTATAAATAAGGTCTACTTACTATCTCACTGAATATAGTTATAAATAAGGTCTACTTACTATCTCACTTCATTTATTTCTCCTTTTTGACTGATGGTCTTTAGAATAAACTTATTTGTTCATCTGCCGGCCCACCATCCATCCATCCATCTATATCTCCATCCATTTGGCATATTCATTTATAGAGGACAACAAAGTACTAGTCTAATATTGGAGATACAAAGAGGACATGACAGATCCTGCCCTGGGAAATGTTGTGTTAACTACATACTGGAAGGCAGTAAAATGTAGCCTTGGTTTAAGAGATGAACTGAGGCTAATCTGTCTCTACACTCAATTATGAAAATCTCTGTGTCTTTCTGTCCCTCTCAACTTAGGTCTTATATTCTTACTTTATCTTTATTGCTTACATAGTTCCTGGCCCAAGGAAGAGCTCAATAAAGGAATGAAAGAACGAGTAAAATAAAGCACAGTGTTGTAATCCTTCTCTATGCCTGTCTTTTCATTTGAGAAAATGGGTGTTGGTCTGGTAGAGGTTGAATAAGTATGGTACTATATATGTTCAATGGGATACAATATCTAAGTTAATAAATATTTCCTTTTTGCTTCTTTCTTTGACTTGGGCATGTCTCTTTCCTACTTTCAACCTCTTTTTACCATTTAACAACAAAGGCGTCAGACTATTATCTAAGACCCTGACCCAGTTTGATTCCAAATGTTAGATAACAGTTTAGTGCTTGGCATCAATCCTGAGAAAATTTCTGTTTGCTTTTCATAGATATTGTGTGGTACTCCCTGCATATTAATTATCAATTAAATATGAATAATCTGTGGGGTGCTTTAGGCTCCATAGGGATAATACCTTAGTGTTGCTTAGAAAAATATATGTTCCTTACAGTGAGCTTAGTACCAGCTTTCGTTTTCTTCTTCCTGTCCCCAAATATAGGCTACTATTTTTTTTTAAAAAAGATTTTATTTATATATTTGACAGACAGAGACCACAAGTAGGTGGAGAGGTAGGCAGAGAGAGAGAGAGAGAGGAAGCAGGCTCCCTGCTGAGCAGAGATCCTGATGTAGGGCTGGATCCCAGAACCCTGGGATCATGACCTGCGCTGAAGGCAGAGGTTTTGCCCACTGAGCCACCCAGGTACCCCCCAGGCCACTATTTTTATTGATTGAGTGGATTTCAGGATGACTTTATTTATTTATTTATTTTTCAGAGAGGGAGAGAGAAGAGAGCACAGCAGGGGAGTGGCAGGCAGAGGGAGAAACAGGTTTCCAGATGAGCAGGGAGCCCATTGCAGGACTCTACCCCAGGACCCTGGGATCATGACCTGAGCCAAAGGCATATGCTCAAGGGACTGAGCCACTCAGTCCCTCAGTCTGACTTTTTAACTATTGTCTCTGTTACAGGTCAGAGAAACAACACTGATTAGATGACATTTTGATATTAATGAGTGCGCAGGGAAGGGGATGCTGTATTTGGTGGTCCCAAATAACATTTGGGGGCTTCCAGCCGTCAGCCACCAGGGATTTAGACGAGAAAACCTTGCTAGTCGGTCTGCATTGCCCCCTGGTGGCGAGTTTTGACAGGCAGGGCCAGCTAGTCCTGTGTAATGCCAGACTGTAGAGAGCAAGGATACATCCGTTGTAGTGAGTTTCTTGAGCAGTTCTTACGCTGTCTGAGCTACTATGAAGCCACATAAGAAGAACAAAGAAGCAATCCTTTCCCCAGGTAATTGTTTTCTGGCCTTCGGACCTTCCCCCGGAGAATACCTGTCTTCTGGACTTCTCCCCATCATTCTTATTCATCCATTATTTTCAACAACATTCACCAGGCACCTTCTATGTTCCTACACCATAAAAAGTGCTGGGGTTACAGAAGTAAAGAAAACAAACAAGCCTTTCCCTCATGGATTTTCATACTCTCAGATCTTTGCTGTAATGCCAGGCCCTTGAAGCACTCACGCAGTCACACATTCCTGTCAGCTTTACTTACATCTCATAGCCAGTGAATCCCTTGCTAAATTGTTGCATGGGTAGAACTTATGATGCTTTCCTTCTATGGGCTATTTAGGCTTTATTCAAGATGGGGCTGCAAAAGAGAAAAACCTCAAAGACTGAAAGGAATGTATTACTAATTGGTGGAATTTCAGGTTTTGGAGGTAGGACGTTTGGGGACAAAATTGGGAAATTCCTTGCATTCCCCGAAGCACACCACCCAAGCCACTTCCTGCTATGCATGTGTATGACCACTTCTGCCACCTGTGTCTGACCCTCAAGATTACCTGGGGCCACCTTGAGAGTAGTGGGACCTGCAAAACAATAGTGGACTCCAAGGGAGAGCTCTATGGAGTCTCTCTTATATACAGAAGGGAGGGGGGATCTCAGTTTTAATTGTTCCTAGTTCTGTCCTCAAGGAGTTTGTAATCTTTCAATAGAAAAGAGAGACTACACACACACACACACACACACACACACACACACACACTTACAAGAAAGGCAAAGATAAGGGCCAGGGGTTTTCTAAGTGAGAAAAAAAAAAACGTAATTTATAGCTGGAAGCATGAGGGAAGATGTCATGAGTAGAGGTAATTGATTTTTCATATTATTATTTGAGGAAGTCAAGCCTGTTGCAGGAGGAAACCTGGTAATAGAAGATACTTGGGCTGCAACTGGGGAAGTGAAGCTCAATGTCCTGGGAATAGAACGTTTGAGGAAACTGTTCTCATTTGGCCTTTGGAGATGCTCTGGGGAATTGCTGATCTCATAGTCCAGGGTCCACCTGCTTAGTCCCTTCCCGCCCTACCCTTCACTCCGTGGGTACTAGTGGGTCACATTACTGAGCCATGACCCTGGATGGCTTCTACTGCCACCTGTCTCAGACCTGAGCAGATTCATTAAAGCTTTAAGTTTCTCTAAGATTTGCAGATGGTGACCAAGTCAACTCAATGGTGAGTTTCTCTTTAGGAGTCTCTTTTTTCTCCTTTGGTAGATATTTACAACTCTGTTGTATTTCAGACCAGCAACAATGTTGGAATTAGCTTTTTCTGGGAAATGCAAACGCTTTGCTTATATCTTTAGTATTGTGAAGTGAGGTTGGGTTCTGGGGTGCAATGCAGTGATATAGTTGTGTATCTTTTATACGTCCCTTGAAAATTTGAAACCGTGAAACACCTGGAAGACTTGTGGTTGGGTTAGTTCACATTTGGGGTATGGAAGGAAGGCTCCTGTGCTGCAGAAAGAGCCTTGTTTATATCTAGGATTCTTCCAGAGATCACAGTGACAGATCACAAGGAAAACCGGGGTCAGAATGTCACCTTTTACATGGTACTCAGGATAATGTTTAATTTCCTGTCACCCCATTGAAGTCCTCTGCACTCAGATTTGGTGCTCTTCTGCCTCTTGCCTCCAGAGGGCGATCTAGCCACAGCACTTTGGGCACAAGCAGCAGGATTAAGGATTGAGGCAGGGCCTAGTCACACAATTCCCTTCTTTCTTTCCTGCTCTGTGCTCACAAGACATACCCATGTGTTTGGTCCAGAGAGAATAGAAGTTCCTACGTAAGTCTTTGAACCTAAGTCACACGTTCCAGTGAAGCTTCTCCTGGTGAGTCCTGAATTGAGATAATACAGGGCTTGCACAACGAATAATGTCATTTGTGTGCAAGTGCCTTTGAAATTGTCGTGGGGAGGACATGATCTGCTGGGAACAATTAGGCCGTCCTAAGTTCTTGGACCAGATGTCAGCATCTGTTTGTTTCTGATGCACTGTTGATTATGTCTCTATCTTGCTTAGGAATCCAGACACCTTAGCAAAGGCCTTTCATAATCTGCCCACAGCTAACGGAGGCACTTTCATTTTCTCTGTCATTGCTGTAGGCCATAGAAAACTTCTTGTTATTCCTGGACCTCCCCCTAGACTCTTTCAAGATGTTGTACATTTTACATTCTTGTTCTTCTTCTGGGAGTTTCTTTTTCACTCTTTTTTGTTTGGGGAAAATCCTTCCTTTCCTATGAAGGACAGCACAAATATATTGTCTTTGATAAAATTTCTCTAACTATTGCAACCTGGGCTTCTCTCTTTGTAACAATGCTGCAGTATTCTACAGATTGTGATCTGTGTTCCCAGCTGTCTTCCCCTGGAGGTAAGGAACGCTGCCATGTTCATCTTCTGTACCAATCTTAGCAACACTGTGACACGTATTAGATGCTCAAGAAATGTCTGTTGAGGGGCCCTTACATGGTTCAGTCAGTTAAGAGGCTGCTTTCAGATCAAGGCATCATCTCAGGGTCCTGGGATGGAGCTCTGTATCAGGCTCCGTGCTCAGCAGGGAGTCTGCTTCTCCCTCTGCCACTCCCCTGCTCATCCTTTTTCTCTCTCAAATAAATAAATAATTTTTTTTTTTTAAGATCTTTATTTATTTGACAGACGAAGACCACAAGTAGGCAGAGAGGCAGGCAGAGAGAGAGAGAGGAGGAAGCAGACTCCCCGCTAAGCAGAAAGCCCCATGCGGGGCTCGATCCCAGGACCCCGGGATCACGACCTGAGCTGAAGGCAGAGGCTTTAACCCACTGAGCCACCCAGGTGCCCCTAAAATCTTTTTTTTTTTTTTTTTTTAAAGAAATCTATGTTGCATGATTGACAAGTGCAAGCACACACATGTGGCATTTTTACAGTATAGGCAGTACAGGCCAGGAACCTGGGGTGGGAAGGAACATGCCTGGTCCCTGGCTCTGTGTCCGTAAACTAGTTGCTGTCCTTCAGAAACAAATAGGGGGTGGAGGCTGCCATCTGTGCTGAACCACAGGGAAGACTGGTGCATGATCATCTAGGAGGCCCAGTGAGGCCTGACCATGAAAAATTTCCAACCAACTAGGCTTCCCTGGACCCCTGAGCAGATGGTTATCATTTAGAGCCATTCCAACCTCTTTAGTGGAATCTGGCTTTGTATTCCTGCCTAACTGGGTGTTGCTCCTGCCTCTTCTGACTCCTTCGTTGGAAAAACCAGACAACTTCCAGGCTGTAAGATGACAAGTTTCCATCATGGGCTGCTGCCGCCTCCATTCTCTTTCATTCTGTCATTTCCTTTCTATTCAGGAGGCTTGACTCCATAGTCCATCACTCTTCCCTGTGGTCTGAACTTCCAAGTGACCAAGTGTAGTTCTGACCCACTGCGGTATGGGGTGAGGTCCTCAAATTCTTAGATTTGTGATACATACATCATGGGAAAAGCCATGTTCCAGCAGCATCTTGATGAAAAGAAAAAAATCTTACTTCTCCGTCTTCCTCTCTCTGCCGAGTTATCTCTACACACACTGCAAGGGCTGGGAGGCTGGGTTTTGGTCATGGCTGGTCTTTGAATCTCCAAAGGAGTATGTTCTCCATAGACATGGCCCACTCATGGCAGTTGCAAATGCCCTGGGGAGGACCAAGAATTCTACTTAGATTTGGAATCTGAAGGAGAAGGAAAATATGCAAATTGTCCCAGGGCACCCAGCTACCTGCAGCTAAAAACTCCTGTGTCCTCTTCAAGCTTTGCTGAGTGCTGCTTTATTGGCTCAGGGATGACTTACTTTCTCTCAAGTGACTACTTCCCACCTCTTCTCCTGCCTTGTCCCCCTGGCAGACCTCAAGGACCTCTGGTTCTATACATGTGTTTCTCTTCTGAGTTGGAGCCCAGGCTTGGAACATTATGGCTTTTTGTTTATATTCTTGTTTTTGTTTTCCAGAGAGGATAGTTTGGTGGACCTATTGCTTAGGTTACTCTAATTCTATCTGATCTGCGGTCTCATAGTATTGTGTCTCTGACTTCCAGCCCCAGGCCATCTAAATTCAAGATCTAAGTCACCTGCTGCTAGCATGCCGCTTTCCTAGACAAGAAGGCATGATGGATCTCTATTGCTTTTTGAATCCAAACTACTGCCTGGTTTTCAAGAGGCTTCATATTCTTCTCCTGTTTTCATAGCCAACCAACTGCATCTTTATCTTCTGCTTTGCCAACACAGCTGCCTTTGTACTTTCCCGGACCTCTCATCCCTTAAGAAATCCCAGAGCTAAAAAAAAAAAAAACAAAACACCCTCCTCCAAAAAAGAGAACATACCAGTTTTGTCTTGTTTTGTTTTAATGTTCTGGTCTAGAATTTCCTCCAGTGTTTTCTTCTCTATCCTTGTGCTCCTCATCTTTGAGTCAAATTTCACATCCCATTTCCTGGACAATCAGAATCCACATTGACATCTTTCTTGATGGCCCAAAGTACTTTTGCCTGCCCTGGACATGTTGGTGTCGAGTTGTTTCATACTCACTTATGCAACTGTTCGATGATCATTTATTGAATGCTTATTATTATGTTCCAGATATTGGGCTTAATCACTAATCTGGGAGTCATCCCTGATTCCTTTCTTTTCCACCAAAGTGTGTGCTGTGCCAGTCTCCTATTTGCACTGGTGCTCCTTCTGCCTTTTCCACTGTTGCCTGTCCATTCTTCTGAAACTGGCTTCCCACTTAGATTCCTGCTCTCATGTAAGCCATTTTCCACAAAACTGAGTGAATTTTAAAGGAGGAAACCAGATCATATGGTTTAATCACCTTGGTTAACACCATCCAGTGGTGTTCTATTGCGCTTAGAATCACACAGAAAATAGAATCCTCTCCCGCCACGGCTTCCAAGGCTTCTTGTTGTTCATCCCCTGCCCACTCCCCCAGCCACATCCTGCTTCTCCCTTACCAGCTGCTGGGATCAGCCTCCCCTCCTCTGCTTTCCGTTTCTGCAGCTCCCCAATTCATTCCAGCTGCTGAGCCTTTGCACTTTCTGTTTCTGCCTTGGGTGTTCTTTCCAGATGTTCATGACACTAATTCTGTGTCATCATCATTTGGGGTTTATCTCGAGAAGCCTCCCATGACAGTATTATTAAATGTTGCCTCCTGGCCTCCTGATTCATCTCTTTCCCATGGCTTTGTTTTATCTTCTTTGTAACACTCATTTCATTCATTGGTTTATTTTATTGCTCCCCGCCCTCAGCCCCTCGAGAATATAAGTTCCAGGAAGTCAGTGACTTGTCAGTCTGCTGCATTGCCAGCACCTAGAAAAGCACCTGGCACCCTGGAGACTCAGTATTTGTCGAAGTAACAAGATGAACAAGTGGTTAGATAATTGTGTGAATAAATGTACCCACAGTGAATAAACACAATCCAGCCTTCAAATAGTTCACAGAGAGACGAACAAACATTTTCAAACCATGGAAACAAAAGCACTGTAGAGATACGTATAAAAGCACTATGTGAACATTGATGAGGGAATAATTAAATCTCTATCCTATGAATGAGTCTTACCTCTTTGCTTATCTGATAAGTTCCATAAGGACAAACTAGATCTTATGCTTCCATTATATCCCCCACTGCAGTGGTTTCTAAACGCCAGTCCCTGGACAAATTGCAGCAAAATCACCTGGGGAACCTTAAACATCATTGCAGATATCTGATGCTGATGCTGCAAGTGTCACAAGGGCCCTAGGTTGTGTCTTGGTATGAAAGTCTCCCGGGTAGTTCTGAAACACACTGGCTTGGGAACCACTGTGCCACATTGCCTAGCACTGACCTGATGCCTGCCTGAACTAAAATAAACCCATCCTTGCCTGGCTCCATTCGTTTCCTGACCAGCCCCAGCTAAGTCCAAGTAGATCACCAAACATGTCTATGATTCCTGTGACCAGTGGGGACAGTGAATATAAGAAGTATGAACAATCATTTCTTTTTCCTAGCATGATGGTTTCAGTGTTGCTCGCCTTTCTTCATAGCGATGGTTATTACCAGCCTTACAGGTCATTTTATCTTCTTAACTGTATAACACACAGGCATCTCCCATTAGTCCCACCCCTTGTGAATACTATTGCAGCCTGGAGAAGCTGGGTCCTTGGGCTGCACAGATGCCTGTCTTTCCCATGGGCCTTGGATTGAAGGGCCCATGTGGGAGTGTGTGCATGTATGTGTGTGTATGTGTGTTTGTGTGTGTGTGTGTCTGTGTGTGTGCGTGCGTGCTGATGTCAGATACGCGTCTGTGACTCAGACCACAAAGGAGGATTGATTGACTTCTGTAGGTTCTGGTGTTTATTTGTTGGTGGTCCAGGTTTAGCCAGATGGTATTCTGGGGGGCAAGGTAAGAAGTGAGCTCCCTCCAGACTTGGGAAACCCCTGGCCACCCATCACCCATCATGATGTTTTGACTTATCTTTGGGGAAGACCCTATCTGAGAGTGGCTGGGAAGTTAGGACTTCCCAGCAGATTTCCTGAATGCTGGGGATCCCAGAATTTTTATGCAGGAGGGGCTTAGAGGTGACAATATTCTGAAGAGAGAGTTAGAGGCCTTCTTGTGAAACCATGTTTTATAACTGCACATTATTTGTACTTGGATTATACACTGGTATAACCTAGGGGTCTGATAAAGATGACAGGGAGCAAACACCAGAGTTTCCTTTACCACCCCATGCCGTCTGCCCATGTCACCTGCCTAGGTCTCTTACTAATGTCACCTCTGGTCTTATGGCTTAATCTTGGAAACAAAGTTTCTCCAGATCTCATCTCCTCACTTCCTTTCTTCTTTTTGCCTTTTCTTTACTTTCTCTTATACTGGCTAAGATCATCATGAAACCAATATATTCTCATCTAGGTATGCTTTTGAGTACTCTGACTACCAGTAGACAGACTTTATGTATATCATATGGTTTATGTCAACTACCTGGAACATGGGTAGGAATGAAGAAGGAAGGGAGGGGGGCTTCTGGGCAGGCAGCATCACCCCAGGGACCATGGACTAAGCTCATGTCTTTGTCAATCCTGCCTACACAGGCATAGTTATTTCCTCTTCTGCTACAGCATGCTTCTTATGGAGTTTGACCTTCCCGCCCATATTACAGTAAAAGCAGCAAATTAGAAGAGACCAGAGTTTGCTAGGACCAGGTTTAATGGCAATGGGAGAAAAAGAAAGACAGATGGATTGACTGATTCTCAGTGAGGGACATGCTCAGGTTGGTATTCAGAGTAGGCTGCATTTTCCCAGGGACTTATATTGCCAAGTGGAGGGTGTGAGGGCCTAGGAGCCAACATTCAGATTCATACTCAGGTTCTACCACTAACTCACTGTGCAGCCTCAGACAAGTCTATTAAATTTCCCCAGGACCTCAGTTTTATCACCTGTAAAATGGCAATATTAGCAACCCCAAATATCCCTGGACTCCTATCAAATAAGAGAACAGGAGTCGGGGTACTATTTTCTCATTTTTACTTACCTGTTCTATTATTCGTTTGCTTGATACAAAAATGACAAACTTGTTTATTATGAAAACAACTTGCTTGTTGTAAAGGGGGAAAAAAAAGAAATGGAATGATTCAGAAGTACACAAAGTCAAAAGAGAAACTACTCTATTTCCTCATAAATCCCTGTCATTGGGCTGCCCCCATCTTATTCCTCACTGTCACTAGAATGGAATGAATCCCTTCAGATGTACCAACGCTTTGTAAAACCTACACAGGATACAAAGTAAGAGACAGAAAACAATGGGCAGAACCACTATACCTTAAATGTTCCTAGGGTCTCTCTGTACAAAAACTCAGGACAAGGATTTTTCAAAGGATTTTCAAACAAGCAAATGAAAACTTGAGGAAAAGGTTAAATGTTGTGCAGCAGATTCTCTTTAAAAGGGCTGGGGAACATATGGTGCTTTTTATAAAGATTTCCATAGACATTATAAATAAAAGTTACAATATATATAACTAGTTGAGAAGTTAATTCCTCTTAGGTATGTAGAGTAGATGCCAAAGACAACTATGAATTTTTTTTTCTCACAAGTTTCCTTCATCACCACAAATTTGTCTTGGACTCTTGATTTGGGTCTGCTCCTTTCCTTTCCTTTTCTTTTTTCTTTCCCTTTTTCTTTTCTTTTCCTTTCCTTTCCTTTCTCTTCTCTTCTCTTTTTTTTTTTCTTTTCCTTCTTTTACATTTGGAATGCTTCACAAATTTGCACATAATCTGTGCACAGGGGTCATGATAATCTCTGTATCATTCCAAATTTAGTTTATGTACTACTGAAAAGAGCACTCTATTTCTTTACCTTGGTGCTTCTCCCCAAATTTTCATCAAACTGAGAATTAGCTAAATTAGCTCAACAAATTTTTCTTCTCCACATTTCTGGCTCTGCCTCTTCTGGTTGGACATTGCTTCTTTAGACTATCATGTCTAGCTTTGGTCAGGGTTTTTTGTTTGTTTGTTCTTTCTCCTTTTGGTCAATTTTAAAGCCTTCAAGCCAGGAACATTTTCCCATCTCCATGTGAACAGAAGGGAGGGGGCATGTTCTTCCCATTTTGGAAGACAGCATTGCATTGTATAAATTCTCCCAGATTCAGAGTCAGAAGTTTCAGATCTGAAATCTTTAGTATGGTCTTCAATTTTTCTCCTTCAGGTGTCAGGTTTGTAGAAAGATCCTTCCAGATTAGATGCTTTTGGACTCTGGGATTCTGTGCTTAGTCATGATTTGCCTATTAATGTTTATCTACAGTGGTATTCAACATTCCATTCTTGCCCCCGTGGCTGGGTTCTTTGGCCTTCTGGAAATCTAGATGCAGCCCATAATGTAGGCCCCCGAAACAGAGGGGCCAGTTACTTCTCAGGGTACTCAGTCACCCAACTGTTCCTGCAATCTCAGGATGGAAAAATACAGAAGAGTTGGTATTCTGGTGGACCCAAGGGTATAAAGCCTTGACCATTTCTCATTCAGAAGACAGGCATAACTTAGCCTCAATTTGGGATTCAGGAAACCACAAAATTACAAAAAGACCAAAAAGGGTTTCCAGGAAGCTTTTAAAGTTTGTGTTATTTTTTAAATTATAAAAATAATTACATGAGTTGGTCAAAATAAAGTTGAACAATACTTAATGGCACAAAATAAAAATAAAAACACCTTTTATCTGTACACTCAGTGCCACTCTGCAAGAAACCCTCTATAGAGACTTATATATGGACTGAGAAATTTACTATGTATAATTATAGACTTATGTTTACCTTTGCATCAACTCTTCTTCACTGACACTCAAGCATACACACATAAATGGGGACAGTTTACTGAGTTCGCATCTTGTTTTTTTGCATTTAATGAAACAAGCTGGAAAATTTCCATGCCAGCGTACGTGGATCTGCCCTGCTGTTCATAGGACTGCCTAGCATTCCCTGCAGGAAAGGAGGTTAGCAGTGACTACTCAGCTTATTTTCACCTTGTTGCCATTGTAAACAATGCCTCTCTAAGAGCCTTTAACTCAGTGTTTTCTAAAGTTTAGTCATTAACACAAGCCTCTAGAGATGTTCAGTGACAAAAACAAGAAAAAATGGTTTAGAAGTCAGACAAATGTGGAAATCATTGCATTTTATTTTGTTTATTTACTAGTATTATTTTATTTTCTTAATATTTATTTATTTGTTTGTTCATTTATTTATTTATTGTGTTATGTTAGTCACCATAAAATATATCATTGAATTGTTCCAAGAGTCATTGTTCATCTATTATTTTTAAGTATTTTTTTCTTCAAAATTTAATCTAAATTCTGGTTAGTTAGCATGCAGTGCAATATTGGTTTCAGGGGTAGAATTCAGTGATTCCTCACTTACATACAACACCCAGTAATTATCATACCAGCGCCCTCCTTAATACCCATCACTCGTCTAGCCCATCTCCTACCCACCTCCCTCCATCACCCATCAGTTTGTTCTCTATCATTAAGAGTTTCTTATGGTTTGCGTCCCTCTGCCCCCTCCATATGTTCATCTGTTTTGTTTCTTAAACTCTACATGTGAGTGAAATCGTATGGTATTTGTCTTTTTCTGACTGACTTATTTTACTTAGCATAACATACTCTAGCTCCACCCACATCTTTAGAATGGCAAGATTTCATTCTTTTTGGCAGTTCAGTAATATTCCACTTATATTCCATTACATGCATATCCATATTCCATTACATGCATACACATATATATGTGTGTGTGTGTGTGTGTGTGTGTGTGTGTATGTAAATGGATAAGGAAGAGGTGGTACATATATACATATATATATAACCTTTTCATTATCCATTCATTACTCGATGGACATTTGGGCTCTCTCCATAGTTTGGCTATTTTTGATAATGCTGCTATAAAGGTCAGGGTGTATGTACCATTTCAAATCTGTATTTTTTTTTATCCTTCAGGTAAACACCTAGTAGTGCAATTGCTGGATCATAGGGTAGTTCTGTTTTCAACCTTTTTAGGAACCTCCATACTGTTTTCCAGAGTGACTGTACCAGTTTTTATTCCCACCAATAGTACAAGAGTGTTCTCCTTTCTCCACACCTCTCCCATATCTGTTATTTCCTGTGTTATTCATTTTGGTCATTCTGACAGGTGTGAGGTGATATCTCATTGTGGTTTTGATTTGTATTTCCCTGATGATGAGTGATGGTGAACATCTTTTCATGTATCTATTGGCCATCTGGATGTCTTTTTTAGAAAAGTGTCTATTCATATCTTCTGACCATTTCTTAACTAGATTTCTTTTTGTTTGTTTTTTGGGGTGGTATTTGTTTTTTGGGTGTTGAGTTTGATAACTTCTTTGTAGATTTTGGATATTAACCCTTTATCCATTATGTCATTTACAAATATCTTCTCCCAGTCCATAGGCTGCCTTTTGGTTCTGTTGATTATTTTGTTTCCTTCACTCTGCAGAAGCATTTTATCTTGAGAAAGTCCCAACAGTTCATTTTGTTTTTATTTCCCTTGCCTCCAATGACATGTCTAGTAAGCAGTTCCTATGGACAAAATCAAAGAGGTTGCTGCCTATGTTTTCTTCTAAGAGTTTGATGATTTTCCTGCCTGACATTTAGGGTTTTTTTTTTTTTTTTTAGTTTATTTTTATGTATGGTCCAGTTTCATTCTTTAGCATGTGGCTATACAGTTTTCCCAATACCACTTGTTGAAAAGACAGTTTTTTTTCCATTGGGTATTCTTTCCTGATTTGTTAAAGTATAGTTAGCCATATAATTGTGGGTCAGTTTCTGGGTTTTCTATCTATTCCATTGATCTATGTGTCTTAAGCCCAGTTCCATACTGTCTTGATGACTACAGCTTTGTAATATATCTTGGAAGTCCAGAATGGACTTCAGATGTCTCCAGCTTTACTTTTCTTTTTTGACATTTTACTTTTTAACATTTGACTTTTACTTTTCTTTTTTGACAAAAAAAGAAAGACCCTGCTTTTCAGGGTCTTTTCTGGTTCCATTCAAATTTTAGGATTATTTTTTCCAACTCTATTAAAATGTTGATGGTATCTTGATAGGGATGGATTACATTGAAAGTGTAGATTGCTTTGGAAACATAGACATTTTAACAATATTTGTTTTTCCAATCCACGAATTTGGAATGTTTTTACAGTTCTTTGTGTCTTCCTCAATATCTTTTATAAATGTTTTAGTTTCTAGAGTATAGATCCTTTACATCTTTGATTAGGTTTATTCCTAGGTATCTTGTGGTTTTCGGTGCAATTGTAAATGGGATCAATTCCTTGATTTATCCTTCTTCTGCTTCATTGTTGGTGTATAGAAATGCAACTGACTTCTGTGTATTGATTTTATATCCTGTGACTTTGCTGAATTCATGTATGAGTTCCAGCAATTTTTTGCTGGAGTCTTTTGGGTTTTCTATAAAAGTATCATGTTGCCTGCAAAGAGTGAGAGTTTAACTTCTTTGAGTTTGTTTTTCAACATTCCTCTGGCTATTCAGAGTCCTTTGTGGTTCCATACAAATTTTAGGATTGCTTATTTCAGCTCTGTGAAAAATACTGGTGTATTTCAATAGAGATTGCATTAAATGTTTAAATTGCTTTGGGAAGCATAGACATTCTAACAACATTTGTTCTTCCAATCCATGAGCATGGGATATTTTTCTCTTTCTTTGTGTCCTCTTCAATTTCTTTCATAAGTGCTCCAAAGTTTTCAGAGTACACCCCTTTTACCTCTTCAATTAGGTTTACTCCTAGGTATCTTAGGGGTTTTGGTGCAATTGTAAATGGAATCAGTTCCTTGATTTCTCTTTCTGCTGCTTCATTATTGGTATATGCAAATTCAACAGATTTCTGTACATTGATTTTTTTATCCTATGACTTTGCTGAATTCATGTATGAGTTCTAGCAATTTTTTGGTGAAATCTTTTGGGATTTCTACATAGAGTATCATGTCACCAGCAAATAGTGAAAGTTTGACTTCTTCCTTGCAGATTTGGATGTCTTTATAGTTGTTGTTATTGTCTGTTTGCTGGCTAAGACCTCTAGTACTATGTTAAATAGTAATGGTGAGAGTGGACATCCCTGTCTTACTCATTTTTTTTAAAGGTTTACTTATTTATTTATTTGACAGACAGAGATCACAAGTAGGCAGATAGGCAGGCAGAGAGAGAGGGGAAAGTGGACTCCCTGCTGAGGTCTCCATCCCAGAACCCTGGGATCATGATCTTAGCTTAAGGCAGAGGCTTCTGCCCACTGAGCCACCCAGGCACCCCACCCTTTCTTATTTTTAACCATATAGGAAAAGCTCAGCTTTTCCCCTTTGAAGATGATATTAACTGTGGGTCTTTCATATATGGCATTTATGATGTCGAGGGATGTTCCAACTATCCCTACTTTCTTGAGGACTTTTATCGAGAATGAATTTTGTTAAATGCTTTCTCTGCATCTGTTGAGAGGATCATATGGTTTTCATCCTTATTTTTATTAATGCAGTGTATCACATTGAATGATTTGTGAATATTGAGCCATGTCTGCAACCCACAAATAAATCCCACTTGATTGTGGTGAGTAATTATTTTAATGAACTGTTGGGTTCACTTTATTGGAGTTTTTATCTGGTTTTAGAATCAAGGAAACACTGGCCTCATAGAGAGAGTATTGAAATTTTCCTTCTATTTCTATTTTTTGGAACAATTTGAGAAGGATAGGTATTAACTCTTCTTTAAATGTCTCGTAGAATTGCCTTGGAAGTCATCTGGCCCTGGACTTGAGTTTACTGGGAGACTTTTAATTACTGATTCAATTTCTTTTCTGGTTATGGGTCTGTTCAAGGTTTCTATTTCTTCCTGTTTCAGTTTCAGTAATTTGTATGTTTCTATGAATTTGTCCATTTCTTCCAGATTTCCCAGTTTGTTGGCATATAATTTCCCCCTAACTTTCTCTAATGATTATTTGTATTTATGTGATGTTAGCTGTGATCTCTCTTTTCTCATTCATGATTTTATTTATTTGGGACCCTTCTCTTTTCTTTTTGATAGGTCTGGCTGACTGTTTATCAATATTATTAATTCTTTCAAAGAACGAGTTCTTAGTTTCATTGATCTTCTCATCTGTTCTGTTGTTGTTGTTGTTTCTATATTATTTATTTCTGCTCTGATCTTAATTATTTCCCTTCCTCTGCTGGATTTAGGCTTTATTAGCTGTTCCTTTTATTGCTTCTTTAGGTGTAAGGTTAGGTTATGTATTTGAGACTTTTTTTTTACTTCTTGAGGTAGGCCTGTATTTCGATATATTTCCCTCTTAGGGCTGCCTTTGCTGCATCCCAAAGGTTTTGGACTTTTGTGTTTTCATCTTCATTTGCTTTCATGTACTTTTTATTTTTTTCTTTAGTTTCTTTGTTAACCCATCCATTCTTTTTTTTTTTTTTTTTTTAAGATTTTATTTATTCATTTGACACAGAGAGATCACAAGTAGGCAGAGAGGCAGGCAGAGAGAGAGAGAGGAGGAAGCAGGCTCCCCGCGGAGCAGAGAACCCGATGCGGGACTCGATCCCAGGACCCTGAGATCATGACCTGAGCTGAAGGCAGCGGCTTAACCCACTGAGCCACCCAGGCACCCTAACCCATCCATTCTTTAGTAAATTGTTCTTTAACCCCCATGTATTTGTGGTCTTTACAAATTTTTTCTTTCAGTTGACTTCAAGTTTCACAATGTTGTGATCAGAAAATATATATGGTATGATCTTGATCTTTTTATACTTGTTGAGGGCTGATTTTGTGACCCAATGATGTGATCTATTCCGGGGAATGCTTCGTGTGCACTTGAAAAGAATATGTATTCTGCTGCTTTAGGATGAAATATTCTGAATATATCTGTTAAGTCTATCTGGTCCAGTGTGTCATTCAAAGTCATTGTTTCCTTGTTGACTTTCTGCTTAGATGATCTGTGCATTGTTGTAAGTGGGTTGTTAAAGCCCCCTACTATTGTCGTATTATTATCAATTAGTTTCTTTATGTTCATAATTAATTATTTGTGTATTTGGGTTCTTCCAAGTTGTGGTCATAGATATTTATAATTGTTAGATCCTCTTAATGGATACACCCCTTAATTAAGATATAATGCCCTTCTTTATCTCCTGTTACAGTCTTAGTTTTAAACTCAAGTTTTGTTTTGTTTTTGATATAAGTATGGCTACTTCAGCTTTCTTTTGATGTCCATTAGCATAATAGATGGTTCCTATCCCATCACTTCCAATCTGCAGGTATTTTTAGGTCTAAAATGAGTCTCTTATAGGCACTGTATAGATGAATCTTGTGTTTTTGTTGTTGTTGTTGTTTTTATCCATTCTGATACCCTATGTCTTTTGTTTGAAGCATTTAGTCCATTTATATTCAGTAATTATTGAAAGATACAAATTTAGTGCCAGTGTGCTACCTGTAGAGTTGGGGTTTCTGGTGATGTTCTCTGTTCCTTTATAGTTTTGGTGCTTTTTCCCCTTGCCTGCCACTTTCAGGATTCTTTCCTTGTTTGTGTATTTTGTGAATTAGACTATTATATGTCTTGGCTAAATTTAATGGGAGTTCTCTGTGCTTCTTGGATTTTGATGTCTGTGTCTTTTCCCTGATCAGGGAAATTTTCAGCTATAATTTGCTTAATTATACCTTCTACCCCTTTTTCTCTCCATCCTCTGGGACTCCTATGATATTAATGTTATTCTGTTTTAATAAGTCACTGAATTCTCTAAGTCTGCCTTCCTGATCCATTACCTTTCTTTCCTTCTTCCTTTCAACTTCATTATTTTTTTTATTAATTTATCTTTTGTATCACTGGTTTGTTCTGCTTTGTGAATCTTTATTTTTATGACATCCATTTAGGTTTGCATCTTGGTTTTAGCATTTTTAACTTTGGCCTGACTAGATTTTAGTTCTTTTATCTCTGCAGAAATGGATTCTTTTGTGTCTTCTATGCTTTTATGGTGGCCCAGCTAGTATCCCTATAATTATTGTTTCAAATTCTAGTTCAGGCATTTACTTATGTCTGTATTGATTAAATTCCTGGCTGTAAGTTCCACTTCCTATTCTTTTTCTGGGGGAGATGAACTCCTGTCTTGTCATTTTGTCCAGAGACAAACACAACAAACAACAAAACAACAACAAAAATCTGGATTTTGGGTGTGTTTTCTTCTGCTTGTTAAAAGAAGCTAGAACTAAAAATATGAAAAAAATGAAAACGAAAAGACTAAAAATAAATAAATAAATAAATAATAGGAAAATAAAAACAAATACATGAATAATTTAAAAAAGTAAAAATAAAAAGGAAGTTAGCTTGTATTTCCCCCAAAGCTGAAGATTTGCAGCACTCTATGATCAGGAGACTTGGTGCATGTGAAGGGGTTTGTACTGGTTTTCTTGGGGAAGGGCCTGTTGCATTGATTCTCAGGTGGACTTGACCTCGTGAAGATGCACTTGCAGGGTACAGGGGGACGGGGCTTGGTATACGGGACTCTGGTCTCTATTAGGTGTTGCTTTTTGCTTCCTGGAGACTTTCAGTGCTGGTTGGCAGGGTAAAATGGCTGGGCCACTCTCTAGCCCTGGAGCCCACCAAGAAGAGCAAATAATTGCCCCTCTTCTGTCCCTGGATTCCATCAAATCCCTGCCTTCATCCTGCCTGTGTCCACGCTGTTTTATCTCAGGCACACAGCAGGGTTTCAAAACTTCAAATTTAGGAAGTTCTGCAGTAGAGACCACTCTGATCCTCTGGGGGAGGGCTTGCTGCACTTTTGCCATCTGCTGACTGGTGCCAGGAAAACAGTTGCACAGCAGCACATGGTTCAGAGTTTTTGGAGTGGAGGAGCAGAGAGCTGGCACCCAGATTTGCTGCCCTCAGCAGGTGTCCCTGCTCCCATGCTTGGGAACAGTGCAGCACATTGGCACCACTTGTTCTTGTTACACAGGGGATCCTCAGAGCACACTGTCCACTTCTGGGTCTTTGTCCTCATTCCCTGCTGGAGCACTTTTAAGAGCATAACCCTAGTCGTGGCAGACTTCTAAAACTTCAGATTTTACACTCCATTGCTTATATAACACCTTACAATAATCTCCATAATCAGGGCTTCCTCCCCTCTACAGCACCCACAGTTCTTAACTCTTCCAAATCAATTCTCTGTACCCCTTCCTTCCAGAAGGTGGTGGCTTTTCTACATGCAGACTTACAGGTTTGTTCTCTTAATCAGATTAATTTCTTGGGTGTTCAGAATGATTTGGTAACTATCTAGCTGTGTTCCAGGGATGCAGCAAGTCTAGGGTCCCCCTACTTATCTATCATCTTAACTCCTCCCCTCAAGATTTTATTTTTTAAAGTAATCTCTATATCCAACATAAGGCTCAAACTCATGACCCTGAGATCAAGAGTCTTGTGCTCTACCAATCCAGCCAGCCAAGCACTCTAGCACTGCATTTTAGATTTCCCCTTCCAATAGCCTATAAAAAGCTCTAGAAGCTCATTCAGTAAGAAAACCTGAAAAACATGGCTTCACCCAGTTTCCCAAACTTGTTTTTGACCATTTCACTGTTGAAAATATTCTCCCCAGATCACCTATTTATGTATGTATGAAAGTATATAATGATGTTATATGAATATGTAATAATGCTCTGAGGAAGCCATCTTGGAAATGCTGCTTCTTCGCTCCACAGATGATGGGTCTGAGGCTTAGAGATAGGAAATCATTTGCACAAGGTTATAGAGCTAACAATTAGTAGCAGAAACAGGACCAGGACCCAAGACCTAAACATTTTCTGCCACACTGCTTATGGAAGCTCCTTCTCAGGCTGTAAAACATTTTCACCAAAGTTCAAAGAGTTCACTAAGAAAGCTGCACATCATAAAGTAAGCCTCAATATTATCTGGCTTAAAGAAATGCATTTGAAACATGCAATTACTTTAATAAGAATAGTTTGGTAAATTAATTGGTTAATAATTAGATTTGTGCTTGCAAAGTTTTAGTTGTCATTTTTGCAATGCACAGCATTATGCCAGGAGTTGTTTGCTGAGACAAAATCCCATCGCAACATTATTGCCCTGATGGAAATGAGTGGGGCTTGGCACTGGGGCCTGGGGATGACTCATGTCCTGTGGGACCATTTGACTTTCTCTTTCCAAGCCTCCCAAAAGATGAAGACAGAGCAGGTAGAAGAGGCCTGTGATAGTTAACTTTATGTGACTGGATCAAAAGGTGCTAGGATATTCGTTTGAATGTTTTTTCTGGGTATGCCTGTGAGGGTGTGCCAGATGAGATTAGCATTTGAATGGGTGAATCCAGTAAAGTAGATCACTCTCCCCAGTGTGGGTGAGGATCACCTAGTTTGTGGAGGACCTGGGTTTAGAATGAAAGGTAGAGGAAGGAGAAATCCTGCCTCCCTGCTTGATTGCTGGAGCTGCAGCCTTAATCTTCTGCTGTTCTCAGGCCTTCTAACACAGCTCTGGGTATCCTGGATTGACAACTTATAAACAGCAGATCATGGGACTTCTCAGCCTCCGTAACTGTGTGAGCTGATTCTTTGTAATCAGTCTCTTCACATATATTCCTATTTATTTTAGTTCTCTGGAGAAATAATTTCTCTGGAGAAATTAATATATGGCCAGAGAATAAGGATGTAGAAACCAACAAATTTTCAGCTTGCTCTGGTGGCACTCTGGAAAGCTTAGAAAGCTTTTCAGAACAAACTCCTAACCCCACTCAAGGAGACTGCTTATCTGTGCCACAAGATCTAGGATATCCCTATCCCTGTCACCCTAGAGTTGAGAAAGGAGGAAAGGAATGAAAAAGCTGCTCAGGCCAAGAAGAACATTCATGGACATGGTCTCATTTAAGTATCACTATTCTTCATAGAAGCTCTTACTTTCATTTTATAGAAAAGGAAGTTGAAGACATGAGAAATAAAATGACTTCTCTAGGATCACACTGAGGCGAACTGATATCTCTGGGGATGTTTCTGAATTTCTAGCAAAGCCACTTATACCTCTATCTTGTACTAAAGCTTGTCTTTGGACTGTGTGGTCATTAGGGCTCCTGAGATTCTGAATGAATCTGATCTTCCCAGACTCCCAGCTGCAGAGTGGCCATGGTTCATATGGTTTTAGGTAAAGGTTAGGCCTGAGTTTTCATCTGGTCTTGTCCCAGCCCTTCCAGCTGTGTGATGTTGGACTGCTTACTCAACATTCTATGCTGAGGTTTCCTCAGTGGTAAGATACAAATAGTGAAACTTACTTCTCATGTTGTTAGAATTCAATATAAGGTAAGTGAGCATATCTGGTCCAGTTCTGACATATAGCTTTGATCTGTTACCTTCACCAGGCTGGATCACACTGGTGGTTTCCATTTTGATCTCTACAGCGTTACTGAAAGATTGTGCCACACTTCTGTCACCTCAAATGCTGCTGTAAGTACTGGTTGGCTTTTGCTGTCTGTGTTGGGTGGCCCAGACCAAACAGTATTTGCCACATGAAAGGCCTCATGTGTAATGGATACGCCATAAACATTTGCTGATTGATTGGATAACTGTTCTCTTTTTCTCCTCTATCACTAGTGCTTGTCTTTTTTTCCCTCAAATTACTTCTATATTGCCTGGCCCTGGAAGCTCAGCTGGTATCCAAGGACAATGAAGTGACCCAAAAATCACCCACCTGCTTCTACTCTTGTGGCTAAGACAACAGCTCTTCCCTTGACTGGCTATGATCGTTTATCCTTGGGGTCTCCTGCTTTTTCTTGGTACGGTTTTTCATGCGTTGGCACCTGGTAAGGTCACTTGGCACTCCCTTCTAAGAATTACGGTGCTCACTGCCCCCATAATTTTTCCCATCATTTTCCTGTATTGATAGCTGTGTGATTCTGGGTTACCATGACAACTGATTGATTAGCATCCAATTCCTGGACTGGGAAACATACAGCCAGAAAGAATTACAAATGATGCCTGATTGTCTGCTGCCAATAGCCTGATTGCTGCCATTTTCTGGCAGGTAGCTCAGCCCTAACAGGAAACCCTGTGCTGTGCAATTATTGCGACATGATTGATGCATCACTATAGTTACAATCGGCAGTGTTTCCAATTCAGATTTTTTTTAAAGGAAAAAGAAAAACTCCCCCTTTCAGATGGAAATGGTTATAAATGAGGAAGAAGTATAGAGTGGGGGAGGGCACTGAGGCTGGCTAGCAGGGAGAATATGGGCTGAGCAAGAGTCCAGTTGGTGGTTCAGAAGTAATTCAGGGAAAGGAGGCAGGAGCAGTGGCATATGGCTGGGAAGAAGGGGAAAAGGGATGACTGCTGCCTGTTCTCCCTGCCCCCTCCAAATCCTAGGCTTTGCAGCAGGCTAAGGGGTGATTTAGAAATCAATTTCAGATGTGAGGCCTGAAAAGTGGGGGGGTGTAGGATGGAGACCAAAGAATATACAGGCCACAGGTGGAGGTCTGCTCAGGCCAATTACTAAAGCTGCTCTCTTGGTTTAAGTCATTTGTGATGATCAAAGAGCAAGCAGTGGGGTTGGAAATAGGGTCAGGAAAAGAAGATTTGCACCAAGTGGAAGTGAGTTTGAGAGTGGGCCAGTGTGAAGGAAGTGTTTCAGTGAAGCCTGCAATGAAACTGGTACTTAAAGGCTTTGGGGCAAGAGACGTTTTCATTTGACCCAGGGACAAATTGCTTCTCTTTTTCTTCAACTGCATGTTAAATACTTCTCAGGCTGATGGAGGAGGAGAAAGAGAATGAAAATATTTGTGATTGTTAGGGTAGACTAACTGCTGAAGAAGGTAGTCATTTACCTTGTCTAAGCTGGCTGTTACTAGGAAAGTTTGCTCTCTCCCAAATATCTTCCAAATTATGTCCACCTTCAATAATACTTAGTTATTATGCTACTGATAATTCATTCTCTTGGGTTAAAGATGGTTTTCTTTTCACGATCTTCTTTTAAAAAGCAAGCACTCCAGAATTAGTACTATTTAGTCACTTAAACCTAAATGCTAGTGTGAGTGTGTTTAAACCAATTTAGTGGAATAACTGGGTGACGGATATTAAGGAGGGCAGGTGATATCATTAACGATGGGTGTTATACACAACTGATGAATTATTGAACACTACATCTGAAACTAATGTTGTACTATATGTTGACTAATTGAATTTAAATTTAAAAAAACCCTTAAAAACTAAAAAAAATATTAAGGTATGACTGGCATTAAAAATCTGTACATATTTGGGGCGGCTGGGTGGCTTAGTGGGTTAAAACCTCTGCCTTTGGCTAAGGACATGATCTCAGGGTCCTGGGATAGAGCCCTGCATCAGGCTCTCTGCTCAGTGGGGAGCCTGCTTCCTCCTCTCTCTCTGCCTGCCTCTCTGCCTACTTGTGATCTGTCAAATAAAAAAGAAAAAAAATCTTAAAAAAAAATCTGTACATATTTATTATATACAACTTGATGAGTTTGGAGATAATAATATATCCATGAAACCCTCATCTCCCGTACCATAAATATATCAATCACCTTCAAATTTTTCTTCTGCCTTCCTTATTTTTTATTATCACTTTTAGTTTTTTCCACCCCTCTCCAGGTTCCTTCTCTTTTATTACTAGTAATAGTGATAAAACATAAGACCCAGAATAAGGCAAGGATGACTACATTTGCCACATTTATTCAAGACAGTATTGGAAGTCCTAGCTACAGAAATTAGGCAAGAGAAAGAAATAAAATGCATCAAAATCAGCAGACAAAGATGTAGTTTTATCTAATGGCAAATGACATAATCTCATATGTGGAAAAGCCTAAAGCCACCACAAAAAAACTATTAGAATGAACAAACCAATTCAGTAAAATGGCAGGATACAAAACCAAGCATACAAAAAATCAGTTGCATTTCTGTATGTTGACAACAAACTATCCCCCCAAAATTAAGAAAACAAATCCATTTACAATAGCATCAAAAATAATAAAATATTTAGGAATAAATTTAATGAGGATTTAAAAAATTTGTGCACTGAAAACTATAAAACACTGGTGAATATGTTTTTGTACTCACCTTACCTGGAAACTTCCTATCATGATATTTAGATATTTTTACCTTTGCATTCACTTATGTTTACTTTTTGAAAGTAGGAACTGGGTCATTAATTTAATCATATAATGGAACCATTATAAATGAGAACTACATGACTGAATGAAAGGAAAGAAGTGATGAGGCAGGTTTGAAATACATGGGGTGGGAATTTGGTGCAGTAGGTGGTGATCAAAGTTAAAATGAAAACTGATAGAGACCAGTTATAATCACATAATGGGAATCTTGGATCCAGCCTACTTCTAAAAGATGGTGTAAGAAGGCAGGATTAGAAATCCAGGAAGACTAATATCTGTGGTTCTGGACATTTTTAACTATCACTTGATACCATGGCAGAGGTCCTTGTGGATATGTGCCTGTCACCTTGGCTACTGAAAAGTATTACTGACCTCTAGGATGGTGCTACCTACCAAAAAATGATTGACACCTGTAAATTGACCCCAGTAGCCCAATATTTTCAAAGGAAGAAAAGTAGATTAAACTTTTTATTTACTATTTGCCTTCTTATTAGACTGTAAGTATACCAATGGCACAAACCATGTCTTCTCTCATATGTACTTAGTTCCTTGCAAAGAGGAAGTACTTAACATGCTATTGTTGAATAAATGTACAATTTGATTAAAAAATAGGCTTAAATCAACCTTTTGAGCTGTGGAGTAAGAATTGAGGAGAAATAGTGAAAATAAATGTGGGAAATCACTTGGGCACATGTGTAACACCTATGGGTTCTAGGAGAATAGAATCACAAAGTCCTGAATTCAACTTGCAATTCCACAACTTATCAGCTGTGAAACATTGGGCAGATTATTGAACCTTTGTTTTTCTATATGTCAAATGGAGAATAATAATAAAACTTAACCTCATTGGGTATTAGAAAGATAAATTGAGAGAATGCATGCAAAACAGATAATATATAGAAGAATTCAATAAATGTGTTATTATTACAGTATTTAATTATTGGCGTAGAAATTGAATGTTTTCTACTTAAAATGTACAAAACAACATAAATGGTCACTAGAAGAGAAAACACACCTTACATTGGTACAATGATTAGCAATCCCACAGTTGTGGGGTGTGTGGGAAAACAGGAGTGTTCTTCTTTTGATTTACCTGAAATACCACCCACTAATGTTTTGCTTGTTGTTTAAAGCAGCTATAAAATACTTGTTTTATGACCCAAATTTAAAATAAGTCTATTTATAGAATTTTAATTTTTTATTTTTTATAAACATATATTTTTATCCCCAGGGGTACAGGTCTGTGAATCACCAGGTTTACACACTTCACAGCACTCACCAAACCACATACCCTCCCCAATGTCCATAATCCCACCCCCTTCTCCCAAACCCCCTCCCCCCAGCAACCCAAATAAGTCTATTTATATTTAGGACATTAACTATATCCACATTTGTAGTACCATTTAGGCCCATTCAAAACCGTTAAGAATTGGTGTCCCAGACTTAAGATAATCCAGATAGATAAAAGCTGGTTTCCATGGAAACTAGTTTTGCTTTCTCTTCAATCTAATTGAAATCCATTTACTGAAGTCTGAAAGTTTTATAAGTACCATCTAATGAGTTCTTCATTTGGTTTACCAAGCTCAGTGCAAGCACGGGTAACTTACTGTTTGCAGTATCAGTCAACTTCTGTCAAGTGAGTATACACTTGAGTTTGCTGGGATTGATTCTTTGTTTACTTGGTTCACTTGCAGTTCAGACTTGAAAGGATCAGTTTCCACCAATCACTCTATACAGCTTGTTTATCTGATATTCTGTTGGCTTTCTTAGGAACCACAGGTTTGGTGAACTTTCTGGGGGAAGAAGTAGTTCAGAGGAGTTACAAGACAGTGACATAGACCGCATTTCTTCACATGTATCTGAGGAAAACATGCACATTTTAGAAACTTTGATTTGGCCATTTAATTGCACTGCATTTTAATAATACTGTTCAATACATTGCCTTGTTATCTACTCAAACACCATGTTTTCCCCATGTACCTGCAGAACTTTCTTTGTTCTCTCTTCAGAGAAGAATGTAGAGTGACTCTCTTAACTCAATCTCTCCTGTTTTCTAGTGTTGGATGGCCATTATATTCATAATTTTCTATTCTCAGAAAGAGAATACTCTCCTCAGTTTACATTTTGTAGGACTTGGAGGGCTGGGGAGTTTCCTGCACGACTTTGGCTGGGCTGTTCCAATGAGGCAGGAAGACTGTCGAAGTTCAGCATCACAGCTCAGAAAAACCAAATACCTTTACATGAGAGCATCACTGGGTGCCTTTTCTTTCTCCAGTCCCCAGTGGTAGGAGTCAGTGTTTGTGTTCTTTTCTTCAGCAAGCTTCATTTGGAGAGCCTCAGTGACTTCCAGGAGCCATGAAGCGCTGTCTGTCCCTACTCATTGCACCGGTGGCAAGAGGCACCTGGGCCTTTCTGGCAAGCTCTGGGTCTGCTCATGATGTGGGGCTTCCATGTTTCCAGATTCCTGCCACCTGCTCTGCTTGGCGGAGACAGATAAGGTCAGGGATGCCAGTTGGCTGTCTGACCTGGCAACCTGATGCCAGGCTGAGCAAGCTGTAGTCTTTTAGGCTAGATTTACCTTGGAACAAGCTGTTGCAGGAAATGGCCAGATCTTGGCAAAGGGCAAAGGGAGCCCAGATGGAGAAGAAAGCTTGAGAGGTTAATAGACTCGGGGCAGTCTTCACTAATGAGCACCAGGGAATCCCTTCAATTTATTTCACTAGGCTTTTTGGGAGAGGTTCCAGGAAAGCACTAGTAAAACTTCTATATGTAGCAGTACTTATATCAATGTACTGTTATTTTGTTCTGTGACTAGCATATAATACCAAAGGCAGGTACTGAGTCTTTATCCCTTACTGTGTCCCCAAAGTTTAGCCAGGGACTAGTGGAAAATGGGGACTCATTTAACTTTTGCTGATTTGAATGGAATTGACAGAAATTGGTAGTTATGTTTACAGCCAGAGAGAGACACCTGGCTGCCCCAGAAAAGCTAATGATTTGACACTACTTTAAATAATATTATCAAATATGTTCTCAACAATTATTTAGAGAAGTTGAAGACCAAGCGAGCAAAGGGCTTCTGAAGAAAGAACCACACACCGCCCCCTGCCCTGTTTTCTAACCCCTTCACATAAACAAAAGACCTGCAGTTAAACAGCTTCAACCACCTTAGAGGCATTTGAGCAATCCCTTGTTACTTCAGCCTGCAGTTTGAAAGTTCTCTACCTGGAGGTTTCCTTCATAGGAGTTCTGGTAAATATGTTTGTCACTGGATTTCCAATGATGTTTTAATGCCCTTTACTTATTTATTTATCTATCTATCTCTCTTTTTAAAAATTCAATTAATTAACATTTGGTGTATTATTAGTCTCAGAGGTAGAGTTCAGTGATTCATCAATTGCATATAACACCCAGTGCTCATTACATCATGTGTCCTCCTTAATGCCCACCTCCCAGTTATCTCATCCCCCCCCAACCTCCCCTTTGGTAACTCTCAGTTCATTTTCTTTTTTCCCATCACTTTCTTTTTTTTCTTTTCTTTTTTTTTTTTAATTTTTTATTTTTTATAAACTTTTTTTTTAAATTTTTTATTTTTTATAAACCCATCACTTTATTTTCTATAGTTAAGAGTCTCTTATGGTTTGTCTTCCTCTCTGATTTTGTCTTATTTTAATTTTCCTTCCCTTCCCCTATGTTAATGTTTTGATTCTCAAATTCCTCATACAAGTAAAATAATATGCTATTCATCTTTCTCTGCCTGACTTATTTCACTTAGCATAATACCTTCTAGTTCTAGCCACATTACTGCAAATGGTAAGATTTCTTTTTTGATGACAAAGTAATATTCCATTGTATTTATGCCACTTCTGTCTATGGACATCTGGGCTCTTTCCATGGTTTGGCTACATGGACATTCCTGTTATAAACACTGGGGTGCAGGGACCCCTTTGGATCACTACATCTGTATCTTTGGGATAAATACCCAATACTGAAATTGCTTGGTCATAGAGTAGCTCTATTTTTAACTTTTTGAGGAACCTCCATACGGTTTTCCAGAGTAGCTGTACTAGTTTGCATTGCCACCATCAGTGTAAAGGGGTCCCCCTTTCTCTGCAACCTCACCAAAATCTGTTGTTTCCTGATTTGTTAATTTTAGTCATTCTGACTGCTGTGAGGTGATATCATTTTTTTTAAAGATTTTATTTATTTTAGTGTGTGTGTGTGTGTGTGTATTATGTTATGTTAGTCACCATACAGTACATGGTTAGTTTTTGATGTAGTATTCCATGATTCATTGTTTGTGTGTAAGACCAAGTGCTCCATGCAACACATGCCCTCCTTAATACCCATCACTGGGATAACCCATTCCCCCACCCCCTCCCTCTTCCTCTCTAAAACCCTCTGTGTGTGTGTGTGTGTGTGTGTCTGTGTGTGTGCTTTAAGATTTTATTTATTTTATTTTGAGAGAAAGAGAGTGAGCACAAGTAGGTGGAGGGGAAGAGGGAGAAGGAGAAAGAGACTCCCTGCTGAGCAGGTTCCTGATGCAGGGCTTAGTCTCAGGACCCTGGGATCATGACCTGAGCCAAAGGAGGATGCTTAACTGACTGAGCCACCCACGTGCCCCTCATTGTGGTTTTGATTTTTATTTCCCTGATGCTGACTGATGTTGAACATTTTTTCATGTATCTGTTGGCCATTCATATGTTTTCTTAGGAGAAATGCCCTGTAAAATAGTGCTCCAGTCAACTGTCTGGATGTTCTTAGCCTAATCTAGCATGCCAATATGTCTTTAGAGATAGGTTAAGTAAACTATTGCTTATTTTTGTTGTATATTAAAAATAATATTATTATAACCTTTTGAAGGCCTTTTGAAAGAAGAGTAACAAATAACAAATCCTTGTGGTACAATTACCTCCTATCACAAGACTGCAATAAAATAGGTTCTGTTTTTGTGTCTTCTGGAGACTTTGGCCATAATCATACATATTTCACATCAATGTAATCATAGAGAACATAAAATTTTGCTTTCTTCTTTTTTTTTTTTTAAGATTTTACTTATTTTATTTGACAGAGAGAGAGATCACAAGTAGGCAGAGAGGCAGGCAGAGACAGAAGGGGACGCAGGCTCCCTGCTGAGCAGAAAGCCCGATGCAGGGCTCAATCCCAGGACACTGAGATCATGACCTGAGTCTAAGGCAGTGGCTTAATCCACTGAGCCACCCAGGTGCCCCTGCTTTCTTCTTTATTTACTTCATATTACATTAAATGTTTCTTTGTATTATTCTATTATATTTCTATTTTTAATAGCTTTATAATATTCCACCAAGTGGATAAATTATATAGATTATTTACATTATTTTATGTAATGTATGTATGTATTTTATTATTATGCTATCATAAGCAACGATTCAATGACAATTTTATTTATATAGCTTTTTTTCCGGCTTAAATTATTTTTTTAGAGTTAACTTTTAGAAAGATCACAGGCAATGGTTTGCTGGAGTTAAGTGACACCAACTTGTGAGAGCACATTTTGCAAATCTCTTCCCAACTCTGCATTCAGGGAGCTCTCTTAAAATCAGGAGTGAATTAGCGGAAATTGGAGGGGGAGACAAACCATGAGAGACTGTGGACTCTGAGGAACAAACTGAGGGCTTTGGAGGGGAGTGGTGTGTGGGGTAGGGTGAGCCTGGTGGTGGTTAGTATGGGGGACATGTACTTCATGGAGTGCTGGGTTTGGTGCATAAACATTGAATGCTGAAACACTGAAAAGAAATAAAATAAAATGAAAAAAAAAATCAGCTGTGGTAGGTGGGAGTATTTGCATGACCAAAAAATGACTAAGGAAGAAGTTGCTGCAGCTGAGGTCAAAGAGGTTGCTGCCTGTGTTCTTCTCAAGGATTTTGATGGATTCCTGTTTCACATTTATGTCTTTCATCACTTTTGAGTCTATTTCTGTGTGTGGTGTAAGGAAGTGGTCCAGTTTGGACACTGAGGAAGGTATGTCCTATGGTGAGGGCTGTGAATTGTGTAAGACTGATGATTCACACACTTGTACCCCTGAAACAAAAAATACATTATATGTTAATAAAAAAATTGACAAAGGCTGAAAACCAGGGCTTTTCGTGTTGTTTCTATTTTTGTTTCTGGAGAGCTGGCTTGCTAGCACAACACTGACCAAAGTGTATCAACTTGTTTATAGTTTTTGTTATATTGGTTGCCATATTACTTTTTGAAGAATTTTAACCAATATATGTATAACCAGTTTAAAAGAGACATCTTAACTTGTTGAGGTGCTCAGAGAAAGAGAATCCAGGTTGATCTTAAGTTGAGGGGATGGAGCTAGGAATGTGAAGTAACTGAGAAGAGTGTAGGCAAAGCAGAGGGCAGAGAGGAAGGAGCTCAGAGTGAGGTCCCCAGAGATATGTAAAGGGCTCCACTGAAGACTTTATTGAGTAGGGATCAGTGTGTATGTGTGAGAAAAGTACTCAAGGCCAAGGAGAGAACCATTCAAAAGGATTAGAGGAATATATACCAGAGAGCAAAGAGCTCTGGGAGTTGTTATGTTGGATAGAGTAGTCAGAAAGTTTTGATTTAGTAATAGGGCAAAATTAAACCTATACCTAATGCTACTGTGGCCTCATCTAACAAAAAAGGAAGAAATACAAAGGATCACATTCTTTTTGTTAACAGCATTTCAGTGCAAATCTCAAGAATTTTAATAGGAATATAAAAATATCCAGTAACAGCTTCATAAATATCATAATGTCTTATATCTAATAAAAAACAAAATTATAAGATATACAAAGAAACAGCTAAATAAAATTGACAATGAGAAGAAAGGTTGGTTTAACATTCGAAAATCAACCAATGTAACTGTCCATTTTGATTAAGTAAAAGAGGAAAAACACATGATCATCTTGCTGACATATAAAAAAAAATTTAAAAATCCAGCATCTAATCTTTATATAAACTCCCAGCAAACCAGTTATAGCAAGGAATTTCCTCAACCTGATAAAAGACATCTATGCAAATCCTACCCACATATATCACATATAATGGCAAATAACTGAATACTTTCCTCCTAAGATCAATAAAAAATCAAGGACATGCACTTTTACTATTTGTATTCAATATTATACTTGGAGAATTCAGCCAAGGTAATAAGGCAAGAAAAAAAGGAATAAAAAAACACCAAAATCAGAAAGGAAGAAGTAAATCTGTCTTATTTCTTAGACAATATAATTACCTTCCAAGAAAATTTTATGAAATCTACCAAATATCTAGGGAAGTAAAAGGAGGTTTAAAAAATTTACGGGATTGGGGCACTTGGGTGACTCAGTCAGTTAAGCCTCCAACTTGGTTTCATCTCAAGGTCATGGGATCAAACCTCACATTGGGCTCTTCCTTCAGTATGGAGTGTGCTTGAGATTCTCTCCCTCTGCCTGACCCCCACTCATACTCTTTCTCTTTCAAATAAATAAATTAATTCTAAAAAAAAATGCACAATAAAGGATTGGTATATAAAATTCAACTTATTTATATATACTAGGAACAAAGAATCAGAACTTGAAATAATATTTTTAAAAATACTACTTAAAAACCATCATGAATATGAAACACTTAAGGATAGTTCTGGGAAATTTGATCTGTGCACTAAAAACTATAAAACTGAGCTGAGGGGTATTTAAGAAGACTAAATAAATTGAGAGAGAAGGCCATGCCATTGAATAGAAAGACTCAATATTGTTAAGATGTTAATTCTCCCCCAACTTATCTATAGATACAACATAACCCCAATTAAATCCCAGAAGACTTTTTTTTTTTTTTTTTTTTTTTTTGGTGATAACTGATAAGTTTATTTGTAAATTTGTAGAAAAGTCCAAAGGAACTATAATGGTTAAAGCAACTTTAAGAAAGAAAAACACATTTGGAGGACTTCAAGACCTGAATTTAAGACTTGAATAGCTGTAGTAATTAAGACAATATGATATACATATAGACAAATATATCAATAGAACAGAATGGAGTCTGAAAATAAACTACACATATATGGTTAATTAATTTTTGACAAAGACAGTTTATTGAAGATGGTCTTTTAAACAAATTGTGTTGGAATAGGTGCATATCAATAGGCAAAATAAACAAAACCTCAAACAAAAATAAAACTTCTATTCATCACTTATACCATATATAAAATAAACTTTATGCTGATCATAGACATAAACTCCAAACTATATAACTGCTCAAAGAGAACAAGAAAGTCTTCATAATTTGGATTTAGGGAAAGATATCTTAGATACAATACAAAAAATATGATCCATAAAAGGCAAAATTGATAAACAGGAATTGAGAATTTCTGCTCTTTGAAAGACACTGCTAAGAGAATAAAAAAGTGAGCCATAGACTGGAAAAATTTATTTGCATACCAGAAATTTGATAACAGACTTATATTCAGAATTTATGGAGAATTATCAAAACTCAATAATTAAAGCACAGATAACCTAGTTAAAAATGGTCAGTTTTAAGTAGCACCAAAGAATATACTGATGGCAAGCAAGCACAGAGAAACATGCTTAACATCATTAAACATTAGAGAACTGCAAATTAAAAGAATAATGAGATGTCTTGCACATCTTTTAGAATATCATGAATTAAAATGAGTGACCATACTAAGTATTGGCAAGGTTGTGGAAGAACTGGAACTGTCAGCTGCTAGGGGGAATAAAAAATAGCACAATCTCTTTGGAAAACTGTTTGTTTCTTAAGGAGTTAATTATAGACCTGCCATATGATCCAACTATTTCACTTTAGGTATTTCTTCAAGAGAAATGAAAACATATGTCTATACAGAGACTTGTACATAAATGTTCATAGCAGCTTTATTTTGTCAGAGCTAAAAACTGAAAACAGCCCAACTATCCATCAACAAGTGAATGAATACTACAAAGTAAGGTATATTCATTCAACAGGATACTATTTAGCAATGAAAAGGAAAACAGTATTGATACAAGTTACAACTTGGATGAATTGCAAAGTGATAGTGTAAAAGAAGTCAGACACAGAAAAATATGTGCTATTTGATTTCTTTTACATAAAATTTTAGAATTGAAAAATAATCTACAGTGAAAGAGAGCAGGTCAGTGGCTGCCCAGGGACACAGAGTGGGAAGTTGTGTGAGGAAGGGATTACAAAATGGAAGAAGGAAGCTTTTGGAAGTGATAGGTTTATTTGTTTGAGGTAATGGTGTCTGAGTAATGACTAAAAACTTACCAAACTGTATGTTTTAAATATATGCAGTTTAACTCATGTCAATTATACTTGGATAAAATTAAAAATGAATAAAGATTGTGCAGGTAGACTCATTATTTCATGATATATAGTATCCAAAAATAAAATATTGAGAATATGCTATGCAAAAGGGGACATCCCCAAATACTGGCCACTAAGTTTCCTATAAACACCCAAAATTATGACAGAAATGAACATAAAAACTGCATAGATACCATACATCAAAATGGTAGAAGGTAAAAGACACTGAATTTTTCCATACTTTAATCAAAAAAGGAGATTCCATGATATTTTAGGATAAAAGTGAATATGCTGCTACTCAATAAAGTAGTCAGTTACTGCCACAAAATTCCCTAGCCAATGCCTTTCTATATGGCAAAGTAAAATTGCCTTGCATCTGGAGGCCTTGTAGCATCCATTTTGATTTGAGTGTTTCTTGTAAACCTTTACAAACCTATTCACTCATATGGACAGTGACTCAAATTATGGAGAATGTCACCATGTGAAAAGTAATATTATCTGACCTTTTATTTGAAGAGAGCAGACAGAGTCACAAATACAATTCAAGGTGTATTTTGATTTAGTTTTCAGGAAATTTGGCTAAATTCAATAAAAGCTTTTTAATGCTATTAAAAAACAGATGCACCAAGGGGGCACATTGTTAAGTTCTGCCTATTTCTACCTTCAGATTTCTGCTTCTGTCTATCTGTGTGGAACAAGTGTGGGTTAAATTCTGGCTCTGGAGCATGTGTTAGCACTTGTTACAGCCTTAGAGGCAGCCCATATGTGATTATCGTTTAGATCCCAAACGTTAGTTTAGAAAGCAAATCAATGATCTCCCACCAGATCTGTGTACCAGTAAGACTCATCTTATCTCATGGCACAAAAAAAACCTGGAAAAAGTATTTTAAGTGCAAAAGGATGTTGATTAGCTCATGTGATTAGAAAGTCCAGGGATAAAGCTGACTCTGATATGGTTAAATTCAGGACTCAAAGAATGGCATTGGACCTGGTCTTTCTTTTGACTTCCCTTTCCTTCATGTTGTTTCTCTGTGGTGACCTCTAGAAGGTCATGATTGAATCCCAGGACTGATACTCTCAGGTTCCAATCCATTGGAAAGGAAAGCTTCTCTTCCACAAAAGTCAAATGAAACTGTTGGGTCACTGAACTCATCACAGAGATCAAGGAAGATATAATTTATCACATGCATACTGTATGGTCTGAGGTGTGGCAAGGAGTGTTCTTAAAGAACTTTGAAGAATTTATGTTTCAAAAGTACAGTGACAGGTGCTAGGTGAACTTTATTCAGGACCCTGGAGGTCATTTCTATTTCTGCATTACTGCTCAGTAATTCTGGTAAGTTCTAGACTTGAAAAAGTTTCATTAAATTATAGACTGATATACTGTTGAATTCTCAGGAAAAAAAATATTTCAGGACTAGTATTTGGGGTAAGAAAGAGCAGAGAGAAGGAAAACTGGATTCTAAAGCTCTACAGTTTTAGGTCCCTTATTTAAGTGGCCAAACTTGGAGAGGACCAATAGTGTAGAGATGAGCCACAGTGAAGTAGGCATACATTCATTTTTCTCCATTTTATGGTATAGGTGGGATACTGGAGAGATTCATACTGGAAACACTGGATATCTATGGTCTGTACCAGGACACACCTAGGTGTCTTGGCTCCTAGGAGACATCACCTTTATACTTCAAAGAGACAAATTCATGAAGACTACATCTACAAAAGCCTTTCTTAAGGTGTCATGCTTAATACTCATACTAACATTATAATGACAGTAATCATGACAATAACAATGAAGCAGAGGTAAAAAAAAAATAGATATAATATCATTAACTTGCAGCAGAATTTCTCTTTGGAAGAATTCAGCCTTTGAGAGACTCTTGAAAAGATGTCTACGGTAGAAGCTGAAACTCTGAGAACATGGATATTAATAGTTACAAGGACTATCAAAGAGAAAAATGGATTTTCTTCCTGAAAAGAAAGTTAATGGTAAGTTGTGATGTACATGAAACGAAGTGGCCCAAGAAAGGTCTAAGAACATTTTTAGAACAGAAGAGTCTAGTATTCAGTTTTAAGTTCTCTGCTTTGCTGCTATTAAACCCTCCCTTGCTATGCCTTTAGTAAAGTCCACTAAATATACAAGTTGCTGTGTCTAAGTGTTATTCAGTCATTTATTAATTTATGATGAAAACCAAGGTAGGGGTTGGATTTTCCATCTGGGCCACTGTGGAGGATTACAAAAAGAACATGTGTGAAATGGATGATATGTAAACTGAGTGATCGAGAACTCAGAGCTGAGATGGTCAGAAGAATTTACCTTACAAATTTTATTGGCATTTTGGATTTTAGATGTATATAACAAATAGAATTGGAGGTTTTAGTTTTCCCTAAAGAGATTTCAAGGGGCAGGAATGTCCAGGTGGCAGCAGGTTAATAGTAATGATAATCATCATCATAACTATCATTTTTGTTTGTGTACTAGTAATATCAGGGGGTTTTCTGGGTATTTTACATCACCTACAAGATGAAATAACAGCCTTACCTCAATTTTTATCTTCTCTCCTTTATTTATATTTCTTATTATTTTTTTTCACCTCACTAATAGCACTCCCCTCATTCTGTTTATATGCCTACTTGCTCGCATATGCTTTCTCAGTGACCGCCTACTGGATAGCAAATTCACCATGCCTATTTCATTGCCCATTGTTAAATGTTACTTATCATGGACCAACACTTATTGATCATATCTATTAAGAGATATTACCCATAATTAGCATAGCAAGTAGTTAATAAGTAAAATTAAGTGAATAAGTTAAAATGATGCATGAATAAATTTTGTAGATGGAGAAATGAGTTCAGAGAAGTTCACTGACTTACCTGAGGCCATGTGACTAATAACTGGTAGGGTCAAGATGCTACTGCAGGTCCCAGATCTAGCATGTTTGCTTCTCTCTTTGTCTTTCTGTTCCAAGCACTGTGGTAACTTCTCAGGAAGGGTTTCCAGCCTGGCTTAGGAGAAGCTTATGTTTCTGTGCAAATGTTGCCTCCTGTCTCATAAAATTTGGGAGAACAAGAAAGAGGCACCCTGAAATAGCCTGAACCCAGAGGCTGAGACATAACTGAGCCCTCCTGTGGCCCTGCACCCAATGTTTGAGTTATGAGAGCAGCTGCTGATCCCATGTCTAGCACCTACACCATCACACTGTATGGGTGGGATGTGAAGCCTTGGAGTTCACAACAAGACATCACCTTTCAGGGATGGTAAAGATGAGGGTAGACCTGTAGGCCCTGTTTTCATCACAATAGCCAAGGCTGCCTTGTATAGATTCTGGAGAGGGGGACAGTGCTGAGACCAATGGCTTGGTCATGGGGGTTCATAAATATACATGGATCTCTGTGCCATAACCAGAGTAAATGTAATGTATTGACTCAGATGCTTGCTAATCACTAGCAACTAATTCAGCAGGAATAACAGTCTTACATGTTAACCTGTGTGGGGATCCATATGATCTCTTTAACTGGAAAATGCCAAGCATATCCCTGGGTTTTCATGCTAACAAGCATTGAGAAGATATGATTTATTTTTCCGTATTTTTCCCCCTTTGGTGCCCACATTTACCTGCACCCAGCAGGAAGTGTGGTCTGAAGCCTTGGTCCAGGTGGCTTCTACAGGTTGGATTTCATCAAATCTAACGTCATCTACAGGTTGTGATGTCCTTCATCAAATCCAATCCTGCTGCAGATAGTGAGCCACTGAGGGGACACTTTGTCTGTAGTTGTCCAAAGAGGAGTCTCTACTCTTCCAACCTGCCTGAAGAAAACAGACGTCTATTCCCTGATGGAGGAAAATCCAAACTCCACTGAGTTCCTGGGATTCGGACCTGTGTGGATATAGACCTTTGAGAAAGAGTTAGGTTTTCATGTAGGTGATCATGAACACTTCTTGCAGTTTTCAGTGACAGGTCCTGGGAGTTAGGAGTACATAGCACCCCAGAGCACACGTGAAAGAACGTAGACATTAGAATTGGGAAATGCTGGGGTCAAATCCTGGAACTTTTTCATACCACCTGATGGCTTCAAACCAGTCAGTTAACCTCTGTATCAGTTTCTTTGCTTATAAAATGTGGACAGTAAAGACCACCTCTAAGGGAGATTGCAAAGGCTAATATGCTATATATTATGATTTTTATATCATTATATATTACTCTGATATTGCATATGTGATATAGTCTCTGGAAATTTTCTTTTATCATGGTTGGCATATAATAAGAGCTCAAGAAGTGGGAGCTGATATCAGTTATCAGATCTGTAATGTGCAAAAAAATATCAGTCACAGCATTGCTTATAAATAGAGGAAGCAGCATCAGTGTGTGCCCATAAAGGCACAATTAATTTGGAGTACCTGGGTGGTTCAGTTGGTTGAGCATGACTCTTGATTTTGGCGCAGGTCATGATCTCAGGGTCCTAGGATGGAGCTCTGCATGGGGCTTTGTGCTAGAAGGGATTCTGCCTGAGATTCTTTCCCTCTGTCCCTCCCCCTACTCTCTCTCTCTCTTGAATAAATAAATAAATCTTTAAAAAAAGACATGGTTAATTCAATTACAATGTACTCTTCTTTAAAAAAAGATGTTATTTATTTATTTGACAGAGATCACAAGTAGGCAGAGAGGCAGGCAGAGAGAGAGGAAGGGAAGCAATCTCTCTGCTGAGAAGAGAGCTTGATGAGGACCTCAATCCCAGGACCCGGGGATCATGACCTGAGCCGAAGGCAGAGGCTTTAACCTGCTGAGCCACCCAGACACCCCAATTATAATGTACCCTTATAATGAAATATTATGTAGCCATCACAAATCATGATTTTTAAAGAAATGAGAAAATGTTCACAAATGAAGTGTAAAAATAGTCTCAAATCATATACATGATTCAAATTACATCTATGGTATGTATAGCCCAATTTATACAAATGAACAAAATGATGTTATATACATATCTAATTGAGTAGAATTCTACCTACTTCCCTAAAAAAGATTTGGAAAACTATACTCCCAAAAATTATAGTCTATCTAAGTGGTGAGAATATAGGCAGTTTTCATTTTCTTCTTTATTCTTCTTGTATTTTCTAGATTTCCTACAATGAACATTTTACACCATTATAATACAAAGAAAAGCAAACATTATTCCTTTTAAAAAATGACATGAAAAGCCATACCTCGCTTTTGTTTTTATTTTTCTTTTTTTACAAAGCAACAGCTGGAGCATTAACTTTCTCCTCTATCCAAATACCCAACCTGGGCCTGGCATGGGTGGGACAGTGGTGACCTCCAGTCTGCCAGGTCAGCATCACAGACAGGCACCCCAAGGCAGGGGCAGTGCCCAACCTGGCTGGTTGTCCTCCCTCCCCCGCTCTGTTGGCATTTCCTTCGGTATTTATTCACTCACATAGCCTATAGAGTTAAAAGAGGTTTGTTTCTTTTCAGGCTGTTGAGAGCAGCCAGGGTAATTTAGTAGAAAAATGTCATGCTAATGCAATTCAAAGTTCAAATGATCTTTCATTTCGAGGGAAAGAAGAATGTGCGTGCAGTTGGAATGTTAAAACTCACTACTTGCCCTGCAATTCAAATAGAAATATGAGCTGCAGGGGCTACATAAGTCACATGAAGTACTGTGAGTGAAATGCGCAAAATGAATAAAAATGATCCGGAAGCCGTTTATTAGCATTGCTGGGGGCCAGAACCAAACAAGAATCGTGGCCATCAGAAGCTGCGTGGGGAAGAGGGAGTGTTTGCATGAAATTACAATAATCCTGAAATAATAAGGAAGGAAGTGATCAGTGAGGTCTTTCTTGTGAATGTTGCCCTCAGCCCCCCAGAGAGTTGTGGCCTTTCCAGCCCACATTCCCTTTCCTCCATGTCTTAGGCTTCTGCTCAGCTGACTGCATTTGGAAGATGGGGGGTGGGGGGGTGGGGCGTGTGGAGCCCAGGGGAGTGGTTGTGGTTGCCCGCAGTGCTGCCTGCTCTGGGCCCTGGCAGGATGGGGATTGTATGGAGGAGCAGTGGCTCCTTGGGGCTCTGGCCACAAGACAGTGTGGTTGGCCTCCCCAGTGAGCTCACCGGGTACATGAAGGACAGTTCTGGTCCTCTTACTCCACTTCAGATTTCCACTTCCCTTCTGCCACAGAGATGTGCTCAGAGGGAAGAATGTCAGTTATTTATGTCTTAATATAAATTTGCCACCTTACTTCAGCTCATAAGAGATTAACGTTTTCTGACATAGCTATTACACTCCTTTGAAGTTTTCTTTTTTTCTTTTTAATTTTTCCCCTCAACTTATGAAAAGGATGTGAGGCAGCAGTGTGTGGTTAGTTTTTCCAAATTTCTTCCTTTAGTTTTAAAAGTAGTGTTAAGTCTACCTTTGAGACGTCTCGGGTCACTGCAAATAGAACCTTTGCTGTTATCGTTATATTCTCCATCTTTGTTATGGACAGAACTGTGTCCTCTCAAAATCCATATGTTGAAACTGTAACACTTAGCGTGGCTATATTTGGAGGTGAGGCATGTAAGGAAGTAATTAAGGCTAACTGATGTCTTAATAGGATTAGGATTAGTGTCCTTATAAGGAGACACCAAACAGCTCTTAATCACTCTCCCTCACCCCTCCAATCACTACTCTTCCTTCTCTCCCCCTACACCTCCCAGTGTAGTACACACCACCTCAAGAAGAGGTCATATAGGGACACCTGGGTGGCTCAGTTGGTTGGACGACTGCCTTCGGCTCAGGTCATGATCCTGGAGTCCCGGGATCGAGTCCCGCATCGGACTCCCAGCTCCATGGGGAGTCTGCTTCTATCTCTGACCTTCTCCTCGTTCATGCTCTCTCTCACTGTCTCTCTCTCAAGTAAATAAATAAAATCTTTAAAAAAGAAAAAAGAAGAGGTCATATAAGCACACAGGGAACAGATAGCCACTTATAAGCCAAGAAAAGAAGCCCCAGAATGAAACCCTCTTTGCTAGAACCTTGATCTTAGACTTCCAGCTTCCAAAAATGTGAGAAACAAATTTCTGTTGTTTAAGCCCCTCAATCTGTGGTAGCCTGAGCAGACTAATATAATCTTTTATAAACAAATCCCAAAGGAACAGGGGGTATATAATTGATTCTTCACAGAAGCGAAATCAATAATGTAACAACCCTAAGAAACTGAAGGAAGAAAAACAACAACAAAACCAAAACTGGAATTCAAAGTATATATGTGTATGTGTGGTGTGTATACAGGCAAGAGTACAATTGTTCTTTCTTTGGAGAGTATTAATTCTCCACTATGTTTCTTCTAAGTGAGTGAAATGTTTTCCCATATACCTTTCAATTTAGGGTAGTGTGTTGCATAGATTTTTGATAGTTACATGAGGGAAGGTTTTGGAGATGAAATATTTTCCTTTTCTTTTACATCTGGGCCCAACAGCAGAAAAAAAAAATACATTTATCTGTATGCAAATATTCCAATATATCTGTTAGGCACTGTTTCCCAAACTGACTTCCATAGAATAATAGTTCTGCAAAGGGGTGTCAATGGAAGATACTAAAAATTTTCTTTGGTCAAGTGAGTTTATGAAGTGTTTGCATAATTTTTCAAAGAATAGTGGGTTGTATGGTCTTGACTCTTCCCCCTTCTCTAATATTTTTTTCTTTCTGTTTCCATGACTTCCTGGCTCCACTGATTCATTTTGTGCCTTGGGCAAGGCATCCCTTTCCCTATCTATTCAAAAGTAGAGAAATGCTCAACCTACAGGGATCTCTTATCAAGAACAACTGAGGTAATGCTGGTGAAAGTACTTAGAAATAAATAGAGTGCTAAATAATTTTTAATGCCTTTGGGGAAAGGATTATGACTTGTCTGTCATTTTAAGTGCTATGCAAACTAGGTGAAACAAAGTATGAGAAAATGATGTATCACTCAGAGCTCAAGCTCTAAAGCTGGACGGCTTGGATCCAAATTTCAATTCTGCCCTTTCTACTGGAATGATCTTGGGCAGATTACCAATGGTTTCTGCCTCAGTTTCATCAGCAGTAAAATGAAGGTACTTTCTGCTGTAATTCAGTGAGTATTAAATGAGACAATATGGATTAAGTGCTAAAAACAGTGCTTGGAATTTCATACACTCCAGTAAATATTAAGTTGTCATCTTTTTATCCTTGTCCTTCTTCTTCATCATCGTTAGCAGTAACAGCAGCAGCAAATAAAGGAAGAACCACAGAAGCAATAGCAACAACAATGAAATAAAAAAAGATGGAGTGGTGAAGGTGGTCAGTACCCTCCTAGTTTTTTAAAAGCTCTTACATCTTCAAATGACTGGATGTTCCTCCTTAACTGTCTGTTGGCTTCTGCAATGATTGGTCTTACTCTTAACAAGTGTTCATTGAACCCTCCAAATTTTGCCTTTCTTTGGTAATTCTCTGAAATTTCATGGGTAGAGTAATATGAATCCTATGAAGGATTCATAGAAAGGAGATGAATTTGGAAAGCACAGAGGAGAGGAGAATATCATAAGTAAAGAAACAAAAGTAGGCATGATATATTGGAGGTGGAAGAGGACACCAAAGAGTGTAGACTCTGAGAGTGGCAGGGTATATATTGGAAGGTAGGTCCTTGAACATTAGGCAGAGAAATTCAGACTTTATACAAGAAAAAAACCAGCAGAAGACAAATTGCTTTTCTTTTTAAGCTGTCTGCTTTCTCCTTATGAAAGCAGAAAGGTCATGCAGTGAAAGTGAGTCATCATTCTTTCCCACTCACTTAGCATTCAGCATAAATCAATGTTTGCCTTGGGTGAATGGGCAGGTAGTTATATGCAAGGCTGAATCAAATCATGTGGCTGGTATGGGTGCTGCCTGTGGTCCCTTCTCCCTGTGCTAGTCAGGGCTGCTATTCAGTGGAAATGCATTAGTACTGGTGGGGATGGTTTTCTTGAAGAAAGGGGATAATGGAATCTCCTGCAAGGTAGGGGATCTCATTGAGGACCTTGTTTCTGAAATCTTGGAGATAGGAAAGTATTTCTGGGCTGGGGTGGACATGTCTGGCATTTTAACTTCTACTACTAGATAGATGATTATATTTTAAAGCAGCGAGAAGTGCTTCCATGTGGATTAATAAAACAAGGATAAATTGTCTTTACCATACAGCCCTCCCAGAAATTTGGACTTTCAATTTGGGGCATTTAAAAGCCCATTAAACATAGTCATTGTGTCACTATTGATTGCATCAGCCTTACACCGTTCACTGTCAGCTGTGCCAGCCTGCATCCTTTCTGAACCTGGCCACCAGCGTGAGTAGTCAGCTATTTAAGCAGAAATGATCTTCCATGAAAATCTATATATTATTTAATGTCTTTGCCCTTTGCCTCAGCTCTCTCTCTCCACAAGTTTCTCAGCCAGGATTTCAATCTGCTTTGGATGCTTTGCAAGGAGAAATGTAGAGCAAACTCCCATGGGAATTGTGGCTCTCTGTCCCTGATGTCTGGAGTCTCATAATTTATATTCTTTCATGCTGGGCCTCTGCAGTTCCTTAATGGGGCCTTGCGGTAAAGTTTGGGTAGGGAGAAATCATTTCACTTAAAAATGGTTCTGCTTTGACGATATCTGTGTTCTTCTACTTTGTCTTTAAAGCCAGAGCCATTTCTTAGAATAAATGTTGCCTGAACACTGGAAAAGAAAAAAAAAGGGGGAGAATTGAGTTTCTAAAAGATTCAGACACCAGCAGTGCATCCAAATGGCTTTGGCAGTTCATCGATCAATCAGCAGATATTTAATAATTGCCTACCACGTGTAAAGTATAATGTTAGGGACTATGGAGAATATAAAATTTGGATAAAATCTTGTCTCTCTAACCCTCAAAACTCAGTTTTTACAAAATTCAAACCAGACCTTTGCCCTGGTATTCAAGGCCTCATGTAAACTGCCCCAACCCACATTTCTACATATGCTCTGTGCTCCAGCCAACCTCGATTACTTCACATTTCTTTGACCTAAGGATAAATCTGCCCCTTCAACCTGCAAATTCCTACCCCCATCACTCCTGTCTGCTAAATTTTATTCAATTTTGCTGGTTGATTTCAAATATCACATCCTCTATGAAGCATGGCCTGATTTGAGTCTTGGTTGGATGTACATTTTCTTCTTTTCAATTCTCCACAGAACATTGTATTTCTCTTGTTTTGTCCAAAGGATGATAAAGTAGGGAGATCAAAAACATTTGCTGACTGATCAATTTAATAGGATTAAAAGGGCTCTCAGGGTCTTATGGGATTGCCAAAATCAAAGTGGTTTGAAATTTGGACTTAGGTACCAATTCTGAGAATTGAAACAAGAAAAATTTAACTGAATTTCCAAATAGATAAAATAGTAAAGACTTAAAGGTATGTATGGTTATAGCCACACATGAGAGTAGCATATTTTACAAACAGCCCCAAAATGTAGCATACTGAGATGAGTGCTGCTTTTTCAGAATCAACTCCTTCAGAGATACTACTTTACCGAGGCTGCTACAACAGCAGCATTGAGAAGATCCCAACCCTTGGTGCTCCCACTCTAACATACCCCTTTATTTCCTGCTGTTGTGACATGAGCCAATCTACAAAATTTCCACTTGGCAGGAGTTTCAGAGACACTGTTGTGTCCACAGGACTACGTTCAGCATTAAAGAGAAGGTAAAAGGCAAGTTGTGTTCATCATGAGTTTACAACTACGTTTGGGGGAATCATATGAAAAAATAAAGTGATAATGCAAAACAGTCTATGAAGTAGTGTAGAGATGAGCCACCCAGATGAGAAGCTTTACCAGAATTTAGGGAGAAGCTTGTGGGCAGAAAATGAACAGCATGAAATGCCAGATGTACAAACTGAGAGTGTCCCCAAGAGACTTCAGGGAATGGGGGTGGGAGATTGGACATTCTGGCTGGGAGACTCAAAGTGTCTAAATCTGTAACTCATGATTTCACTACCCACATCAACCTCTCTGCTCCCTAGATCTCTAAAAATTAGCCCTTCCTCATGATACTTATTTTGGTACATATCACCAAGTATATTCATCCTCTCCAAAGCAAAAAAACCTAGTCAAGGTTGCCTTCTCACTTGCACTGATGCGTCTGTGTAATCAGTCACCCATTATTACATTTCACACAGATTGCTTCTATCTCTAAATTCAACCTGTAAATAGAACCTCAGCTCTTCACAGCTTTTGTCTTTTTTTTTTTTTTTTTTTTTTTTTTTTTTTTTACAGCTTTTGTCTTTTAAATATTGTTCCAGTTATCTTTGGCTGTGTAACAAACTACCCCAGAATTTAGTGGCTTAAAACAACCACCATTTTAATATGCTTCATGATTTTGTGGTTCGGGAATCTAAACAAAGTGATTCTTTTTCTGTTTCACTTAATATCAACAGAGATCATTTACTAGTATTCACTGGAATGTTGGCAAGTCTAGAAAATGCAATATTGTACACTCTTATGTATATCTTCTTATTAGGGATGGCTGGAAGATTGGGGTCAGTTAAAACTATCAATCAGAGTGCTTATTCATGTCTTCTCCAGCATGGTGGCCTCAAGGTAATCAGACTTAAATGGGAGCTCAGAGATCCCAGAACAAAAGTTCCAAGCATCAGTAAGAGGAAGAAAAAACTGTCTTAAGATTGAGTCTTGAATCAGGTGCAACATCACTTCTGCTTAAGCTACTGGTCAGACAATCACAGAACCAGCCCAGCTCATGGGAGGCAATATAGATGCCACCTCTGGAAAGAAAGAGTGTCAAGAAAATTGTGGCTATCCATAATCTATCATAAATATACTTTTAATTTTTATAGCAGAGTGCAATGGGAAGATCTCTGCACTGACATCCAGGACACCTGGGTGCTGGTGTCAGCTTTTCTGTTAGCCTACCATGTGCACCTGAAGGATCTCCTACCTATCACCAAACCTTAGAAGTTCCTCAGTGATGGGTGGATTCAGTGGTCCTCCAAGTGTGGTCCTTGACCCACCAACACCAGCTTCACCTGAAAACACGTTAGAAAGGCAAATTCTCTGGCTCTGCTTCAGAATCACTGAATAAGAAATCTTGGTCAAGGCTTAACAATTTCTGTTTTTCCAAACCCTTCAGCTGATTCTGATACACACAAAGGTTATAAAACCCCTAGGTTAGTTGATTTCCAAAAGCCCTTTCAGCTTTCTGTGATTCTAACTATAAGAAAAGCCCTCTTTCCCCACAGAATCATAATTAATAGTCAATAAATTGAAAAAAGAATCAATTAAAATTGAGAATTGCTGCTTACATACTTGAAAATTTAATTAATGAAAGAAATTCAATCTTTTGATATAGGATAAAGACCTTTCTCTGAGAATGAAAGAAATGTTGGATTTCTTTTTTTTTTTTTTAAGATTTTACTTATTTATTTGACAGAGAGAGAGATCACAAGTAGGCAGAGAGGGAGGCAGAGAGAGAAGGGGGAAGCAGGCTCTCTGCTCAGCAGAGAGCCTGATGTGGGTCTTGATCCCAGAACCCTGGGATCATGACCTGAGCCAAAGGCTCTGAGCCACCCAGTCGACCCTATCAATTTCTATGATAACTAAAAAATTTGTAGGTTTATGTGAAAAATATAAACCATATTTTTAACGCATAAGCTAAGATTTTTAGATTTCATTAAAGCACAGCAAACACTAAAGACTTTGCAAGGTAATCTAAATAGTTCATTCTAGTGGCTTATCTTTATTGACTGTTCCTGAATCATTTGACTTGTTGGTTTATATAACAACAGTAACACATAATATTTAATTAAGTTATATCATTACAATAACAAGAATAACTGGAATAAACAGGTTGAGCAACAAATTCATCTGGTGGGAGCATAAGGCATAGTGAACCAGACAGTCAGTTATCTACTCATCACAAGCATTCACTTTGCCATAGGCACCAACTGTTGTTTTAAAGAAGAGATAAAGAACATTGGTCCATCTGGAGAGCTGGTTGAGTGGAATTGAGTAAGAAATTTCCCCTGTATTACTGATCCCTCCCTGCCAGAACTCTTGCCTTTTTCCCTCCCTTTCATTACATATTTTTAAAAATTGAGGAATAATCGACATTATAATATTAATTTCAGGTGTACAATGTGGTGATTTAATATTTATACATATTGCAAAATGGTCACCATAATAACTCTAAATTACTAGTTGTCATCATACACAGTCGTTAAAATATTGTTGACTATATTCCCTATGCTGTACATTACATGCCTGTGTCTTATCTATTTTACAACTGGAAGATTTTACCTCCTAAACCCCTTCATTTATTTAACCCCAGCCTCCTCCCCTCTGGCAACCATCAATTTGTTCTCTGTATATATGAGTCAGCTTTTGCTTTATTTTGTTTGTTCATTTGTTTTAGATTACACATATAAGTGAAATCATATGGTATTTGCTTTTCTCTGTCATACTTATTTTGCTTAGTGTAATACCCTCTAGATCAATCCATGTTGTCACAAGTAGCAAGATTTCATTTTTTTAAAAGAATTTATTTATTTATTTGACAGAGAGAGAGAGAGATCACAAGTAGGCAAAGAGACAGAGAGAGAGGGGAAAGCAGGCTCCCCGCTGAGCAAAGAGCCCAAGATTTCATTTTTTTTAATGGCTGAGTTAATATCCCATATTGTGTGTGTATGTGTGTGTGTGTGTGTGTATACACACTTTTCTTTTTCCATTCATCTGTCAGTGGACATTTTGGTTTCTTCCCTATCTTGGCTATTGTAAATAATGTTGCAATGAACCTAGGAATATAGATATTTTTTTCAATTTAGTATTTTTGTTTTCTTCAGATAAATATCAAGAAGTGAAATTGTTAGATCATATGGTAGTTCTGTTTTTAATTTTTTTGAGGAAACTTCATTCTGTTTTCATTTTGGCTGTACCACTTTACACTTCTGTTAACAACACACAAGTGTTCTCTTTTCTTCACATTCTTAGCAACACTTGTTATTTCTTGTCTTTTTTTTTTAATTTCTAAGAGTCTTTCTGATAATGGATATTCTGACAAGTGTTAGGTGATATCTCATTGTGATTTAGATTTGTATTTTCCTGATGGTTAGTGATGTTGAACATATTTTCATGTGCCTACTGGCTGTCTTTTTTTCTTTCTTTCTTTTTTTTGGAAAAAATGTCTATAAAATTTTCTTTAAATCTTTTAAAAATATCAATTAAATACATTTTTAATTTTTTGTTTGCTTTGATATTAAGTTGTGTAAGTTTTATGTATTATGGGTGTTAACCCTTTATCAGATATGTCATTTATGAATATCTTCTCCTATTCAGTAGGTTGCCTTTTCATTTTGTTAATGGTTTCCATCATTGTGAAAAATCTATTCAGTGTGATGTGAACCCATTTGTTTTTTTTTGCTTTTGTTGTCCTTATGTGAAGAGACATATCCAGAAAAACATCAAAGAACCTATTCCCTAGGTTTCTTCTAGGAATTTCATGGTTTAATGTCCGATATTTAAGTTTAAAATTCAATTTGTGTTTACATAGAGTAAGAAGGTGGTCCTGTTTTATTCTTCTGCATGTAGCTGTCCAGTTTCCCCAATACATTTATTAAAGAGACTGTTTTTTTTCTCCATTGTATGTTCTTGCCTGCTTTATCATAGACTAAGTGATCATATAACTGTGGGTTTATTTCTGTGTTCTCTATTCTTTTCCATTGATCTATGTGTTTAGTTTTTGTGTCAGTATGGTACTGTCTTGATAACGATGTCTTTGTAGTATAGTTTGAAATTTGGGACTATGATTTTTCCAGCTTTATTCTTCTTTCTCAAGATTGCTTTGGCTGTTTTGGGTCTTTTGTGGTTTCATAAAAAATTTGTTCTAGTTCTGTGAAAAATGTCAACGGTATTTTGACAGGGATTGCATTTAATTTGTAGATTGTTTTGGGTGGTATGGACATTGTATTAAGTCTTCCAATTCATGAGCATAGAATATCTTTCCATTCTTTCCATTTATTTGTATCACCTTCAATTTCTTTCATAAATGTCTTGCAGTTTTCAGAATATAAGTTTTTCACCTTCTTTTTTTTTTTTAAGATTTTATTTATTTATTTGGCAGAGAGAAATCACAAGTAGACGGAGAGGCAGGCAGAGAGAGAGAGAGAGGAAAGCAGGCTCCCTGCTGAGCAGAGAGCCCGATGCGGAACTCGATTCCAGGACCCTGAGATCATGACCTGAGCCGAAGGCAGCGGCTTAACCCACTGAGCCACCCAGACGCCCCAGTTTTTCACCTTCTTGATTAAATTTATTCTTAGGTATTTTATTCTTTTTGATGCAATTATAAATAAATTATTTTCTTAATTTTTCTGATATTTAATATTAGTGTATAAAAATGTAACAGATTTCTATATATTGATTTTGTATGCTGCATCTTTATTGAATCCATTTATCAGTTCTAATAGTTTGTTTTGTTTGTTTTTTTGTGTAGGTTTTTGGGCTCTACCTATATAGTATGTCATCTGCAAATAAAAACATTTTTACTTCTTCCTTTCCATTTTGAATGCCTTTTATTGGTTTTTCTTGCCTAATGGCTGTGATTAGGATTTCCAATACTATGTTGAATAAAAGTGGTGAGAATGGGAATCATTGTCTTGTTCCTGATCTCAGAGGATTACTATTGACTGATGTAAACTGTATATGACCTTTATTATGTTTAGATATATTCTCTCTATATGCACTCTGCTGTGAGTTTTTATCATAAATGAATGTTGAATTTTGTCAAATGGTTTTTCTGCCTTTATTAAGATAATCGTATTTTTTTTCTCCTTCATTTTGTTAATGTGATGTATCACATTAATTGGTGGATATTGAATCATCCTTCAATCCCCAGAATAAATTCCTCTTGATCATGGTGTATGATCCTTTTACTGTATTATTGAATTCAGTTTGCTATTATTTTGTTGCGTTTTTAAATCTATGTTTATCAGGATATTGGCCTACAATTTTCTTTTTTTGTAGTGTCCTTAGTTTTGGTATGAGGGTAATACTGGCATCATAGAGTTTGGAAGTGTTCCTTTCCTCTTCCATTTTTTGAAATAATTTCTGAAGAATGGTTATTGACTCTTCTTTAAATGTTTGGTTAAATTCACCTGTGAAGTCATCTAATTTTGGGCTTTTTGTTGAGAGTTTATTGATTACTGAATCAATTTTGTCATTTATAATTAGTCTGTTCAGATTTTCTATTTCTTCCTGATTCAGTCATGAAAGATTTTAAGTTTCTAAGAATTTACCCATTTCTTCTAGGTTGCCCAACTTGTTGGCATGCCCTTTTTCATAGTAATCCCTTATGCTCCTTTGTATTTCTGGGGAATCAGTTGTAACTTATTTTATTTCTGATTTTATTTGTGTCCTCTCTTTTTCTTGATGGTCTGGTAAAAGTTTATCAATTTTATTTATTTTTTCAAAAACAAGTTCTTAGTTTCATTGATCTTTTCTTAATTTCATTTATTTCCACTCTGATCCTTATTATTTCCTTCTTTCTTCTAACTTTGGGTGTTGTTTATTTTTCTTTTTCTAGTTCCTATAGGTGTAAGGTTAGATTATTTATTTGATATTTTTCTTGTTTCTTGAAATTGGTTTGTATCATAAGCTTCCCTCTTAGAACTGCTTTTGCTGCCTCCTGTAGATTTTGGATTTGTCTCAAGGCATTTTATTTTTAATTTCCCCTTGATTTCTTTGTTGACCTATTGTTTTTTAGTAGCATGTTATTTAATATCCACATGTTTGTGATTTTTCCAGTTTCTTCTTGCAATTGATATCTATTTTCATATCCTAATGGTAAGGGAAGGTGTTTGATGTGATTTTAATCTTAAATTTATTGAGATTTATTTTGTAGCCTAACATGTGGCATATTCTCGAGAATGTTTCATATGCACTTGAAATGAATATGCATTCTGCTGTTTTTGGATGGAATTTGTGTATATTTCTAAGTCCATATGATCTAATCTATTATTTAGGGTCAGTATTTCCTTAGTAGTTTTCAGTCTGATTAATCTATCCATTGATGCAAGCAGAATGTTAAAATGCCCTACTATTATTGTATTACTGTCACTTTCTCCTTTTCTATCTGCTAATTATTGTATATAGCTGCATAAATATTTATAAATTTTATGTTACATTGATTCCTTTATTATTATGTAATGCCATTTTATCTTGAAACGCCTCCATTTTAAAGTCATTTTGTCTAATAGAGTATTGCTACCTCAGTTTTCTTTTCATTTCTGTTTTCATGGGGCATCTTTTTTCATCACTTCATTTTCAGTCTCTGTGTGTCTTTTTAGCTCTGAAGTGAATCTCCTTTAGGTAGCATATATATGGTTCTTGTGCTTTTGTGTGTATTTTTTCTTTTCGTCTTCTTTTTTATTTTTTGCATTCAGCCATGCCTTATCTTTAGATAAGAGCATTTACATTTACATTTAAAATAATTATTGATAGCATGTGTTTATTTTCATTTTGTTCATTGTTTTCTGGTTCTTTTTGTAGTTCTTCTCTGTTTCCTCATCATCTTTGCTTGTGATTTGATGACTTTCTTAGTGTTCTGTTTAAAATCCTTTCTCTCCTCTGTCTCTGTACATCTATTACAGGTTTTTGGTTTGTGGTTACCGTGTGTTTCATATATAGCAACCTATGTATATAGCAGTTTATTTTAAGCTCAAATGCATTCTAAAGGAACTACATTTTTATTTCCCCTCTTGTTTCCTGTTTCTGATGTCATATTTTACATATTTTTATTTAATGTATCCCTTAACTTACTATCATGAGTATACTTGTAAATATTGTTGATTTTATTACTTTTGTCTTTTAACCTTCATACTAGCTTTGTAAGTTCACTACCTTTACTATATGTTTGCCTTTACCAGTGAGATTTTTTCTTTCATATATTTTCTTATTTATAATTATGACCTTTGCTTTTTCACTTAATGAAATCCCTTTAATATTCCTTCAAAGCTGGTTTAGAGATGACAAACTTGTTTAATTTTTGCTTGTCTAGACGATTCACCTTACTGGCTGAAATGTTTTTTGTTGTAAGGTTTTAGTTTTCTGTTGTTTTGTTTTGGTTTTAGCACTTTGAAGATATCATGCCACTACTTTCTGACCTACAAAATTCCTGCTGAAAGAATAAGTTGGTAGTCTTATGGGGGTTTTCTTATATTTAACCACTTCACTTCTCTGCTGCTTTTAAGATTCTCTATCTTTAATTTCTTACCTTTTAATTATATCTTGGTGTGGATCTTTTCAGATTCATCTTGTTTGGGACTGTTTGTGTTTCCTGGGCCCGAGTTTCTGTTTTCTTCTCCCTGTTAGGGAAGTTTTCAGCTATTCTTTCTCAAATAAATGCTCTGTCTCTTTCTCTGTTCATTTTCTGGGACCCCTATAACATGAATGTTAGTATGCTTGATGTTGTCCAAGAGGTCTCTTAAACTATTTTCATTTTTTCCTCCAATTTTTTCCTAATTATTCAGTTTGGGTGATTTCCACTACCTTGTCTTCCATATCACTGATCTGTATCACTGTCTTTCATATCAGATCATTCTGATCTGATTTTGTATCAGTAAATCTTCTGCTTATTGCCTACAGTGTATTTTTCATTTTTGTTATTGTATTTTTCAGCTCTAATTGGTGCTTTCTTATATTTTCTCTTTAAGTTCTCACTGTGCCCATCCATTCTCCTCCTGAGTTCAGTAAACATCTTTATAACCATTGATTTGAACTCTTTATTGGCTAGATTGCTTATCTTCATTGTGTTTAGTTCTTTTTCTGAGTGTTTGTCTTGTATTTCCATTTGGAACATAGCCCTCTGTCTCTTCAGTTTGCTTGAGTCTGTTTGTTTCTAAGTATGATGTAGTTCAGCTCTGTCTCCCAGTCTTGAAAAAGTGGTCTATGTTAAAGATGCCCTGTGGGTCCCAGAAGCATAATTTCTTCTGGACACCAGAACCAGGTACTCCAGTGGTATACCCTGTGTTGGCAGCATGCACCTTCCTCTTCTGGTGTGACTGCTACTGCTCGGTGCACTTGTGAGTGGGGAGGTCCCTAGCCTGGCTGGCTGGCAGACCTGGCTGTGACTGCTCCAGGCATACTGGTAAGTAGGTTTGGGTCCCAGCCCAGCTGGCTGTGACTGCTGTGGATATGTCAGTGGATGGGGCCAGCCCTAGGCCTGTCTGTAAGGCCTGGCAGCAACTACTGTGGATATGCCCATGGGTGGGATAATCATTTTGTCAATTGTAAGGCTCAGCCAAAGTGCATGATGTAGGGGCGCTCATTGTCATGACCCTTGTAAATAGCAATTTAGAGGGAGGATTCCTAAGTGGAACAATAAGTACTGGACTCATCATGGCAGAACGAGATAGCAAAAATGGTTACCATCAGTGTTTCAGTCTCCAAGGGGTGTCCCAGCTATGTCTTGCTTCTCAGACAGGTGCTCCAAGACTAGTAAGTGAATCTCTTTCACTTATGGTCTATACACTTTTTGATCTGATGTTTTGTGCTGGTTTCCAGGTGGAGTCAGTCTGTGTGCAAGACTCAAAAAACAGGTTTTTCTTTCCCTACAATTTTGTAGTTTTCTTCAATGTACTCCCTGTTGTTTTTCAGAGCCAAATGTTTTGGGGCTTGCTTCTCCTATGCAGAATCTAAGGGTTGGGGTGCTTGATGTAGAGCTGGGATCTCTTGCTCCTCAGGGAAAAGTTCTGTACCATTGAGCTCCCTCCTGACTGTGGAATGCTGTGACTGGGTGTGTTTTTTCCCTTGACAAGACAGTATCTCTGTCTCCTCTATCTATTCTAGTGCTGTCCCTTTCTGTGGAGACTCTTCATCTAGTTTCCAGCTCCACTTCAGAGAAAGTTGTTCCAAATGTGGTTGTAGATTTGCTGTCTTTGAGAGAAGGTGTGTGCGGGATCTTCATACACTGTCATCTTGAACCCTCTCTCTTCTTGTATCGTATTCTTGACGCAAGTTTATTTCAACTTCTTTTATCTAACACCAAACTATTACAAAAGCACCCTTTCTGGTCACAACTGCTTCCACACTTACCTCCTACTGCCTGCATAAATGCATGGTTACACAAATTATGTCTTTCCCATTCTCAGCAAGGTAGAGTGGAAATAACACTGAATTAAGAAACTAAAACCCCAATTTTAAGTTTCAGTCTACTCTTTCTAGTTGTGGGTCTTTGGTCAAGTTTCTCTAGGTCCTTTCCCTTAAACAAGAGAAGAGAAACCAGTGTTATATATATCTCTGTGATTATTGTGGTCATCATATGGCCTTAAATATGTGAAAGCATTTTGAAACCTGAGAATTCTGTAATTTTAACTTAGTCTTTCTTCTATTACTATGCGATGAAACCCAGTCTTTTTAGCCCAGAATCCAAGTGCGCTACCTTATCTTCCCAGCTTTTTCCTCAAATCCCCCATGGTGTCCTTTCTACCCTTTAAATCTGCTCTACTTAAGGTCCCATGCAGAAACCTAAATCTTTCCCTCCTTCTGTGCTTTTAGCTGCTGACCATCAAGTGCCTTTTTTGTTTTCTCAGCCCCCTGAACTTTTCCATTTTCAGAGCTGACTCTCTAATTATGAGCAAAACACAATAAAGTCAAAACAAGCTACTTCCTGGTCTTTTAAGATCCAGTGGGGAAAAAAACAAGGTTTCTAACCAAAGAAGAAAGTTAAAAGTTATAATTTCTCACTGATCAAGGCAGGGTTTGGCACACCCTGAGAGTAAAGAAGAGGTTTATTCTGATAGCCTGTAGCTGACCATTGAAATGACATCTTTCCTTGTCTTGCTGGGACAGGATTACACACTTTTCAGTGACACTTAGAAAATGTGTCAGTATCAACATAGATTAGGTGTATGCTGGGTCCTATTGGGTCCTCTGTTTTGTGGTCATCTAGATGTTGAGATAACTTTTATTGAGACAAGCTAGGCCCTGGGGAGCTGAGCATCCAAGCCCAAGTAAGTCACAAATCCTTTCACAATATTCAGATTAAAAGTCAATCACACTCTTACATTTGAACATGGTCTGATGCCTATTTTGGTTAGAATTCCAGTCAGGTGAAACAACAGAAAATGTGACTAAGAGTTGCTTAAATGGGTAAGGGATTACTTTATCAAATTCAACATGTGCTCTGGAAAAAGGCAGTTTTCAGGTGCAGCTGAAGGTCATTTAAGACACAGACTTCTCTCTCTTCTTGCACTATCACTTATTAGCATCTTTAGCTTTTGTCTTTGTCATTGCAAAATGGCTGTTGTACCTTCAGACGTTGGACCATGTTCCAGGCAGAAAGAAGGAACAATTAACGTGGCAAAGCTCATGCTACTGAGACTATTCCTTTTACAGAACTTTTCTGGAAATAGGAGAGCAATATTTACCAGCAGTTTACACGAGGTATGCTTTTTAAATTAGTTATTTTTAAATCAGTTATTTTGAATTTACCTCCACTTAAAAGCTCCAGCCAGTAACTTCTGCCTTATCTATTTGTCCAGAACTATGCCACATAGACACACTTGCTGAGAGAAAGTGTGGAAAATTGAGTGCCTTTACTCAGGCACATTGCCACCATCAAAGAGAACTGTGTTTTTACCACTAAAGAAAAAAGCAAAAATAGATATTGGGCAGGCCGTAAGTAGACTCTACCATAATTCCTAAATTCAAACTGCATATTATCACTAAATTGTACCACTTAGCTTTATATTTAAAGCTGACAGGCTTCAACTATTTTAGGGACAATTAGGTGACCAAAGAAAGAAAGTCTCATTTTAAGGTAACATTTGCTTGGAGAGCCTCAGGCCATATGTCTCTCCAGACCCAGCTCAAATACCACAACCTTCTAAAAACCCCACTTACCTTACCTTTCCTCCTCCAACATTTACTGTGTGTCTTATTCACTTGACATTCTCACCCCAACCAAATTATAATTTCTTTGGGATAGAACCACGTGTTATTATTCTTTTTATTTCCTGTGGACCCCCCCAAGTGTGCTGAACACAATATAAGAGTATATTAGATATTTATTTTTTGGTTCATGGGAAATGTGATCATGGAGGCAGCCTTGAACTAGATATGAACATGAAGCAATGTTTCTTAATTGAAGAATCTAGGCAAGGGAGCAATAAGAGATAAAATTAGAAAAATACTATGAGGCCATCCATTCATTTATTCACTCATTTAGTCCTTCAACATATTCATTGAACACCAGTTTTATGTCAGACAAATACAGCTGCCTTGAAATCTATATTCTATCAGCTTAACAGCATACAAAGAGTCAAATACCAATGAAGTAATTTTTGCAAAAGTTAACAGCTACAGATTACTTGAACACCTATTGATGAAGCCCTGTGTCATTACAGCCATCAGACTTCACATTCACTGTCAACATTCAGTGTTAGTTAATTCTCAAAGCAACCCTTTGCCTTTGTAGATTTGAGAAACTGAGGCCCAGGGCAGTTGTGGGCTGCTCTGGGTCCCCAAGTAGGTCAATAGCAGAACTGAATTTTTATCCAGTGTACCAGAAGGACAACCTTGGTCCTGTTCTCCAATCACTGGTCCTTCCCAGAGTAAGCTCTCAATGGTCTGAGAGAGTGATGATATTGTCTCCTAAGTAGATGGAAGTTAGAGAGCACAACCTGGGGTCTCACAGACTGTTTTCCAGTCACAGCCTTTGTTTGTTTGTTAAGTGAAGCAGGGAAAAATAAGCAAAGAGGGGACATCATGGGCAGTCATGACACTCTCTGTGGTGCTGGTTTGCCTTTCCTACTCTTGGCGCAGTCTGGGTACACAGTCATTAACCACAGGTAAAAAGCAGCTGTGTTTGTCAGGGTTGCAGGGCACCCTTTCATAACACCCCCTTTGTCTAACTTCTTGATCCCAGTACTGATGAGTCAGCTATCTCACTCCTTGGTTGCTAGGTAAACCACTTGAGTTTTCAACTCTTCAATGCCTTGACAAGGATAAGAGACATTCAGAGATTTAAGAATTCTTTGGATGTGTACCCTATGCCTAAAACAAGGTACTAGGTAAACATCAGTGAATCCATCAAACAAAAACCCCTGGCCTCACAGAATTCACTCATGAGCTCTTCCCCACACTTACCTGAAAAGCTGGGGTGCAGAGAAATGCTGAGTTCCTGTTCTACTTTGAGCGAGGAGCAGCAGTTTTTTACTACTCCCAAGCTGGCCTCAGAGTGTTTCTTCATGGTATTTATGTCCTCAGAATAAATGCCTATTTTATCAATTAAAACACACACCCTGACCTCACAAGGCTAAATTATAATAAATAGATTCATTCCATCAGTTAGTATGGCTTTGGAAAAAGGAGGTAGGGTCAGGCCAAGAAATTAAAGAATTTGACTCCTGGGACAGGAGGTGTTCAGGAAAATATAAGTTTTGCTGCACTGTGGGAGCCTGGGAAGGAGACTGATGGAGCCTAGGAGCAGCACAAGCACCACCCCTAGAATGTCCAGAAAGTGAAGGCAAATCGTTTCCCACATCACAGTATTTTCTGGGGCCATCAGCCTGGCCAGAAACCATTCAGTTCAGTTCAACCGTCACAGCCTCAGTGGCACCTGACACTTCATTTGTATGCTGCAAATATTTACTAATAAATTGCTGAGTAAACTTGCAAAGGCTCAGACACTGCCCCCTTGTATTTCCACTTTCTCACTCAAGTCCAATGGTATCCATAGGAAGAAAGGATTATAGTCCCTACTTTTCCATAAGGAACCTGGGACATGGTGCTGTTAAGGGCATTAATAGTAGGATCAAGATTTGAAGTCAGGATTGTGTCTCTCCAAGGTCAAGGCCAGTACTTTTTCCTTCCCTCAATTCTTCGTTCTTTATAACTCTGGCTTGTTACCCAACAGTGCCAGACTGCCACCATAAGAAAATAACTTGACTCTGAGAACCCTTTGATTCCTGACTGGTAGCTTTCTCTGGTGGTTCTCTGGGAAACCATCCCTCAGGCCCAAGCCTAAGGGTTAAGGTCAGAGTCCTTTGCTCCCTGGATGGTCTTACTTATTCTCAGGACTTCATTCCCTGTGTATATACTGATTCTCAAATATTTGTCTCCACCCTATAACTCACTCCTCGAACTGTTCACCACAGTGACCAGACTTCTACCAGCCATCTCCACTGGAATGCTACACTGGGACTTTAACACTGGCTCTGTCAGGTGTTGGTGTCTCTTCTTCTGACTTGGCTCAATGAACACCATTGCTATCTAACCCAAGGTCCATGATAGAACAAAGGCTCCTCCCCATGCCTCACACCTCATAGCCAATATGTCATTAGGCTTATCAGTTCTGTGTCCTGAATGTCTCTTGAACCCAGACTTATGTTGCTATATTTCTGACACCACCCTAGTCTATGCGGCCGTCTTGTCTTGCAATGGCCTCCTAATTAGCCTCCCTTGCTTCATGCCCTACTTTAGTTCACTTGTCATGTGTATCCAAAATGATCTTCCCATAACATAAAACTGATAATTCTATGTTTATAGTCAGAATATTTTAATAAAATAATATATGTATAAAATATATGATAAAATAACACATCCTCAATATTTGCCAATTTACTAGAGGATTCAGTCCAAGTTCCATAATAAGGTACCAATCTGGCCTCAGTTCAAATTTATGCCTCATTTCTTGCCTCAAGCTTTTCTACTCTGGCCAGCTCTGCCTTTCAGTCAGTCAGAGCAGAACAGAACAGAGCAGAGCATGTTCTCACCTGTGCCACACTTTTTCTATCTCCAGACCTTGGCCCTTATTATTCCTTCTGCCTATTCTCCTCCACCTCCACATTCCTTTACCTCCACCTTGACAACCTCAGTCTCTTTGCAAGGATAACGCTTACTTATTATTTAGTTTTCCTCAAATCAACATTTATTCTGCATTCAAATAGTTATTGAGAACCTACCAAATACAGTTCTAGGTGTTAAGCACTCAGCAGTAAACAGACAAAATCCCTACTCTCATAGAGCTTTACGCTTAGGAGAGGTAGGTGAATTGCCAACAGGATAGGTAGGTCAATACATACACATGGCAGAGGGTGAAAGGTACCAATGAGAAAAATTAAAGAAAGAAAATAGGGAGTGGGTGTTTGGCAATTTAAGTAGAGCGGCCAGGGAGGTTTCATGAGATGATATTTGTGTCAGGGTCTGGAGAAGGTGAGGGGCAAACCACTCAGCTTGTCTAGGGAGTGTGTTCCAGGTAGAGTAATAATAAGTGCAAAGGCTCTGAGTGTCAGAGAGCCTGGCATGTTTGAGGAAGAGAAAGCAGGCAGGGTGCTCTGGGGAAGAGTAAGTGAGAGGTAAAAGAACAGAAGGTATGGTCAAGAGATATTGGAGAAACAAACTGAGGGGCCTCGGGGAGTTGCAGTGGCAGAGTAGGATTGTGTCTTCTTGACAACTCTCTCAGGGTCAGGTAGCATTCACACACCCTCCATTTCTCCTTCCCCACTCATCACCACAGACTCCTTTCCCTCTTTCTCTGTACCCATGCCCAGACTGTGAGCTTTATGAGGGCATGGGTTGATGGTACCTATCATTCTCTGCTGTGGCCTCAGACCTTTTCACAGTGACTGACACAGAATAGTAGTGCTGAGACAGAGAATCAATGAATGAACGAAAGACAAATTAATGAATCTCAGTGAAACTATAATTATGCTGTGACATATCCAGTGTGTTCATTCCATTTCCCTCTTTATTCTTTGAGCCCTTAGCTCTCTGCAGCTCCAGTTAAGTCTTTCCTTAACATGTATCCCTGCTTCAGCACTTCGAGACTCTACACCTCCAAGGGTGGCAGATTATGGTGCCTTCATTATACATGATGAAAGAGGCTTATCTACTCTGTTGGCAAAATCAACAGACCATGATTCTATGACAACCAAGACAAATGCTCATGATTTCAGTCATCTCAGGTGGAAAACACTGCCCTAAAATGCAGACATCCATTTAGAGCTCACAGATTTCCATTTACTTCCCTAAACCCAATTTCAAACATTCAGCTCATGAGATAGAAAATCAGGTTATCAAACCTTCCAGGGCTCCTTGGAGGAACTGAGCAGTAGAAGTCCTTTGTGACCTGTCTACTGGAGAGCTCCATTGTCCAGTTTGTGATATCATTATAAAGCCTCCATGTTGTTGCCAACATGACAACTATTTTGTCTAGCTGTGCCTGTTCCATGTAAACCTGCGAGGTGTAGATCCTGTGAGATTAGTAAGATTACATATCCAGAAGGTTAAGAGGTCCTGGGTGGGTAATTTTGTTTTACCAGCTATTCACACACACACACACCAGAGCTTCTCTGACATCAGAGGAGCTATGAAAACAAAGTTGGAGTCATCAGACCCCTGAGACATGAGCTCCTCATTCATACTTTCCTTTCTGTGTCCTCCCATCTGCATTTTGAGTGATATTGTACTACTGCTCCTGGGAAAACATGGAATTAATCAACAATAAGTATTAAAAAAAAAAAAAGAAACCTTGTTACTGAAAGCTTTCTGCACTTTTATATTTTTAAATATGCGAAGTATGAGAAACTATGTTCTGCCTTGCTTATTTTCGTGTGGAGTTCTTATTCACTTTATGCAGCTGAATGAAGTGGCCTGGGGTAGCAGTGAAGATATGATCAACCCCATACTCCTGCTTAAATATTATTTTTATATTACTTCTTCACTGACCAGAAATAGAAACTACGGATGGGGGAAGGGAGAGCCTCCTACTAGACCCTTTTATTTACATATATGGAAACTGTTTTGCAGAGAGGAAGGAGCTAGAACTAGAGCCCAGACTTGAAATGGAATGACAAAATAGAGCATCTCTTTTTATTTGCTTCTTCATGTTGGCATGTACTACCCATCCTAGGTCCAGAGCATCTTCCTCAGCCTTTTCTCCAGGCACGGGAGCTGAAGATTTATATAGAAAAAGCTTATAGAGTCAGGGGTTAGCCCATTTTATCAGGATAACTGGGTTCTCAAAGCTGAGACCTACCACTTGTTGGCTCTGTGAGCCAAACCTAGTTTCTTAAAATCCCAAAGCCTCAGTTAACTCATCTGTATAACAGGACATTAGAGCCCTACAGTTCAGGATAGAGTTGCTATAAAAACTGAAAGAGATACAGTATGTAAAGCACTCAGCAGTTCTTGCCACACAGTAAGTGCTCAGTAATTTGAGCTATGTTTACTATGTGGCCCTTTTGAGAAAGAAGGCTGCTGTGTGATAACGTTAGCCAGCACTAAAATTCACATATGGGAATTTTACTTTGGTAAAAAATAACATTCCTGGTAGAGCAGCACTGCCCCAATTTATGCAGTTTTTTTTTTTTTTTTTAATATTCTTCCTGACTTTTCAGTCTAATATCTTTCCATTTTCAATTCGCAACTGCCCAGGGCCTATCATTGCCCATCTTCACTCCATGGTCTAGGCTTTAACTGAACAGGATAGTAAAACTGTTAACAAACCCAGGATTTTACATAACAGGACTCAGACAGCACAATAGCCTGGAATTTAGAACAGGAAGGGCCTCTATCCCTTCAAAATTGAACAATGGGGCCAGAATGGCATTTGTTAGTAAGAATGTCATTGTTGTCTGTGTGGGGCTTAAGCTGTTTGAAATGGATTAGAGGGTGATATGAAGCCAAATCAGGCCCATTTGAAAATGGAGTGAGACAGAGACAGAGAAAGCGGGAGAAAGAAGCAGAGAGGGAGAGAGGTAATGGCCTGTGGAAAGACCTGCCTTCTTGCTTTTTCTCTCACCCCTCCCAAGCCTTATGCTAAAAGCAAGTTAGTGAAAGGGTCAGTTCTACTAAAGAGAGCCAAATCTGAAAGTAATTTCATCTCCTGAGGAAAGTCCAGGGAAGCTAATTCTCAACCCAGATTTCAGCTTTTCACTTGAAAGCAAGAAGGAAGGAGGAAGGATGGAAAAAAATATATATATAGATATAGATATAGATATATATCTACATATATATCTATATATCTGGTGCGAGAGGTTAGGGAAGCATATGGAGCTGGATGCAGGGAACTCCAGCTCCCATGTGGCCCAGGAGGCTGCACAGGCCTCTCCCTGCCTGGTCTGGTCTCTGTGGCTCTTTAAATTGTGGGGGAAGTACCCCGGCCATAGGCTTGAGACAGCTGGGCATTTCTCTGTTTAACTATACAACCTGTCACTTCGTGACCTCTTCTTTCCTGAGATTTCTTTCTTTTCTGTATGAGGCAAAGGTTAGACAAGATAATCTTTGCATTTCTTTCGAGTACTACCATTCTAGGATGAGAACTCCTGCTTGTCTGCCTGTCTGTCTGCCTGCCTCAGGGCCAGCAGACTCCACTCCTAGGATTGCAAAAATGGTTTTTTGGTCATATGTCTTTCCTTTAAGAGAATTTCTTTTTTCTTTAATTTTTTTAACTTAAATTCAATTCAGTTAACATTTAGAGTAATACTAGATTCAGAGATAGAATTTAGTGATTTATAAGTTGAATATAACACCCCATGCTCATTACAGCAGGTGCTCTCCTTAATGCCCATCACCCAATTACTCCCACCCCTGACCCACCTCCCCTCCAGCAGCCCTCAGTTTGTTTCCTAATGTTAAGAGTCACTTATGGTTTCCCTCTCTCTCTGTTTTTTACCTTATTTTATTTTCCCTTCCCTTCCCCTATATTCATGGTTTGATTCTTAAATTCTACATATGAGTGAAATCATATGGTAGTTATCTTTCTCTGGCTTATTTCTCTTAGCATAATACCCTCTAGTTCTATCCACGTCACTGCAAATGGCAAGAGTTCATTCTTTTTGGTGGCTGAGTAATATTTCATTGCATATATGCCACCTCTTCTTTATCCATTCATCTGTTTATGGAATCTGGGCTCTTTCCATATTTTGGATACTGTGGACATTGGTGCTATAAACATTGCGGTGCACATGCCCCTTCGGATCACTATTATTTGTATGCTTTGGATAAATTTCTAGTAGTACAATTGCTGGGTGATAGGGCAGCTCTATTTTTAACTTTTTGAGGAAAATCCATACTGTTTTGAAGAGTGATTGTTCCAGTTTGCATTCCCACCAACAATGTAAGAGGGTTCCCCTTTTCCTGCATCTTCACCAACATCTGTTGTTTCCTGAGTTGTTAATTTTAGCCATTTCTTCAGGAGAATTTCTTGTTACACATTGTCAGCACTGGATTCTTTGCCAGACCATTGTTGAAGCCCAGGAGCAACCGAGCCAGAGTCCTCAGTTGGCAGGACAAATCTGCTCCTGATGCTATAGGACCTTGGCTCCCTTTGGGATCAGTGGCACTAGGAAGAAATGAAGGAACTGGCAGCTCTGGGGGTGTTGAGGGAGCCAAAGCTCTGGGACTGGAGAGATAGCAAGTTGCTGCATTGCAGGTCCTTTGTAGTCCTTTGTGGAGGGAAGGCAGAAGATGGGTGGGGGCATGTTCTGCATTGAGGGAAGTCTGGAGGAGCCAGAAGTCAGTACAGAAACCAGTGGCTTAAGTGGTAGGGAAAGGTTGCCTATGCAGTTTCATGGAGAAGCCTATCACCAAGTTTATATTGACACTGTGCTGGATGGGCTAGCCCCTCTGCACTGTTGTGCCCAGATGTCTATCGACAGATGAATGGATAAAGAAGGGATGGTGTCTATGTACAGTGGTATATTACTCACTGTGAGACTGCAGAGCACTGGAGTCTGGTCTGTGTCTGGGGTTAGGGATACTCTGTTACTTCTAAATTTTAAATGAAGAAGTTGGCTAGACTGTATTCATTTTAGCAGCAATAATTAAAATAACATTTGGAAATGTAGAGAGGAGGATAATTTATACCATGGATGCCATCCATGCTGAGTGAGCCTCTGAAGCTCCAATTACAAGACAAATTTCCTTATGAACTGACTGTCAGAAAATGCCCTTGTTGTTATTCCAACAATAGAAGCTTACTTGTTACTCTTCCCTTTTAGAATAAAGGAGTAAAGAAATAAAATGCAATAGTCTCCCCCATTAATAATCTGAGTTGATTCTTCTAAGTCTGTAAATGCCTAATGAGTTAGGATCCAGGTCTGCTGGCTCAGTGCAACACTGAGCCTGACTTAAATGGTTATTCTTGGCTCCACCAAAAAAAAAAAAAAAAAAAAAAAGGCTGGGAAAAAATGACCTGGTTTTGCAGCAAGAGTTACTGAGATTTAAGCCAAGGGTAGGTGCTATGGAACAAACTGTGTCCCCTCAAAATTTACATGTTGTACCCTTAATTTCAAAAGTATTTGGATGTGGGACCTTTGGGAGGTGATTAAATTTCAGTGAGGTCAAAGGTGAGATCCCTTTGGGCTACTATGACAAAAATAACATATACCTCCTGTGTGTATGGCTTAAATAATAGAAATTTATTTATCACAGTTTGAATGCTGAAGTCTGAGGTCAAGGTGCTGACAGATGTGGTTTCTCTGTGGTGAGGATCCAGTTCCTGATTCATAGATGACCATCTACTTGAATCTTTATATGGCAGAGAACAGAGAAAAAAGAAACAAGCTCTTTTGTGTTTTTTCTTACAAAGGAACTAATCCAATCATGAGGGCTCTACCTCCCTGACCTATTTACCTTCCAAAGGCCCCAGATCCACATATCACATTGGGGATTAGGTATTAAACATGTGAATTTTGGAGGAAGACCTTTAGTCTGTAGCATGGATGGAATTCAGCCATACTGGAACTCTGATCTCAGACTTCTAGCCTTCAGAACTGAGAGAAAATACTTTATGTGTTTGTTACAGCAGTCTGAGCTGACTAATTCAGACTAAAACTGATACTAATACTAAACATAAGAATAAAACTAATACCAACTCGTGTAAAGTGAGACCTTGAGAAAAACCATTCCCTTTAAAGGCTCTAGCATTTAGGTGATGAAGTCAAAGAATCTGGGTTCAATGACGGCTCAGCCTCTCCTAAACTGTATGAAATTAGACAAGTTACTTAGCTTTTCTAAGTCTCAATTAATTCATCTGTAAAATAGAGATAGTAATACTATCAAGATCATATAACTGTTATGAAAATTAAATGAGAGAATGCATTTAAAGTGCCTAGTGCACACTAAGCACTTAAGGGCAGTTTTGGATGATATCGGGGACATCTTATCATTTAGAAAGGAAGTAGAAGCATGACTATTCTATTGAACTGGCCTTTGGTATACAATTCAAATTCTAATCCCCCTTCCTTAGAAGAAGTCCTGGAACCTCTAGATTTTAGAGCCATTAGCTCAGTTAGATTAGAGCCAATACATCAGTTTCTGGAAATAATCTGATCTTTGAAATCAGAGTGACCTGAATTTTAATCCCAGCCTTGCTGCTTATTAGCTCAGTGTGTCTTAATTCCTCAGAGCTTTAGTTCCCCTTCAGCAGCTTGGAGATAACACCTCCCTTCTAGCCTCCCATTGTGAGGGACATATGACAGAGCCTCATATGGCTCAGCACATAGGACTCAGCACAGTGCCTGACACTCTTAGTGTTTCTTCCCCTCTTGAAATAGTTCTAGATTCCAAATAGGTAATTTCCTATCAGTCTGAAAATCCAGGGTTGGGAATTCATGAAATATAGTAGTATATAATATATTATATGTAATATATAGAGAGACAGTTGAATATATGTAATTTATTATATTATATATATGAAAGTACCTTATACTTGTAAACTGTAAGATTCTGTGCAATTAAAAATAAATTGCCATTATTTTTATTTATCTAGGATGGGACCAATATGGTGGGATTCTGCCATGAAAACAGGGTTTAATAATCATTTGTAGGTAGGCAGTTTTAGAATGGGGAGTTACAATCTTTTGTGGGGACCCCCATTTGCCAGGTACTGGCAGTCAGAGGTATATCAGGACATCAGGCAGATAGTACTAGACTGTGACCCCAAGAATGATTGCCATCTATTGCCTAGAACTATAATTTAGAATCAGATGACCTCTTTTCAATAGATTCTAAGTCCCTTAAATATAGAGACTGTGTTTTATCATACGCAGTTCCTCCACAACTCCTGGGATAATATATCAGAGCAACTTGAGAGATATTTGGTGAATAGGTATACATGTGGTTATATTGACTTACTTGTTAATTCTATAATTATTTACTGAGTGTCTACTATGTCCCAGGCAGAGTTCCAGACATTAATGATATAGTAAATAACAAAATAGACCAAGTCTACTGTGTTTTCATAGAGCTCACACTCCAGTGGGGGAATTCAACATGTAAGATGTGAAGAGGCACAAGTGGAAAGAGAAAATGGAGAAAGTGGTCAGTAAGTGAGCCCCCCCCCCCCCATCGATGACATAGGAGCCTGGTATGCCCATGATGTCCTGTGCTCATTGAGCACCATGCTCCCTAATGGTGAACATCATAAGTACATTCAAGAAATCTTGTGGTCCTGAGGCCAAGAGCCATATAGCCTCTCTCTCTCACCTTTAAATTAATGTACTTTTCAGAGCAATTTTAGGTTTGCAGAAAAAATTGAGCAGAAAGTACAGGAGTTTCCATATATACCCTTGCCCACCCCCAAATTTCCCTTATTATCAACAGCTTGCATTAGTGGAGTACATTTGCTACCATTAATGAGCCAATATTGGTACATTATTAATAATTAAAGTTCCATAGTTTACACTAGGGTTCATTCTTTGAGTTGTGGATTCTATACGTTTTGATAAATGTATAATGATAAGTATCCACCATTAAAGTATTATACAGAACAGTTTCACTGGTCCTAAAAAACCCTGTGCTTCACCCATTCATCCCTCCTTACCCATACCCCTGGCAACCACTAATCCTTTTACTGTCTCCATAGTTTTGGAGCCTTTCTTAGATTGTCATGGAGTTGGGATCATATAGGACCTTTCTCTTTCAGCAATTCTGTTGTGTTTCAGTTTAGTTTGGTTGCTGCCTTCATCCCAGAGTGATAAAACCCAGAAGCCTCTGTCCTGCCATGATCATCTGGGCCCATTCATATAATTGAGAGGCAGTGATATACAAGATAGAAATCTTCTCTATTTAGCAAGTAAGATAGATCCCCTGTTAGCCCAGAGGGGAAAGATTGGATCTTTGCAGTTTCCTTGATTCAGTAAAACACATTTAATCACTTAAATGCTTTTTGATGATGAGCTGGGGGTGATTTTTATCATTTCAGCCAACTCTGATGTGTCCTGAATAAGTGAACTGAGAAGAAAGCAGGGGCAGGAGATTTTCATTTTGTTTTGTTTTGTTTTATTTATCTGTATGAATTATCCACTTTTGCACTGAAAATGACCCAAATTTGCCAGGCAACTGCAAAGCTTCTGCTAGATGCAGGTGCTATGCTGTTGGCAGAAGGAGGGGCCGCCTGTGAGTCCTGCCCCCACCCCTATAGCTCCATGGTTACGGAAAGAGCAGAGGTGGGCTCTGGCTCTGCCCTTCCCCCAAAGAACTCAGAGTGAGAGCACCCTTCAGAAGATGGGCAGGGAAAGGGCAAGTGTGGGTGAGATCTTGCTTGTGTGTTATTTGTCAGATTTATGACTGCTAGTAGCACTTATCAGAAGTGACGTTTATTGAGTGTGAAATGTTCTCATTTGTTAGATAACACAAGCTGTTTAGTATTAAAGCAACTTTCACACAGCAGAGTCTCCTCTGTCATTAGAAACCTCCTAGGATTAATTACTGAGATCCATGCCCCAACACTGAGATGCCTCCCAGAAGCATAAACTTATAAATCACTCATGAGCTGATTGCCAAGAAATTTTCCTCAAAGTCACGATCTGTCTGTAAGGGGGACAAGGACACGTTAAGTGAACAGTCTGTTGCTGATGGACGGGTGCTCCCTGAAGACCTGGGCTCCTGGTCTGAAATCCTTAGACGATCCTTGCCTCCTTCATGCTTGACGCTGCTGCAGCAACACCTCATATTTATACTCAGGTTTTTAGCTTTTCAAAGCATTCCATCCAAAAGGTGATTTCATTGTTGTTTATGATTACATTGCTAGCACCTAGAAAGCACCCGGCACATCGTAGGTCCTCAGTAATGGTGCTGGGTGAATGAGAAGAAGGACAGGGATCTGCCTACCTCCAAGAGGTGGGTGTGCTGCTTGTCTCAGATCAGCAAGCTCTCGGAGACACAGCTGACTCCAGGAGCCTAGTCTCCTTTCTGAATCTGATCTGTCCTCCTTCCTTTTGAACCCTTCTTCAAAGCAACGTTGTCCCAGGCCTCTGGCTTCCAAGGTCTCCAGAGCAGCTGTGCTTCCATCTACTTAAACGTAACACCTTTAGAGATTATGATAAAAATAGTGAGACTTCAAGTGCAAAGATGTTTGTTGAAAAATTCTAAAACTACTTAGAACAAAGCTGGAGTCAACACAAACGAAAACGTACCTACTAGTTATGAAAGCACTTTGGATTACTGGTAGTTCTTTGGCCCAAGAAAATGAATATAAAACACTACAAGATGAACTAGGGTGAACATTAGGAAGAACCATTATAGGCATCTACATTGATATGCTCCAGGGAAATAAGGCTTGTTGAGTCTTCTGTGTTCTATGTTCACTTAGTAAGACAGTAAAATTTCTACATCCTAGGTAGTCCCAAAGCATGTGGGTTCACTCAGTATCCCATCTCCAACACCATCACCCCACTCCAAATACTGTCACCTTTTACCTGTTTCAAAAGCCTTCTAACTGGCTTCCCCACTTCTACATTTGCCCTAAAAAAACCACCCAGCCACTGCTTAAAACATCTCAATGGCTTCCCAGTGCACTTAGGATAAAAATAAAAATCTTTATCATGACACATAAGGCCCTCTAGAAGCTGGCCTCTGGCTACCTTCCCAACCTCATTTCTTACCATAATACACCTTCTCACTCACTATTTTCAGCCACATTGTCTTCTTCCAGTCCCACACATGTGCCAACATTTCCTGCCTAAGGACATTTGCAGAGATCCTGTTCTCTCTGCCCACAATGTCCTACCTCTCACTGTTCCCATGGCTGTCTCCTTCTCATCCCTCTAATCTTCTAATAATCCTTCTAATCTCATCCTAAATATAATTTCCCTGACCACTTAATCCCAACCAGACCCTTCCCCTGTTATTCTTTCCTACACATTCCTCCATTCTCTTCATAGCCCCTGCTGTTTGTGTTTTTATTTTAGTGTTTATTGCTTTCCTTACATTGTCTATAACTAAGGACAGGGACCATGTGTATTGGTTATGCCAGTAGCACCTTGGAGTTTAGCAAAGTGCCTGAACCCAGAGCAGGACTACAAGAAATATTTTAATGAATACCAAGAAATATAATGCACAATAATATTCCCAAGACATTGGGAAATTACAATCCATTTGTGTCTGTCTGTATATGCATATAACATTTATTCTTCAAAATCTCAGGGATTTTTGTCTCTTTTGTTCAATTGACATATCTCCAGTGTCCACAACGAGGCTTGGCACATAGTAGTTCAAATAAATATAATTAAATATTTGTTGGATTAATGATGGGCAGAAAGATAAGGAACATTTATTAGGGAGACCTAATATACTCTATAAGTCAGAGAAGAGATTTGAGACGGAGAGGTATTGAAACTGAGACCTGGGATTGTCTACATAAAGGGGAAGGAGGAAGGGGGATAGCAGAGAAGTTCAGACATTGTAAACAACTTGAGTAAAGGGCCAAGGTAAGAGGTAAATGTAAGCTTGACATGCTACAGGTTCTTAAAATGATTCAGTGCGCAATATGGCTGTGCCACTATAAATATGGGGGAATATTCATGCAAACCCTGATCCCAGGGGAGGATTCAGAAATTGTGTTTCCCCGATGGAAATAAACCAGCATTCTGCTTTATTTAATGGGTCTTTAGTAAGTTTGATTAGGATACATCAGCCCTGTTCACTGGCAGTAAATAAATTATTTTCTCTGCAAAGCTGAGGACTAGATTCAGAGCCGTCAGGAACTCACTAAAGATGGCCACCTGTGAGGCCTGTGTGCCTCTCCCTGCAGTCAGGACAAGGTTCTAGGATTCAAGAGACCTGTGTCCGATGCTTAGTGATGTCCCGTGTCTCATTTCTGGGTTCCTGGTTTCCTTCCTATAAATACTTTGGCTCTTGGAGGGCAGGGGCACCGTCAGATTCTTCTGGGATTTTCCAGCCTCATTACATGCAAAGTCTTACATGTTATAGATATTCGACATTCAGTGATGAGTCACATGTGGCAATGCAAAGATGAGAAGGGTGTGAAGAAAGATGATTGGGTCTTGACCACCTTTCTGTGAGGTTCCTAAACTCCTCTTCTCTATCTTCTGTCTGGCTACTACCCAAAGGCTCCTCCAGGCCTCCTCCCAGATTCTCTTTCCTTCTACTCCAACACAGGAAGCCATGAACCTCTGTTTAGCAATAATCTAAGGTTCTTTTCCTTTTGCTCAGTGAATGTTGACTGAGGGCTGACTGTGCATTGGTCTATGTGCTAAGTCCTGGGGGGGGGGGGTAGTGAATAGCAAATAGACATGCTCTTTGCCCTCAGAGAGTTAGAATTTAGTAGGAGAGTCAGATATTAAATTTAAATACACAAGTAAATATGTAACTCAAATTGTGATGTAGGTTGCATATCTGTTGTAGTGTAGGGAAAGTGTAGACACAGAACAAAGGTGGCTTTCATTTTGTGGAAGTTGAAGTGACACTTGAATTGAGATTAATGCACAGAGGCAGGTAACCATGCAGAGTGTTGGGGGCAGGGGGTATGGAGGGGCACTCTCTAAACAAAGATGAAGGTGTGTGCAAAAGGCCAGAGGCAGGACAGAGTCAGCGTGGCAGAGGAACAAAAAGAAAGCCTGACTAAGGTGGAATGAGTTTGAAAACAGAGGCCTGGCTAGATTAGGCCTTTCAGTCCAGGTTAAGGATTCTGAATGTTATCCTTAATTCAGTGGGAAGCCCCTCAAGAGTTTTAAGCAGGGGATGACATAATCTGATTTACATTTTTACAAGATCATTCTAGCCACTGTGTGGAGAATGAATTCAGAAGATTCTAACAAGGAAGATATTGCAGTAGTCTGGGTGAGAAATAAGAGTGGTTTGCATCTGGGGCTGGAAATGGAGAAAAGAAGGGGGAATTTTTTGATGTAGAAATGACGAGATTGGTAATGGCTGGGATTTGGGGATGAAGGAAATGAAAGGGTGAGAATGGCTTCCAAATTTCTGGTTTGATCAAAGAAATCTCTTTCACATGACTGCCAGATTCTATTTGTCTCTTGCAGTAACTTTGAGAAGAAGGTAGCCCGGGGTAGCCCTGGTTGACAGAAGAAAATAAGAAACTGAGAGATTAAGGTGATTCACTTGGTGTCTCATGTTGGTTAGCAAAAGCCAGGACTAGCTCCCTCCTCTCTAAACGTTGGGTCTAGCCATCTTCCCTTTCCCCTACGGGAAGTGCCTGTACTTTGTCTCAGGACCCACCTGCTGCCGGCCCCCATTGTTTCTGGGCTGGCAGCTTCCCTAGCTGCCTGGCCCCAGTGTACAGCTCCATCCAAACTCCATCCTGCCTCTCCCCACCCACAGGCAGCCAGCTCACTCTTGCTTAATGACTCTCATCTCCCAGGAAGTTCCTCCCAGAATCCACAATGGACGACATTACGAACTCCTCATGTCTGGTGATAACTTTTTATGAGGTTTTTATTCTTTTACAATATATTAAAGCCATATTTTTGCCAGGTTTTTACTTCAGTTTATTTCTTGTCCTTGAATCACTCCTTCCCTTCTCCCCCACCCCCTCAGTTCCCTCCCCCACTCCCTCACCTGAGCAGGCTTTGCACTGGAGATGTTTAATTCTCCTTTAATCCCAATTCCCTGAGGTACATGAAAGCAGCTTTATGAGCCCATAAATCCAAGAAGATAAAGTGCATTTTTATTAGTTGTGTCGGCATCAAAGGGAAAAAAATGGAATCTAATGTGAAATAGTCAATAATGAACTTGCTTAATAGCCTTCCTCATCCCCTCAATGGGTCTCATTGAAGGTGGTGGCTTCCCAGGTAGGGTATGGGGACTGGCAGACTGTCTCAGGAGATGAGGCAAAGGATACTCCCCCGCCTGGCTGTATTTTTCTTTTCCTTCCTTCCAGCAGGAAGATATTTCTTCCAAATGGAGGAGCTAGGAGCCTTGAAGACAGGGGTGGGGAAAGAAGAGTTTGAGATGCAGGCATGAGGGGAAGGGACGTTGGCTGAGGGTTTGGGCTGCCGGGGTCCTGTCTGCCATGCTCCGAGTGCAGGTGGATGCCTAGTCCGCTGAGAGGGGCTTTGATGACAGAAAGATGGAGGGTGGAGGCAGGGAGGCTGGGGCATCACTAGCAAAGAGGGGGTGCCTGTATACCTCAGGGGCAGGGTGAGCATCAGCCCTGTGAAGCCAGGGAGGCTGTACTTCATAGAAGTGAAGATGAAGGAACAATTCTCAGGGCATCTGTGCTGTCTTCCCACTTCAAGTTCCTAGGCTCAGATCTTGCCCTAATTTTCCTGCTCTGAGGGCTGGGTCATTTCTGGCCCATGCCCGTCTTTAGTTTAATGTTTATCTCAATTTCTCTCTGTGGCCACAGTCCCTGAGTTGGCAGTTACTCCCTGACCTCACTCCACCTCTCTTTTCCTCTTCTGTCCCTTTTCTGCCTCTTTCCCCCTCTTCTCTCCCTGCTTTCCTCTCCCTTTCTTGCAACTCCTCTCTCTGCTTAGAGAAAGACATCATGCCTAGGCTGAAGGAAGGGCCCTGATCCTAACTTCGACGGGTTGGCAGGCATTCAAGTAATTTCCTGAGAATACTGAAGCTCCTGGCAGTCTTTGGCCATGGTTTTTAGGACTTTTTGGTGTTGAAAAGGAGAGCTCTTTTCTGTTCTCTCAAAAAAGGAAGGGGGGAAAAGGGGTGTGTGGGGGGATGGGACGGAGTTTAACTTATGCCATATAACCACTAGATGGCAGTAGTGAAACATGCAAAAAGGTAAGCAGCCTGAGACTCCAGCAGGCCTCCCTTTATACCAGCACTTCTCCCTGCAGTAGGAAGGATTGGGGGTAGAGAACAGAGGCAGGGGACTAACACATAGGCAGGACCTGGGCAGGCATCTACCTTGGAAAAATAGGGTGGGTCTGCAGTAACTTCAAGGCAGAGTAAGAGAGCAGAAACAGTCTGCCTATAAAAGGCTGCCACCCCACCTCTTTGGAGAACAGTGTGGAGATTCCTCAAGAAATTAAAAATAGAACTTCCCTATGACCCTGCCATTGCACTACTGGGTATTTACCTCAAAGATACAGATGTCGTGAAAAGAAGGGCCATCTGTACCCCAATGTTTATAGCAGCAATGGCCACGGTCGCCAAACTGTGGAAAGAACCAAGATGCCCTTCAATGGACAAATGGATAAGGAAGATGTGGTCCATATACACTATGGAGTATTATGCCTCCATCAGAAAGGACGAATACCCAACTTTTGTAGCAACATGGATGGGACTGGAAGAGATTATGCTGAGTGAAATCAGTCAAGCAGAGAGAGTCAATTATATGATTTCTCTTATTTGTGGAGCATAACAAATAGCATGGAGGACATGGGGAGATGGAGAGGAGAAGGGAGTTGGGGGAAATTGGAAGGGGAGGTGAATCATGAGAGACTATGGACTCTGAAAAACAATCTGAGGGTTTTGAAGGGGAAGGGGGTGGGAGGTCGGGGTGCCAGGTGGTGGGTATTATAGAAGGCACGGATTGCATGGAGCACTGGGTGTGGTGCAAAAATAATGAATACTGTTATGCTGAAAATCAATAAGAAATAAATTTAAAAAAGAAAGAAAGGCTGCCACCCCCCTTCCGGGGCTCACCCTCCTGCCCAGCAGTAGACCCAGCCACGGGGGGTGTACTTTCTCCCGGCTGGATGAAGTGGGCATTCCCACACCTGCTTACTGCTGTGTTCAGGTGTGAACCTCAAGATGCTTGGCCTTAAAAGGGGAGAACAAGTGGTTTCCTATTTCTCAAGGTGGCTTTGAGGATGGATTGTAGTTCCGTCTTATTTCAGGATGCCCTGAAGTCATGAAGGGAAGGTCACAGTGCTGAGATTTGCATAAGGTTGTGGCTTAAACTCTTTATCATGAAAGCTGTTCATTTTCCTGGAGTAGCCCAGAGCATGGACGAGCCTGTCAGTCAAGACATCAACAGATATAGGCAGGGGATAATGGTAGGTGTTCAAAAATATTTGTTGAATTGAGCTTAATTGAATAGCCTCTGCCCTTCAGGACCTTATAATCTAGTGAGAGAGGGAGAGAGGCACAGAGAGAGAGAGACTGTGTGAAGCAATTAAGGAGTAATTTAGTGCTAGACTATGGCTTGATATCAGTGAACTGGAGTTTAGAAAAGAAAGATTATATAGAGGTTCATGGAATTTGAGCTAGGTCTTGAAAGGTGTAGATAGCAAAAAGTTACAGCATGACTGGAGAAGACAGGAAGAGCTGGCACAATTAGGACATTTTACTTACAGGAATGGAGGATTTATGCTATAGTGAGCAAGAGGAGGACTTAGGGTGGAGGTAGGTACTTAAAAGTCAGGACAAAGTGTCTGTATTTGATCCAAAGGAACAGGAAACAATTGCAAGTTCTTGAGTCAGAGAGTCACCTGCTAGAAGTGTTGGTTAAGAAAACTCTCAACTGGTCATTGTGTGCAGGGGTGGTGGGTTTTTCTTTTCTGTGGCTCTCAAAGGGTCAGTATAATGCTTGGCCTTGATAAGTGTTCAATAAATGTTGAATTGAAAGGACATGCCACAAGAGCCCCAAGGACACTGAGGCTGCCACAGGGGAGGTCAGATGCTCTGGTGAGCACACAGAGCAGATCGAGGGCTGCCAGCAGTTTGGCTGAGTACTGCCCACACCAAGCACCAGTTTTCTGAGGGCTGCTTTGTTCACTGGCTCAGCAGAGCATGTGAGATGTGATCAAGCTTGAAATAACACAGACAGTCTCTGCTCTCTGCCACTTCCTATTTTGCTGAGCCACTTGTTTGACAATACCTAAGAAACGCCTACACCTTCCTTTTCCACCTGCCTTGCCCACTTGTGAGGATTTCTGCAGTCTGAGTGTCGATGCGGGAGGCACACCGCTAGCAGCCCTCTCACCCGGAGGGTGGTGTCCACCAGGGATGGAGGGTCTCATGGAGGCACCTTATCCAAACACTGGTGTGAGTGAAATGTCTAAATGCTTTTGGCTTTCTACTGTGGACAAAGGCAGAGCTGACTGAACAAATACCCTGTTTCAAGGTGTTTTCACCTCTATCTTCATTCTCATTTCTACTCTGCGGTTGGTATCATTTCATCCATTGATAGTGGAAGAAGCTAAGGAGTGGCGATGGTGGCTGATTTACAACAAATGGCGTTATTCCCAACGGGATAGACTCTCACTGTCAAACCTGTGCCTATTCTATGAGACCTTCCTGCCTGGGTCTGGGCTCTGAGGAGAAGAAGTACAGGGAAAGCCCCAGCCTGCTGGGGCAGCTCTCAAATGTGGTAAGGCCAATGGGGATGAGGGAGGACACTTCCCAGACTTCAGGAGCACAGCAAAATCCTGACGTTGGATGGGGCTCCATGCTTCCTCAACAACAAGGCTGGGCCAGAGAAGACGGAGCATGCCTGGGAGTCAGGTCCGCAGAGAGATGGGATCCGATGTCAAGTGAAAGTTGGGAGTTAGGAGCATGTAGGTATCTGGCCAAAGAGGCCCGTTGTCAGTCTACAAACATTTATTGAACACCTATTCACCCCAGATGAGGAGTAAGACATGATTTGTCACCCTGTTGGGGATAAAGACAAGAAATCATAGTTAAAGTATATTGGATTGGTTATAGGAGTGGGTAAAAATGCTATGGGAATCTGAAAGAAAAATCAGTTGCATCTTTTCTGGGGTGGTGAAAATGAGTGATAAGGACCTTGAGAACACATGACAGAGCTCGTGTTGTTGACTGGATCAAGGACTAGGCGTAAAGAGCACAAACTGCTTCCCTGTGCTGCCATAGGTCTTCCGTCCTGGAGCCCTTTGGTGCAGAAGCTGTATAGAACTGTGTCCTCATGTTGCAGAATTGTCATGGCAGGCAGCACTGGGCTCGTGGGCCTGGGTTCCATGATGTCTCTCTTCCTTCCCATCTCTTAGAACTTTGTAAATCCCAAGACAAGCACTAGTGACCTTACCATTGTCTTTCAGGCTCCTCAATCTCACTGCACACATCATCAGGACACCAGAGAACTCTGTCATGACAGATAGTTCATTCTTGTGGGAAATCATCTTTACATGCCTCAAGGACCAGTTTGAGAGTATGTGTGGTAAGTTTGGCTGGATCCCATGCTCAGGAGCAGCAAGTGTTAATGCACTTGCCTTTCTCATATAAAACAATACATTTTTGGGTCTTGGTAGTGGGCAGGATGTTTTCCAGGAGGCGGTGAAGACCCTCTGAGGGTGGTAACATCGGTGTGCTCTGGAAATAATAATGAACTCAATAATAAAAATAATAACTACCATTTATTAAATGTCCAAAGTCACATAGCAAGGAAATGTAAATGTAAATGAGAATTTATCTGTGATGGGGTGGGTTTCATGATGGGATTTTGATGCTCCTTAGGGAGAGCTTCCCTGGCTTTGAGTCTGCTGATTAGAGGGAATGATGGGAAAGGGAGGAAGAGTTGGGTAGGGGGAGACCCAGGCTTGGTGTTAGCTCTAGTATGTGAAAGCAGCTTGCTGGATCCAGCCTTTGCTCTCAATCCCAGCAGGCAGCTCCTGGATCTTTCCAGGTGACTGTGGGCTCCTGATACAGCGCTTGGGTCATTTAACAGATCATATTCTAGCTTGTTGTGATATTGTGATTTATAAGAAAAATACATTTGCTCATTTAGATGACCAATATATGTATTTCTCACATATATTTGGTCTGTTCACAGTTCCTGGCTCACAGCTCCCAAAGCCTTTGGAATTTCCTGAGTTTTGAGAGTGACAAAGGTGCCTTTTGTTATGTGAATGAGGTGACTGGGTTGATGGGGGAGTGCCTGAGGATGGGGGCTGGTTGCCAGTGGAGACAACTCTGATTAGAGGGTTAGAATTTTCAGTGCCACCTCCTGATCTCTGGGGAGGAAAGGGGGGCTAGAGGTCCAATTAATTGGCAATGACCATTGACTTAACCAGTCGTGAGTATATAATAAAGTCTCCATGAAAACCCAAGAGAACAGCTTCTTGGTCCTTTTTCAAAGAGCTTCTGTGCTTGTGGAATCAAGAATGCTCCCAGGTGCCAGAAGTGGGGCCCCAAACTTCATGACATCAGAAGCTCTTTTGTTTAGGACCTTGCCGTATCTCTTCATCTGGCTGTTGATTCGTTTCCTTTTTATCATATACTTTAATAAAATGATAAATGTTAGTGTTTCCCTGCTTTCTATAAGGTGCTCTAGCAAATAAATCAAACATAAGGAGGAGGTCATTTGTACCCCTGAACTATAGCCAGTCAGTCAGAAGGGCAGGTAAGGGCCTGAGGTTTGCAAACTGGCTTTTGAACTGGGGTAGGGGTTGGGGGTTAGGAGGGCAGTTTTGCAAGACTGAATCTTTAACCTGTGTAACCTGGTGCTATCTGCAGGTAGAGAGTATCAGAATTGAGTTGAATTCTGCCAGTGCCTAAGAATTTCTCCGTGTTGCATGTGTAGGGACTCCCCCTCCCATATTGGAATTATGCCAGGGAGCCCTAAGAGACCTGTGCACCAAATTAATCTCATGTGGTTGGGGGCACAAAACATTCTATAAAATGACAACTTTAAACTTGACTCGGATTCAAAGCCAACTAGCATTGATTAAGAACCTACTATGCTCCAGGCATTGGGCCAGAGAGTTTTGGTTAACATTATCATGTTTAATCTTTATGACAACCTAATGTGAGGCATTATCTCACTTTTTAAATTGAGAGTCCCAGGGTTGTTGCTTAAGTTTCCGTATTAATAACAGTGGCATCTTCTTTCCTCGGTGTTAGTTATTTCTGAGGGACTTTCAGTTCTAATGTTCTATCACCCAGGCCATTGGGAGAAACATGGGAATTGATTACAGCTGGGAGCAGGATGCTAGATGATTCCAAAAGAACAATCTCCACTCAAGTGCTCTTTCACCTGGATAACTAGCAGCTCCTGTTCCCCTTTTCCCTGTTTCTTTTACATATCCCCAGGAGTAAGGAAAACTGGAGATTAGGAACAATAGAGAACTCAGATAATGAAGGCTGGCGTACTAAGGAGAGCAGGAGAGAAGGGTGAGAGTAGCTAAGTAGGAGGCATTCACATCCAGAAACAGAGGTTCTGGGAACAACCTCACCCACTACTTGTAGACTGGGTGGAGGCAGCTCAAGACAGTTGTAGGACCTGCTTGGGGAGGCTGACACCAGGGGTTCACTAGTCACATTTCCCCTTCCTTTTAGATTAATAGCTAGACTTCATTTCCTAGCCTCTCTGACATTAGGGTGATCAAAGAACTGAATGTTGGCCAATGAAATGTGGGTAGAAGTGGTAAGTGCTACTTCCAGGCCTGGCTGTTAAGAACCTCTCACTCATGACTTCGATGCTCTTTCTTTTCTCACAGTAGCCCGTAGAAGCCACATGCTGAAGATGGTGGAGCCATGATGGAAGGAGCTTGGGTCCCAGAATCACCACTATGAGAGAGAAACTTTCATTATGTAAAACCCCTGGGATGTGAGAGTTTATATGTTACAACAACTAGCATAGCCTTGGCTAATAAACTCAGGTTCCTCATATAGAAAGACAAAGGGTGCTAGCCAGAATAATTTCTGAGGTCTTTTGGAATTGAATAGCTTCTGGGTCTATGGTACTATGAAAGAGGAGTGCAAATCCCAGCATTGAACATGATTTATATATAGTAACTTGTGAGCTTCTCTATCGTCTCTGTCATTGGGGACCTTCTATTTGAGACCAGCTGTGGTAAATAGCTTTTCTTTCCTGGCACTGTACTTTGATCCAAATGACCTAACTCAGGACCCTTCTCATCTCTGTGAAGTGTAATATAATGATAAGGGCCTCTTCTTTTGTTCCAGAATAGTGCTGAAGATGAAATAAATAAGGATTTGAAAAGATTGTGTTTGTACACACTAAATGGTATATAAGGGATTATTATTAATTTTAGACCAGGTTGTAGTTAGGGTTTAGGAAGTCAGCAAAAGATTCAGAAACTCACAAGTCATCATTTTAAGTATGACATTTACTTTCATTGACCCCAGCCAGGTTACATACTATTAGTCCAAAGGATAGTATAATCCACTTCACCTCATCAAAGAGGTGACCATTGAAACTCTCATACACAGACAAATTAGAGAATGATTATTTCAATCAGAGAACTGAAATATCAATTTCCCTGATCTTATCTTGTTTAATACTGAGAGAAAGGAAATTTTCAAGTGAAAAGTTATCAATTAAAGATCAATTTAAAATAATGATAAAGTAATACTGGGATTTGGGGAGGGTGAGTCAGACTAAGTAAAATCCAACTTAAATAAGACTTTTAAAAAACTAGTATCGAGATGGTTGGTTTCCAAGTGGATAAGCAAGGGGAAAAAAGACAGAAGACAGAATTGTAAAGATAGCCAGGGCTAGATATTATAGGGCCTTGGCATTCACGGTAAGGGTTTTGGCTTTTGTCTGAAGAATTATGATAAAGCATTGAAGGGTTTTGAGCAAGGGCAATAATGGGATCTAATTTATATTTAGATGCAATGAACTATTCTGGATGCTCAGTGTGTGGCAGGAGTGCAAGATGACTAGAATAGAAATGGGGATATGGTATAGAATGGAGACTACTGCTGAAGTCCAGGCAAGAGATAATCTGGGACTAGATCAGAATGATAATGATGTAAGTGCTCGAGTTTGGAAGCTTTGGATAGTGCAGGAGAAAGCAAGGAATATAGATAATATCAAGTCTCTTTCGGGCTGAGCAACTGGATATGATGTGGTGGTGGTGCCATTTGCTGAAATAAGGAAGAATAGAGATGAGCAGGTCTATTAGTGGTGGCTGGAAGTGATTAAGAGTACCATTTTGAACATGCATGTGAAGATACTGAATAAGAAATTACATTCTCAAGCTTGAAGAGCAAGGGAAAAGTGAGGGTAAGAGAAACTAGTTTTAGAACCCCAGCCACAGATATAGAGAAAATGGTACAAAATAGATTTATTTTTGGATATCAACATTTAAATCTCAAGAAGAGGAGGAGCCAATGAAGCAAAATGACAGAAGGTCGGGTGAAGCAGTAGGAAAAGAGAGAAAGTGAGTTTCCTGATGCCAAGACATGAAAATGTTTTAAGTAGGATGGCATAATCAGTGGCTCAATAAGGAGACCAATAATTGACTACTAGATTTGGCAACACGGAACTGATTTTGACAAGTGTCGTTTTCCCATGGAATGATGGGGACTCAAGCCTGTTTAGAAAGTCAGAATTTGGGGCACCTGGATGGCTCAGTTGGTCAAGTGTCTGCCTTCAGCTCAGGTTATGATCCCAGGATCCTGGGATCAGGCTCCCTGTTTAGTGAGGAACCTACTTCTCCCTCTTCCTCTGCCTCTCCCCCTGCTTGTGCTCGCTTGCTCTCTCTCAAATAAATAAAATCTTAAAAAAAAAAAAAGTCAGAGTTTGCTGAATAAGGCTTCCATAATGATCAACTAACAACTCTCAAGGACTTGTCAAATGGTAATGTTTTGTTGTTCATGTTACCTATTGACAGCTGTGGGTCAGCTAAAGTTCTTATAACTTATAACTTCTCATTTTAAAACCCAAGCTGAAAGAATAGCTCCAATCAGGGGTTTGCAGTTATTGTAGCTTAGAGGAAGAGCAAGATTGCTGGTGGCAATTTGGCATACCTCTTAAAACTTTACTCAAACATAGCTCATATCATGTCTACTATCATTCTATTGAGTAAGCCAGCCAAGCAGCCAAGCCTGCTGATGATTGTGAGAGGTATACTCCACTTGCAGGAGGCACTGCCTCTCACATGGCACCCAGAGCCTTACAGAAAGGAGGAGCCAATAGTTGAGAACACTAGCAGTCTTCTACAAAAAGAGTTCAAGATCAATTGGAAGGTAAATTAGTGAAGATAAGAATTACCAAAAATATATATAATCAGGAATTTTATTATAAAGGGAGCAAGTAAAGAGTAGCTGTGAGAACTGCTGCTTCTTTAAAAAGATACGTATTGTTTCAGCATGTTCCTGTGTGATATGCTATTCTTAGAGAGTGATAGAATAACTATAGGGATTAAAATATTGTAGATGAAAGGAAACAGGGTTCTCTGGACAGTGGAAAGGTTGACCTCTAGGAAGAATTTTTCCTCTGGCAGAAGAAAAGGCAGAGCCTGTTGGCACAGAGCCTGGGAACTGTGGCTGTAGGAAGAGAAGGAATTTCTCTGATTGCTTCCCTGTTCTCAGTGAAATAGACCAACATCAAAGAGTGAAGACATAAGAAGAGGTATTAAAGATTCGAGAATTGAAAAGTTGTGAAATAATTACTATGTTGATAAAATGAATAGAAAAGTGAAGCAAGAACACTGTTCTCCTTGGGGTCTGTGGTCATGGATTTAAGATGAGAACAGTCAAGGTATTTTCATCTTTTTCATAATTTCCATTCAGCTGGTTGCAATTATGAGGCAGATGGAGGGTTGGGTTTAACCAAAGGTTAGAGGTGTCCAGGATGGCTTCCATGATGAAAAGTAAAAGGAACTGATGGTCTATACAAAGGATTGATTTTAATAAAGGAAGATAGAGTGAAAACATGAAAAGTAGGAAAACAGTAAGCATAGGTTTTTTGATCTGGAAATTCTAGAGGGTCAAATATTATTGAACTAGGTATAGTAGAGAGTAAACTGGAATATTGGTGATGATGGTCAGATGCATGTTTGATATCAAGATATTAGGGATGATGCAACTGGTAATAATAGACTGGGCTATGGGCATGGAAATTGTTGGCTGAGATGGGCTAAGAGGATTTCTGAGCTAATCATTGGCAGTGATGTCAGGCACTAAGAAACTAGGGTGTTAAGTGGATCAAATATTTGAATGTAGAAGTCACCATGAAGGAAAATATGGAGTGGGTGGAAGCAAAAGAGGTTATAAATAAATGCAACAAAGAGTTGGTATTATCAGATGGCAAAAGCTTCTGAATCTCATGATGTGATCCTAAAGACTTGTCTTTTCTTCTTTTGAGCTAGTTTAGGGAAAGGTGTGTCCTTGATGGCTAATTGGAGGTGTTTTTACATGGACTACCTGGTAGCTTGGCATATGGAGGATGCAGGAAAAGTTCTAGGATCTTACATGGGAATGTGTCCTTACCCTCTGATCCTCCCTCCTGGCTTCCAAGGCAGGAGAGACTCTGATAGGTGCTGGATACTGTGAGAACACATGATGCCTTCTCACAGCAATTCAACAGGAACAGAGGCCAAACACAGGCCCCAGACATGAGGAAATGCAGTGATAGGAGTGGTAAACCGTGCCACAACAGTGGCAGGTAGAGGAGGTCCAGTGTATGTGTGGTAGGTGGAAGGAGAACACAAGTAAAGAAGGGACATTGTCTTGTCACCCGAGGAAACAATCTGTAACAGTTTCCCATCCATCATATGGGGTTTCTCAGAGGGCTTCCTTTCCAACCTCCATGATCCTCACCTCCATCCCCAGCTTAGTAAGACCATCTTGATTTCATGGTGAAGATGTTTAAAGTCTGAGTACTCACACATCTTATTGTGGGGCATCTGGAGAGAGCTGGACTAGGGACACTTTTTGATGGCATTGCTTTTAGTCCATTTTACCACAGAGCTCTGAGACAGAATTGATATCCCATAATTGGACAGATGGCTTAGCAAAATAACAACTGTTTAAATAATAGGTTCTCCAAAATATGGTCTTTTTCTAAAGCTTATTGTAATGTTTAGTTTCCTGAGCTTTGTTTTTTGAAGATGCTCCTCGTTGAGTATTTTTTTCTTTTCTTTCTTTTTTTTTTTTTTTCTGCTTCAGAAGGTGGCAGCTGACTTGCCCCCTCCAGTATTTTTTTTTCCATTTCATAAGGGAAATGCTTGTCATAAGCTTTGTTGTAATATTATATTTGGATGCTATCAGGGAAGTGGCTGAATTGAGTGTAAGTATTAGAACTCTCTAGAGTAATATGGATCCTAATTTGAACTTCAGATGTGCCATTTGCCTGCCATCCCTTAACCCTCCTCATGCCTCAGTTTCTTTATCTGTGTAGTGGGGATAATAGGAGCCCTTTATGCACAGGACTACTGGAATCATATGAGATTCCAGCACAGTTCTGAGCATGGTAGCTGACATGCAGTGAGCATTCAATAAGTCAACGATAATAAAATTACTATAATTAACAATATCATTATTATTATTATCACCAAAATCAAAGGTATAATCATGAATCACCTTCTAGTGGATCATTTTAACCTCTGTTCTCCAAAAAGGCATTGAAAAGTATGTACTCCCATGTAATAGTCACAGAAATTTTTAAAAAATGGGGCTCTGTTGGGTATGGAATTTCCTCTTAAAACTTTTTTTTTTTTAAGATTTACTTATTTATTTGAGAGAGAAAGAGCAAACATTAGCCAGGGGAAGGGCAGAAGATCCCAAGCAGACTCCCTGCTGAGCACAGAGCCCAATGCAGGACTCTGTCTCAAGACCCTGAGATCATGATCTGAGCCAAAACCAATAATGGGACATTTAACTGACAGTTACCCAGGTATCCCTGCCCTTAAACCTTTTAGGAGGATTGGCATATCGTTCAGGACTCTTGTGGTTTCAAGTGACAGAAACCCAGTTCATACTAACTAAAAAAAATAACAATATATATATATATAAAAATATATATATATATATATATATATATATATAATCAATTTTCAAATAAGCAAGTGTAGGGATAAAAGGCAAAGGAAGAAATCTCCTTCTCTCTTTTCCTCTTTATCAAACTTTATTTCTGTCTCTTTTCATCTCTCAAGTCAGTCTTCACATGTGTCAGCAACCTTCTCATACTCTTAATATAGTTAAGGGCATGTCAATGGGCAATTCTAGAGTAATATCCTTACACTTGAAAATCCCAGGAGAAAGGAATAACAGTTCTTCACCTTTAACTAATGAAAATTCCAGGGAAGAACTCTGATTGGCCCAGCCTGGGTCTTAGTCCAAGGCTGATGGGTAGGGAGAACTACCTACCCATTGGCAGATTGACAGATTGCCCTAACTCAATGGGTCAGCTAGGAGAGGGGTGGTTCTCTAAATACAGTGTATAGTACTGCTAACAGAAGTAGGTAAGAAGGTAAGGGGAGAGGTACTTGGTCCAAACAGTTAAGGTTCACTGCAATTGGAAACTCTAGAAATTTCATGTTTTAAATGATTCTCAGAACCTTGTCTAGCTCTGGTCTGATCTATAAACCACAGTGGTTAAGAGTGCAAGTATGAAATCTGACTGTCTGGGTTTGAAATTTATCTCTGATAAATCTTAGATGTGTGACCTTCAGCAAGTTACTTAACACCTTTCATGGCTTAGATTTCTTATTTATGAAATGAAGTTGGCAGTCCTACTTATCTCACAAGTGCTCTTGAGGATTAAATGACATAATTAATGTATAACGTTTAGCACAATGCTTGGTGCATATTAAGTGCACAAGATACACTATTTTTTAAGATTTTCTTTATGAGAGAGAGAGAAAGAGCTCAGGTAGAGGAGCAGACGGAGAAGGACAAGCAGACTCTGCACTGAGTGCTGAGCCTGATGCATGGCTCAATCCCAGAATATGACCTGAGCTGAAACCAAACCTGTATGCTTAACTAATTGAGCCACCCCGGTGCCCAAGACATGTTGTTGTTAATATACCATCATATCACCATTACTATTTTCATTAAACTGACCCTAAGTCCAGGCACTGCCCATTTCTTCTAAACTGAGAGCTTCCTTAATGAGATCCATGGTACTCTTTGTTATTCAAATTGTCTGGCATCTGCTAAAGGCCAAGTAAGTGCCCACAGCCTGAGACTCTTCCTTCATCCAGTGTCCCAGATTGTCTCATCTAACCCAGAAACCAGGAGCTAATCTCTCTTGTGCATTGGCTGATTTGTTTTTTGGGAAAGAAGTAGGGGACAATAAGATATAATATAGAGCATCTTAAAAACAAACACCAAAATCAAGAGCTTATCTGAGAACAAACAACTAAAGTTGAATAACTTTCCCAATGTTATCCATTGGTTGAGGCAAGATTCAAACCAAGGTGAGCCAAGTCCAAAATCGGTGTTCTTTCTATGTTCCTCTCTGTCTTGGGTCTCCCAATCCCATGCCTAACTTTTACAGCCTTTTATAACTGAGCTCCATCCTACTCAGATATTCTCATTTTCTATTCCTCCTAAGTTTCATTTGAAATATTTTGCTTTTTCTTGTGCTTCTTCCCTTCCCTGTAATGCTTTTCTTCTTTCTTCTCCTCACCTAAATGGTTTAAGGCCCGAGACAACTTCTTCTTTTCTGCAAACCCCTCTCAAGTTGTTCCTGCCCTCTTCAATCTACTCATTGATCTTTGGCCACCCACCGTTCATTAGAACCAAATGACTAACACTTCCCCGTCCTCCTGATATGTCCAATGTGTCATCTCCACCCATAGCTGGTGAGCCCATCTCTGTGTGTCCCTCCCTCTACAGGGCTTCACACAACACCGTGAACCTTATAGATTAAATTTCAGAATGGAGGGATCCGAGGACAAGCATAGCAGTGAGGTTGAGGTTGCTGGCATCTCAGTGCTTACAGTCTTCACTTTACATGCCAGCAAGGGATCGGTTAAGGTGAACCTAAGGCTCTCAGACCTAAAGAGGGTCTGAGAACCTCAATTTTAAATTCCTTATTAGACTCAGTCAGTGATTATAAAAAATCTTATTGTCACTGATTAAAAATTCAATGTTGCAGTGCCATCCAGACCACTGTGAGATCAGAGGTCTGCTTTCAACCTGGTTTACGCAGGGTCCTCTCCTAGGATTCACAAAGGTGGTCTTAGGACCAAAGAGTCAGGAAACACACTTGCCACTGTGATATCCCTGAGAAATGCAAAGACTTCTTATAGGTCTCAAAGGATGTTAACAAAAGCTCTCTTTATCTTCCCCATGACACAACATCATTGGAGGTATTATAGTAGTAATGTCATCTTATTCATACAAAGTTAAGGAGTGCTGAGATCGCAGAAAGTTATTGGAAAAACCAAGACTGGAATTATGTCTCTTGAGTCTGGATTGATGTCATTGTCATAAAATAAAGGAATAGATTTTGCGGGAAAGTGAAGGGCGCCCGGGTGGCTCAGTTGGTTAAGATTTTGCGGGAAAGTATTTCCCAGTTTCCACCTAGTCTACCAGGGCATCTCTCCAGCCCGAGATTAATTCTCTGCTTTTGAGCCCTGAATAACTTTCTGTCTGGCTGACAGTTGGTTGAAGGAGCCTGCTGGAAAAGCAGAGTACCTAGTGATGGTAATTGTCTCCCCACTCAGGGTCCCTAAGCCACACACTCCTTAAAGCACCCAGATACTCCCAAATGTGCACATTTCTCAGAACTAGTAAATTATGAATATAGTTTTGTTACTGAAGCTGAATAGAAGAGGCAAGTAGGTTTTTACTACATTTTCCCTGAGAAAGGAAGAAAGAAAAGAAAGAAGTTGATAGGGAAAAAAAAAAAAAAAAAGATAATTCCTTCAGTAAGGCCTTGTTGAATATGAGTTTTTTCTGTTTCCTTGGCTCTTATGGTCACCTGGCAACCTGACCAAACTCCTGTTCTCTCTTTGGACCATTTGTCCCCAAAACACCTGCCTCACTGTCATACTTCTGTCCTTTGAACATCACTGTTGTGTCCTATCTCAGGCTGTAGTTTTAAGTCTTCTACATAACTTACTTCTTCATCTCTCTTGAAACTAGCCTACCTTCTAAACTGCTTTCCCAGTCTTTGGAGTTTTGCCTTCTTCCCTTGCTTTGCAAATGCCCTCCTGCCTGAACATTTTCATGGTTTTCCTGTCCTCAGAGTCCTGGGTTGGCCTTTTTATCATCCCACCACCCACTGTTTTGTGTTATCTTCCTTCAAGTCTTCTAGGAATGCTTCTGGGACTGGGTAAATATTTCTTGTTCTTATTATCACTTTAGTCTCTACACATTGTCTTTCCTATTCTCCAGCAAGAGTTGAAGAGAGAGAGAATGTGGCTGCATGGATTGTGAGGCAGAGGAGTAGAAGAGAAAGAGTTTTGAAGTAGACTTAAAGATATCTGGGTTCCAGTCCCAATTCCTCTATAAAGAAACCACTCATTCATGCATTCGTTCATTCATCAAACACTTGCACTTGTACTCTAGGACAGTTGAGCAGTTTAGTGTAGAGATTACTTATTGTCTTAGGGAGACAGACACATGACAAGCAAACAAGGAAGTATGGTAGTATCACTGGGACAGATGGAAGATGGATGTAACAATGTAAGAGGCCCCTTTCTAGTCTGGGGATCTAGAGGAAAGTTCCTGAGGAGGGACCACTGACCTGAATCACAGAATATATCTGGGAGAAAAAGAAAAAGAAGGACACAATAGGTATGCGAGGCCACCAAAACAAAGGCAAACACAGCTAGAAAGTTGTGGCATGAGCATGCTGGGAGAGGATGGCTGTGCTTGGTGGAGATGGGCATGTGTGTGGATTTATGGCTGCTATGTGTGAGCAGGCAGTGCCCAGAGACGAGTCTGGGACAGATCATAGAGTACTTCATAGGCCACAGTAAGAAGATTGGGGTTTATCTTATAAATGATGATGAACCTTTACAAATGTTTTTTTTTTTTTAAGATTTTATTTATTTATTTATTTGACAGACAGAGATCACAAGTAGGCAGAGAGGCAGGCAGAGAGAGAGAGGAGGAAGCAGGCTCCCTGCTGAGCAGAGAGCCCGATGTGGGGCTCGATCCCAGGACCCCGGAATCATGACCTGAGCTGAAGGGAGAGGCTTTAACCCACTGAGCCACCCAGGCGCCCCAAACCTTTACAAATTTTTAAACATAGCAGGGCACATTCTGATTTGTATTTTCTTTAGCATCAGTTTGAGGGTTGCATTTGGGGGAAGCCTGGAGATGAATTGGGAGACTGTAGTGGTAGTAGTAGTTCCTGGGGAAAGAGGATGGGAGAGTATTCAGGAAGTCAAAGAAGCAAAACTTCTTGGTTGGTTCCATGAAAGGGGAAGAAGAAGAAGAAGATCCAGGCTGAGACAGAGACCCTGGTAGGATCCAGGGATATGCATAAGAGAGTGGGAAGGGGAGGATGGGCAGAGCCCATGGTCATTTAGTTTGGAAAGTTTGAGTCAAGAATCTGGGGACTTAAGGGAGACATACAGCAGGCAATTGTGTGTACAAGAATCTGATGGAGGTGTAAGTGGAAAACTCTGGCTGGAGGTGGAGATTTGGAATTCCTCAGTTTAGAGTAGTGATTCATATGCTGAGAATGCCTAAGCTCCCCCAGGGAGCCAAAGGCACAGCAGAAGGGAGAGAAACCCAGAGAATGAACAGCCACACAGTTCCAGGAGAGGAAGAGTTGAGGAGTGGGCTGTCCCAAGCCAAAGACAGGAACATATTGGATGAGACTGAAAGTATCAAGTGATAAAAGGTATAAACATGCCTATTGGTGGTGGCCAAAGTGTCATTATGGAGAGCTATCCTCAGGGGAGAGTTGGGGTAGAAGTTTGGTTTTGGTAAATTAAAGAGCGAGTAGGAAGTATGGCAGTGAAAACTGTACATAATGGACTATCTTTAAAAATTTGGGATTGAGAGAGGAAGAAGGGAGGTTAGCCAGTAGCTATAGGAGACCAAGGGATCTATGATGCTTCCATGAGACACTTCTCCTGAAACAAGACACTGAACCTAATTTTAAGATTCAAATGCAAACCCTTAATATAAAGAATGTTTCTGGATCATCTGGATAGTCACTGCTGAAGAGATGACCTCATATCTTACTTAATTCTATTTGTATAAGACTCTACTGACAAATTCTGTTTAGAACTCGGTGTTAGGAAATATTTGTTTCTTCCACATAAGTATACTCTCTTTCCTCTAACAATAAAGTTTGCGAAACATTGTGTTCCCCTTTTTACTCTCGCTGCCAGGAAGCCCAGAAACAAATTAAAGCTTGTTCTAGTGAAGAGTTCATTCCTGCTTCTTGGCATAATCTTTCCTCCTTTGCCTATATAGTTTTGGATTTCTTTTATACTTTATCTTATATTCCTACATATATGAGTAGCTAAGTGTTGTTTAAATGTTCAATATAAGTTTATTGAACAAATAAAGCCTGAAAATGGTGATTTTCTTCATAAGTTGAAGTACTTAAATTGTCATTGACATGTTTTCAGCACATACTTTTTGACCAAATGTGGAAATGTTTCTATAATTAAACTTCAAAATGCTAGTCATTATGTAAATATGGTTTTACTTTTGTTTTTATTTTTTTTAATTAATTTTTTATTTTTTATAAACATATATTTTTATCCCCAGGGGTACAGGTCTGTGAATCACCAGGTTTACACACTTCACAGCACTCACCAAAGCACATACCCTCCCCAATGTCCATAATCCCACCCCCTTCTCCCAAACCCCCTCCCCCCAGCAACCCTCAGTTTGTTTTGTGAGATTAAGAGTCACTTATGGTTTGTGTCCCTCCCAATCCCATCTTGTTTCATTTATTCTTCTCCTACCCACTTAAGCCCCCGTGTTGCATCACCACTTCCTCATATCAGGGAGATCATATGATAGTTGTCTTTCTCTGCTTGACTTATTTCGCTAAGCATGATACGCTCTAGTTCCATCCATGTTGTCGCAAATGGCAAGATTTCATTTCTTTTGATGGCTGCATAGTATTCCATTGTGTATATATACCACAACTTCTTGATCCATTTATCTGTTGATGGACATCTAGGTTCTTTCCATAGTTTGGCTACTGTGGACATTGCTGCTATAAACATTCGGGTGCACGTGCCTCTTTGGATCAATTCCTATCAAAGTACCATCCATCTTTTTCAAAGAAATGGAACAAATAATGCTAAAATTTATATGGAACCAGAAAAGACCTCGAATAGCCAAAGGGATATTGAAAAAGAAAGCCAACGTTGGTGGCATCACAATTCCGGACTTCAAGCTCTATTACAAAGCTGTCATCATCAAGACAGCATGGTACTGGCACAAAAACAGACACATAAATCAATGGAACAGAATAGAGAGCCCAGAAATAGACCCTCAACTCTATGGTCAACTAATCTTCGACCAAGCAGGAAAGAATGTCCAATGGAAAAAAGACAGCCTCTTCAATAAATGGTGCTGGGAAAATTGGACAGCCACATGCAGAAAAATGAAATTGGACCATTTCCTTACACCACACACAAAAATAGACTCAAAATGGATGAAGGACCTCAATGTGCAAAAGGAATCCATCAAAATCCTTGAGGAGAACACAGGCAGCAGCCTCTTCGACCTCTGCCACAGCAACATCTTCCTAGGAACATTGCCAAAGGCAAGGGAAGCAAGGGCAAAAATGAACTATTGGGATTTCATCAAGATCAAAAGCTTTTGCACAGCAAAGGAAACAGTTAACAAAATCAAAAGACAACTGACAGAATGGGAGAAGATATTTGCAAACGACATATCAGATAAAGGACTAGTGTCCAGAATCTATAAAGAACTTAGCAAACTCAACACCCAAAGAACAAATAATCCAATCAAGAAATGGGCAGAGGACATGAACAGACATTTCTGCAAAGAAGACATCCAGATGGCCAACAGAAACATGAAAAAGTGCTCCATATCACTCGGCATCAGGGAAATACAAATCAAAACCACAATGAGATATCACCTCACACCAGTCAGAATGGCTAAAATCAACAAGTCAGGAAATGACAGATGCTGGCGAGGATGCAGAGAAAGGGGAACCCTCCTACACTGTTGGTGGGAATGCAAGCTGGTGGAGCCACTCTGGAAAAGAGCATGGAGGTTCCTCAAAATGTTGAAAATAGAACTGCCCTATGACCCAGCAATTGCACTATTGGGTATTTACCCTAAAGATACAAACGTTGTTTTTATTTTTAATATGGATTTATTTTAAGCTGCCAAAAATACTTTCTGAATATAAGGAGGGTATAAATTACAAAAAAAAAAAAAAATGGGAAAAGGCCTAACTTTTTTGGTTCTCTGGCTCCCCATCTTTAAAATGGTGATAATATTTCCTGCTAGCCTGACTCAGGAAATAATAAATATAAAAGCAATTTGAAAGGGGTAGAAAATCCTACAAAGTCAAAGTAATGTAAATAATATGATTTTAAAAAATTCTTTATAATGTATAGCACAAGTTGGCTGATTTATTGAAAATGTGGGGATGTGGTCTTAAAGACCTCTGACTCTATGAGTCCACAAATCTGACTTATTTTCAGACAATGATTACAGTTTGCTCTATTGTCAGGTAAACTATTCATCTGTATAGTTTCCCAGGTGCTTGAGTTGTGAGTGTCGTGGTGTGTTATAGTCCTCTAGAGAAAGAGAAACAGTGATGATAGAGACATATATAAAGAGATTTACTGGAGGGATCACCTCATGCATACCCAGAGGCTGAGAAGTTCTGCTGTCTTCCATCTGTAAACTGGAGGCCCAGGGAAGCTGGTCATTTAGTTTCAGCATAAGCCTGGAGGCCTAAGAACCAGGAGTGTCCCCAGAGGACAAGAGAAGATAGATGTTCCAGCTCAGGGAGAGAGAAAATTCAGCTTCCTTTCACCTTTTCATTTCATTTGGGCCATCCATGGATTGGACAATGTCCTCCTGCACAAGTGAGGACTATCTTCTTTACTTAGTCTACTGGTTCAAATGCTAATTGCTTCTAGAAATAATGTTTTACTAGCTATCTAGGCATCCCTTAGCCTGGTCAAGTTGACACATGAAATTAACCATCACAGCTGGTGAGCAGGTGGTTAAGAGGTTACCTGGTGTCCTTGTTACACCCCGGTGACAGGCCTGTCTCATGGAGATTTCCTAGCAGGTTTTGTGTTTGTGGAAATTGCACAGGTGGGTAACGAATGTAGGAGAAACAGTGCTGAGGTTGATGAAGACTAACTGCCCACCTGCAGACCTGGAAGAAGCCATCCTGCCTTGCTGTGAGGTCTGCAGTTATGAAGAGAGAAGGGATGATGGATAGGAGCAGGGCTCCCTCCCCACATGACCCTCCAGCTGGACCATCACTCACAGCCCCTGATGGACTGCCTCTTCTGCTCTGGCACAGCTTTGGGGTGGGTTATGGATGAGCTGCTGTAAAAACTATTTTTTTGAATTATATTTTTGAGCTTGGGACATGCCTGTCCATGGGAGGTGGGAGGTGCCCGATTCTGGGGGAGGAAGTAGGGAAATAAAGTTAGAGGCTAGTGTAGGAGGATTTTCCTCTGTAGATGACTCTATTTAAACAGCTAAGAAAGATCTGCAAGTCTCAGGAATGGCCGTGGGTGATGCTGTGAGTGGCCTTTGATGACCCTCTCAATATTCATTCACTTATTCATCAGTTAAATGCTCTCTGAATGACTGCAGTGTGCAAGGCACTGTGTACAAGTTGCTCCCTAGGCAGAGTTTGTCACAATTTACTGTGCATACAAAGTACCCAGGGATCTTGTTAAAACTAGAATCCAGCTCAGTGCCTTCAGAGAGAGGCCTGAGATTCTGCATTCCTAACAAGCTCCCATGTCTGCCAGGCTGCCGATTCACTCATTTTGAGTAGCGAGGGCATAGGATTCATAGCCAGATAATATATGGTTCTTGCCCTGGAGGAGCTTTCAGTCCAGTGAGGGAAACAGATGTGTAGACAACTTATTACAATGAAAGTAAAAGGTGCAGTTGTGGTAGAAAGACAAGAACAATGTAGGAGTAGGAGGAGGGGGGGCATTAATTCTGACTTGGAGGATCAAGGAAAGCTTTGTGACACAGATGTCATTTAAATTGTGCTTTGAGGGTGTGCTGAATTTTAATAAGGAAGGGGAATAGGAGACTGGAGGGTGGGGAGGTTTGTTGTAAGTATGCTTTCTAAGGCTGTTGGAGGAACACTGCTGTGGACTGAATGTTTGTGTCCCTTCAAAATTCATATGTTGAAACTTAATGAGCAAGGTGATGGTTTTAGGAAAACTTGGGAGCTTATTGGGTCATGGGGTAAAGCCCTAATGAATGGGATTAGTGTCCTTATGAAGAAGACCCCAAAGAGCTCCTTCAACCTCATCCCTTCTGCCAAGTGAGGACTCAGAAAGAAGGCTCCAGGTATACACTAGAAAGTGGCATTCACCAGACTCTGAATCTGCCAGCACCTTGATCCTAGACTTCCAGCTTCCAGAACTGTGAGAAGTAAAAGTCTTGTTTAAGCCACATGGTCTATGGTGTTTTTTATAGCAGCCTGATGGACAAACATGAATAGCGTCGTGCTCATGGTTAGGTTAGTCCCCATTGACAGTAGGATTTCTAGACAATCTAGATGCTAAGGAATTTAGACCTTATTCTCAAATGAGACTGGATGCATGAACTTCCTTGTGGGAACTTTTAGGGATGGGCTGGGCAAGCTGAAGGCCAAGCTGTGAGGCCCTCAGTCTCTGGGGGGAGGTGAGAATGAGAGAGACAGCATTGCTGGTGGGAGGGAGAGAAGGGCAGAGGGAGGAGGGTTCTAAACACCCCCATGCTTCCGTGTCCACAGCTCTTATGGTTCACCCAGGAGGCACTGAGTTTCACATTTGCAATTCTTTTCATGACAATATGTCCCTATTGCTCTACCTAGACTATAGGCTTTTGGGGGCTGGAAAAACTCTTTAACACCTGGCAAAGTAGCTTGTACCCAGCAGATGCTCATTAAATGTTTGTTGATGTCCACATGGGAGGAAAGTGATAAGGATGAACTAACTCAACACTATCCCATTAGTGAGTCAATCCAATGGCTTGTATGGTTTCCTTCCTTTAGCTTGTTCTTTCTCTTTGTTTGGAAGATTGAAGGGAAGTTGCCCCATAAGTGTTAAAATGTCCTTTAATGGGTGATGAGGTAATGCATTACCTCCCCCAGGAGTACTTGCTTATTTTAAAAGAAGAGGGTGGAGAAAAGTCACTGGGCTTTTTCACCCATGCCCTGGTCTTGGCCCATAGTTGTGATCCGGAAGGTGCCACACAGATCAGCCCCAGATTCTTGTCTCAGAGAACAGACCAAAGGGACCTATGGCTTTCTCAAAGTTGTGAGTTGGTTGGTGGCAGGCACTTCAGATACATTGTTTGCCCACGGAGAGACTGGCATTTCTGGCATTGCAGATCCATGGATGGCACAGATTCCCTCCAAATCCTGGGTGGATAGATAATGGGCACTACTTTTGTCCAAGTCTGGGCCTAATTTGCAGGTTCTAAACCTCCCAATAAGGAAAAAATGAGGGGTCTCATTAATAAGAACTTTCTACATGTGCTCAGAAAATCAGTGCAGTCAACTTCAGTGGGCTTCCACCCAATAAAGAGTGCCTATTACCTCTATATGTCAAGGAAGATCAGTGAGGCTCAGAGAGGTAAAGTGACGTGCCCAGGACTCATGGAGGAGGTATTGGGTCTGAGCCCATACTACAGCTTCACTGAGAGCACTTGGCACTCTGTCTTGTGCTGCCTGGTGGCAGACACAGAGAGCTGAGAGGATGTAGAGGGTGTGGGCGTTTGGAAGATTAACTTCAGCATTGCACCTAAAGCCTGAAAGCTGCAAGGGACAATGTTTTACAAGCCGCAGTGGCTCTTCTGGGAAACCAGTAGGAGTGGTGACCTTGACTGTCTTGATCTTCTCCCTGAATAGATAAAGGTTCCCAGCATTGTCCTGTAAGCCCTGTGGGTGCTCCACCTTCCAAAATCAGAATCACTGTGGACCACCAACCCTAGCCAGAAACATCCTCTCCTCTGCACCATGTCAGAGGAGGTAGGAGTAAACATTTAGGTTTAGAGCTCAGTGCCAGGCATGGGGTAGGGGTAGAATATGTAATTGTAAAATGGACAGATGGATTCAGGGAGTTAGCACTCTGAATCCCAGCAGTGTGAAAGAATTAAAAGAACATGAACCTTGGAGGCAGAAGAATTTAAGGTTAAATTCTGGCTTTTTCTTGTGTTTGCTATGTGACTTTGGGTGAGTCCTTTAGCCTCTCTAAATGTGTTTTCTCATCTACGAACAGGGGAATAACACACGAATGTTTGTGAAGCATTGTAGAGAGAAGCTATGGGGCAGTGGCAGCCCAGCACCTGGCCTGTGTGAATGTCCTTCCTTAGGCAGCACTGAATTGTATACTTACTCTGTTCCTTGTTAACCATGTGCCTCTGAGAAAGTCACAGAGCTTTTTGAACTCAGTTTCTAAACCTGTGAAGGGAGGGAAGACAACATCATCCCATTTTGCTTCCGTGTCTGTTACAAGGATGGGTGGTGATAAGTGTTAGTGATAACAGCAGGAACGGCTGCACAGCTGCTATGTACTGAGAGCTGACAATGGAGCCATACTTTCAGAGTGTGTTGTGGAGACTAAATAAGACGTATCAAATGCCTGGAACATGTACCTGGCACAGAAAGAGTGCTTAGGATGATTTAATACAGCCCTTATTTTGGCCCCGGAGGGCTAAAGTTGGGGAGACAATTGGACATCAACTCAGAGGTAAAAGCACCTAGTCAAGAGTGCCCAGGCAGTGCAGTCCCAACTGGAAATTGTGTCTTCTTTCCTCTCCTCTCTCCTTTCAGACCAGCAAGCATGTGTAGGTTGCCTGGGGTCTCAGCCCAGAATCCAGGTGCTGACTTCTAGCCCAGCACTAGCTCCTCAAAATGGCTCTGCTGGCCTTCCTGTGGAGGGGTGACACCCAGTCTTCTCCCCTGCATGATAGCAAACAGCTTCTCAGTTTACTGGCTGCCATTTTGCCTTTCAACCTAGCCACACCTCCTCCTCCTCCAGTCTTCCTGAGGTTAAATCCAATCATGTTGCTCTCTGTTAAAAATCCTTCAATGGTTTCTTCTGATTCCATACAAATTTTTGGATTATTTGCTCCAGCTTTTTGAAGAATACCGGTGGAATTTTGATCAGAATGACATTAAAAGTATAGATTGCTCTAGGCAGTACAGACATTTTAATAATGTTTATTCTTCCGATCCAAGAGCATGGAATGGTCTTCCATCTTTTTGTGTCTTCTTCAATTTCTTTCATGAGTGTTCTGTAGTTCCTCAAGTACACATCTTTGACCTCTTTGGTTAGGTTTATTCCCAGGTATCTTATGGTTCTTGGTGCTATAGTAAATGGAATCGATTTTCTAATTTTCCTTTCTGTATTTTCATTGTTAGTGTATTAAAAAAGCCACTGATTTCTGCACATTGACTTTGTATCCTGCCACATTGCTGAATTGCTGTATGAGTTCTAGTAGTTTGGGGGTGGAGTCTTTTGGGTTTTCCATATAAAGAATCATATCATCTGCGAAGAGAGAGAGTTTGACTTCTTCATTGCCAATTTGGATACCTTTTATTTCTCTTTGTTGCCTGATTGCTGTTGCTAAGACTTCTAATACTATGTTGAACAAGAGTGGTGAGAGTGGGCATCCTTGTCGTGTTCTTGATCTCAATGGGAAGGCTGCAAGCTTTTTCCCATTGAGGATGATATTTGCTGTGGGTCTTTCATAGATAGATTTGATGAGGTTCAGGAATGTTCCCTCTATCCCTATACTTTGAAGCGTTTTAATCAGGAACGGATGCTGGATTTTGTCAAATGCTTTTTCTGCATCAATTGAGAGGACCATGTGCTTCTTCTCTCTTCCCTTATTAATTTGTTCTATCACATTGATTGATTTGGGAATGTTGAACCATCCTTGTAGCCCAGGGATGAATCCCACCTGGTCATGGTGGATAATCTTTTTAATGTGCTGTTGGATCCTGTTTGTTAGGATCTTGTTGAGAATCTTAGCATCCATATTCATCAGTGATATTGGTCTGAAATTCTTTTTGGTAGGGTCTTTGCCTGATTTGGGGAGCATATTACCCTGATTTCAGGGTAATGCTGGCTTCATAGAAAGAGTCTGGAAGCTTTCCCTCTGCTTCAATTTTCTGAATCAGCTGTAGGAGAATAGGTGTTATTTCTTCTTTGAAAGTTTGGTAGAATTCCCCAGGGAATCCGTCAGGTCCTGGGCTCTTGTTTTTTGGGAGGTTTTTAATCACTGCTTCAATCTTGTTACTAGATATCAGTCTATTCAGGCTGTCAATTTCTTCCTGGTTCAATTTTGGGAGTTTATAGTTTTCCAGGAATGCATCCATTTCATCTAGGTTGCTAAGCTTATTGGCATATAACTGTTGATAATAACTTCTGGTGATTGTTTCTACTTCCTTGGTGTTCGTTGTGATCTCTCCCTTTTCATTCATAATTTTATGAATTTGGGCTTTCTCTCTTTTCTTTTGGATTAGTGTGGCCAATGGTTTATTGATCTTATTGATTCTTTCAAAAAGCCAGCTTCTAGTTTCACTGATACGTTCTACTGTATCTCTGGTTTCTACCTCACTGATCTCAGCTCTAATCGTGATGATTTCCCTTCTTATGTGTGGAGTTGGTTTGATTTGTTGTTGATTCTGAATCGCTAAGGAAATGTTGAAAAACAAAAATAAAACTGGGGGCATCACGTTACCTGATTTCAAGCTTTATTACAAAGCTGTGATCACCAAGACAGCATGGTACTGTTATAAATACAGACACATAGGCCAGTGGAACAGAGTAGAGAGCCCAGATATGGACCCTCAACTCTATGGTCAATTAATCTTCGACAAAATAGGAAAAAATATACAGGAAAAAAGACAGTCTTTTCAATAAATGGAGCTGGGAAAACTGGACAGATATATGTAGAAGAATGAAACTTGACCATTCTTTTACACCGTACACAAAGATAAACTCAAAATGGATAAAAGACCTCAGCGTGAGACAGGAATCCATCAGAATCCTAGAGGAGAACATAGGCAGTAACCTCTTTGATATTAGCCACAGCAACTTCTTTCAAGATATGTCTCCAAAGGCAAAGGAAACAAAAGTGAAAATAAACTTCTGGGACTTCATCAAAATCAAAAGCTTCTGCACAGCAAAGAAAACAGTCAAAAAAACAAAGAGGCAACCCACGGAATGGGAGAAGATATTTGCAAATGACAGTATGGACAAAAGGTTGATATCCAGGATCTATAATGAACTCCTCAATCTCAACACACACAAAAGAGGCAGTCATATCAAAAAATGGGCAGAAGGTATGAACAGACACTTCTCCAATGAAGACATACAAATGGCTATCAGACACATGAAAAAATCTTCATCATCACTAGCCATCAGGGAGATTCAAATTAAAACCACATTGAGATATCACCTTACACCAGTTAGAATGGCCAAAATTAACAAGACAGGAAACAATATGTGTTGGAGGGGATGTGGAGAAAGAGGAACCCTCTTCCACTGTTGGTGGGAAAGCAAGTTGGTGCAGCCTCTTTGGAGAACAGTGTGGAGATTCCTCAAGAAATTAAAAATAGAACTTCCCTATGACCCTGCAATTGCACTACTGGGTATTTACCCCAAAGATACAGATGTTGTGAAAAGAAGGGCCATCTGTTCCCCAATGTTTATAACAGCAATGGCCACGGTCGCCAACCTATGGAAAGAACCAAGATGCCCTTCAACAGACGAATGGATAAGGAAGATGTGGTCCATATAGACTATGGAGTATTATGCCTCCATTAGAAGGGATGAATACCCAACTTTTGCAGCAACATGGACAGGACTGGAAGAGATTATGCTGAGTGAAATAAGTCAAGCAGAGAGATTCAATTATCATATGGTTTCACTTATTTGTGGAGCATAACAAAAATCATGGAGGACATGGGGAGATAGAGAGGAGAAGGGAGTTGGGGGAAATTGGAAAGGGAGGTGAATCATGAGAGACTATGGACTCTGAAAAACAACCTGAAGGGTTTGAAGTGGTGGGGAGGTGGGAGGTTGGGGTACCAGGTGGTGGGTATTATAGAGGGCACGAATTGCATGGAGCACTGGGTGTGGTGAAAAAATAATGAATACTGTTACGCTGAAAATAAATAAATTAATTAAAAAAAAATCCTTCAATGGTTCCCCATTCCCTTCCTTTGAAGTCTGAACTTGAAATAGCTCACAATATCTGCAGATTCTGGCCCTCATCTACCTGCTTGTTTCCTTCCCTCCCAGCACCTCACCCCAGTCACAGGAACACTCTGCACAATTCCTTAACTCCCCAACACTGCTGCATGACCCCTGCTTTTGCATATACTGGTCCCTTTGCCTCCAACACTCTCCCATCCATCTGCTTATCCTTCAATTCAGAATATAATACTGAGCTGCCATTATATGCCAGGCGTGATGTGAGATGCTAAAGTTATAGCAGTTAACAAGATGCGGTGTTTTTGGTCCTTTGGAGTATATTGTAGTGGAGAGAATTATAGTTAGGAAAAGCAAATAATCAAAGTATGTACACATTTTGAATTTATTTATTTGTTTGTGTGTATATGTGTATACAGTGGAAAATACCATGAGGGAAAGTAAACAGCATAATGTAACAGCCCCCGTGGTGAGGGGATTTGGGGCTGGTGGGGTTGGAGTACTAATTCATCAAGCTAACGTTTATTTGATTTATCCTCACTCCAGTCAGGGGTCACTTCCTTCAGGAAGCCTTCCCAGATCAGAACCCATTTGGATGGAGTGTTCCTTTGTGTTCCCAGAGTGCCCTGCCCTACCCATGCCATGTCTGGGCACTTAACGCACTGAACGTAAAGCTGTGGTTTAGTGATTTAGTATCTGTCTGTGGAGGCTTGAGCTCCCTAAGGGCAGCTGTGACTCTTAGTGCCTGGCTCTGAGGAAGGAGAAGTATGGCAGATGGCTGTGAGTAAATACATGGCCCCAGGGTCTGGGGCTGGGGCCCAGGGAGGGAGAGATCATGGAGGCAAGCCTGGCTGGGCTGTCCCTACTCTATTTAGAAGAGTGCATTCCAAGATGGAATTGTGGAAGTTAGTCCAGCGCTCATTTATAAATGACAAAGGCAGTCAGAAGCTTTTGATGAGCTGCTCATTCATCCTGCCCCCATCACCTTCCTGTCATTTTCCAGTTATTTAGAACCGACTGGCCAGATAGCCCTTAACCAAGCAATATACATGTTAATGCGGAGAACAGGGGCTGAGACTGAAGTAGCAGCAAAAACACATTATTCAAAGAGAAGACGATGAGGAAAAGAAATAAATAGAGATGGAGCCCGGGGGCAGCTGTTGGCTACACTGAAAGTCACTACCAGCCTCGTCTCCTTAGGCCATGGCACTCTCTATCCCACTCTCCTACCTCCAAACCTCCCCCATCAAACAAACTTCCCCCATCCCAAGTTTATTTTTAGCCCTTTCCAGAAGGCCCCTGGCAGTCTAACTTTAATTAGAAGTGTATCCAAGGAAGCCAGAAATATTGATGGAATGATTTCTTTTCTTCTTCTCATCTTGTTGGCATTATGTAGAAGAGAACCAAAAATGTTTCCAGACAAGTGGAAAATTTAGCATTTATTTATTTTTCCTGGCCAACTGGTGTCAGTCCAAGAAGGTACATGAGAAAGAATACTGGAGCTGGCAAGACACGGTGGTGCTGGCTCTTGTCCTCCACTCACAAGCTGTTGGAGCTAATACCTCCACCTGTGGGATAAACCTTGTTTTCTTCACCAGTGAAATGTGGTCCCCATTCCTGCCTGGCTTTCCTTTCTGGGTTATGGTGAGGGGATAGTGAGTTGGGAATGACCTATTATAAAATGAGGTACAAATGGAAGCACTGTGGTGAGTATAAGTTACCGAGGCATGCACAAAGGGCCCCAGGCCCACGGATGCAGGAGGGCGGGCAGGGGGAGGAAAGGGTTCAGATCTGTAGATTCTTGAGCATTGCTGATTCTACCTTTTGCTCTTAGGCAGCTCACATTAAATTGGCTTTTGCAGCCAATACCCCTGGCTAGAAATGGTTGGAGGGAGTTTTTGAAAAATGAGTAACTCAGGGGACCCTACAAGGTGCTCTGTGACCCTCAGGAAGGGCATTGACCCCTTTTGGTTCCAGGTTCCAGCTCTACAAGTCATGAACAGGCCTTAGTGGTACCTGACAGGCATGCTCTGATAGGCTTCCTAGAAGTTGTTCAGGTTCAGCCAGGGGGTCAGGGTGAATGAGGAGGGTACCACAGTCCTCCTAGCAACATGTGATGCTCAGACAGACACAGGCCCCCCGAAGTGGACACATACAGTTACTCATATGCAACGGTGCACACATATACATGAGCACACACACACATATACACGCATGCTAAAAACTTACAGAACTGTTGGAGTAGAAACCTTGTTAGTCATAGCAGGTTGAACTATTTTGCCTGAACCCTGTGTTAGTCATTACAGGTTGGGTTATCCTGCTATAACAAGCAATCCCACCCAGATTAGTAAATTAACACAACCTATTTCTCTCCTTGGCCATTTATTGTGGATCTAGGTAATCCTCCAGGGGAGCAGCCTCCAGCTGTTGGCTCAGTGTTTCACACTTCATCTATCTTATAGCACCTTTGTATTAACAAGTGATTACAATGGCGGGATCAGAGCTGAACACCAACCATTAAATGCTTGGGCCCCGAAGTGACACATTATCATCCCTGGTAGAAGAGAACCAGGGTTGATGAACATCATCAGTTGTATCTTCTACTTGCACCCCTCCCAGGCCTCAGTTTCCTTCTTTGGGCTTCATTTCTTCTCTTAGTGAGGAGGATAAGTTGGATGATTTTCTGCTCAGATATTCTGTAGTAAAACATAGTCAGCAATCTCACACCTCCATTTGCCTTGTTTTCTTAGTGTTCTGGATCAAGTGCCTCTGACATCCCCCAAATCACCTTATTTTATGAGAAATATATAGAGAGTGTCCCCACGGATCTTCCTTGCAGACCTGGCTTGAGCATTCATGAGACAGTTTTCCTGGAGAATAAAGTATATCCACTTTTATTTAGTGTCTGAGGTTTCCTGATTTTACTCGCAAATTACTTTTCCAGGATCATGTTACCTCAACTCCTGTCCAGATTGAGAAGTTAGCCTTCCCTGGATATGACCTTAGCCTTCATCACATCCTACTTTTCTATGAGCATTCTGCTCTGGCCACACTGGCCATTTTCTTGGTTTCTCAAACATGCCAAGCTTGTCCTGCCTCAGGGCCTTTGCACTTGGTGTTTCCTCTATCTCATCTTCTCAGCTGAGATGTCATCATCTCAGAATGGCCTCTTTTACTCTTACCTAGGGTTATCCTAACATATTGTTTTCATGTTACTTAAAGCTATCAGAAATCATTTTAACTCTTACTTAATTATTTATTGTCAACCTTTGCCAATTAGAATGTAAGCCCTCTGAGGGCAAGGACTTTGTCAGTTTTTTCACTCCTGTATCTCAAGCACTTAGAACAATGGTCAGTGCATATTAGTTGCTCAGTAAGATGTTTTGACTAAATAGATGCCAGCTTCTCAGCATTTGGTCTCATTCTCTTCCTTTTCCACCCCATCCCCATTCCAGCATTTCTCAATCCTTCATGCACTTCAAAGTTTGTTTCAAGGTCACCTCTTCCTGAGTTTCTCACTAACCATGTTTTCAGTTCTTGCCCCACAAGAAGGGATAACTTACTTCCTCTGAACACCTATCATATCCAACAGATTATTATTATTATTATTATTATTATCCAACACCTATTATATTCAACAGAAATACCTATAAAAAGTATCATTCTCAAAGGACTACAGTATTTTTTTTTTCAGATTTCTTTTGCTTCTTCATCTCACAATAACTTGGTGGTAAAGTCCTCACAGGTGAAGAAGTTTGGAGAGGTCCTGCAGCTTCTGAAACATCCCATCATGTCTGGAAGCCATGTGCCTGCCTTCATGTCCAGAATCAGTTCTTCCACATCACAGGTGATATTCACTCCCCTTCTACCTATTGGTTGTACACAAATAAAATCAACCACAGTCCCTGCCATACAATAAGGGCATCCCATTGTGCCTGGTTCTCTTGTACATCTGAGTGTCTTGGAGGAGGCCTATACCAGCCATCACAGGAAACCAGTGGAGACAGCACATGAAGGCCAGGGGTCAATGGGAAGGAGCCTGCAGTTGACTTCCTGGAGACAGTGCTTTGTGAGTCTGGTCTTAAAGGAGGATACTTGGTGAGGATAATAGAAGAAGATGGAAATTCTAGGCTGAGAAAGCCACAGGAACAAAATTGTAGAAAATATATTCTCTGAACACAGTCCCCCAGATTTGTTTGTTTGTGGCTATTCAAAGTCACAGGAGTCTCTCCATTGATTCTGGAACACAGAGAAGTGTAGTTGGACTGTACTGAAGGGCTGCCCACTGTCCCCAGGGCTGCCCAGACCCCAGGAGGTCTAGGGACTAATGAAGAGAAAAAATGCTGGGCAGGGGAGTGGGGGAAGGGTGAGAAAAGACTGTCAGAGAAGAGGCATTTGGACATTGAAACTTATAACCATGGGCAGCTAATGCCGGAATTACAGAGAAAACAGGTAGTCTAAAGTCTGTACTGGGCTAGACCTGTTTTGTAATATGTTGTTATTCTTGTGACTTTAAAGAGCTTTCAAGGAGGACTTTAGTTTGATTCTGCAATTTAATAGATATGAAGCTATGGGTAAGTTGTATAATGTCTTTGAACCTCAGTGCTGTTATCAAAAAGTGAAGGTTACAATGCCACCCTTATAAAATTATGAAGATTGGTGTGTTGAGGACCCTACATGTGCTTAATAAATGTTTTCTTTACTTGTCGGTGGCAGGTGACTGCTCCCTCTTCCTCAAAAGATGAAGGAACTGAGGTTCCTGACAAGGTATCATAGGGGAATGAGGGTTAGAGTCAAACTAAGTTCACTTTGGAGTTTTCAAGGTCTTCTGGCTGACGGGGGTGGGAAACATTGGGTTGTAGGATTATCACACAACCCAGTTGCTCAGTTTCACCCCCACCCCAACTCCAAAGCTTTCAAGTCCTTACTGGCCAGACTGGCACTAAGAGAACAATCTCCCTGTTCAGGGAGAAACACAGGCAGAAAGAGTTGAAATGATTTACCCAGAAGTCTTATACAGCAGAGAGAACTGGGGCTGGAATTCCCAGGCCTTGTATCTCTAGTTCCCTGCTTAAATTCTTTGAGCTCTGTTCTGGCCCCTCCACAGCTCAATTAAAAAAACAAAACAAAACAGAACAAAACAAAACGTAATGTTGCTTGAACAGAAAAGCACAAAGCCGGTTAGGATAATAGTCGATTAGCTGTTGATGGAATGTTTCCCCCCGCCCCCCCCCCCCCCCCCCCGCAGATGGCTCAACAACCTTCAAAAGTAGTTTTAAAATAAATTGGGAAATAAGATAACAATAGTGTTTCTCAACAATGACAAACAAAAACAAAAAACAACAATAATAAAAAAAAAACCAAGACTGTATGACTTCCCCCCATGGTTTGGCTTTTAGCTTTCTTGGGAGTGAACATGGGAAGAGGGTGATGTCCCTGGGAAACAGAACCATGTGGGTGGACCTTGCATAGGATGGAAGACTGTTTTGTCATCTCATGATCACTCTTTTTGGAGAACACAACAAGGCTTAAAGTCTTCATAAGGAAGAAACTGGAGCTGACTGAAAGTTAGCTGACAGGAAGCAGTGTTTCCCAAGTATTTCAAGAAAGATGGATTACCCACTGGCTTCGTCCCTCACTCCTGTGATTGTTTTCAGGAGACTGTGTTTCAGATTGTCCTGGTTGTGTACCAGGGAGCCCATGTGTCTTTGTTTGTTTTGACAAACAAAAAAGTGTGAGAAGATTCAGCGACAAATATCTGAGTGTTCTTCAGTAGTGCAAGATGTGTTTTCTGTGACAATGACCTGTCAGGACTCCATCCTTCCTCAGGGAAGGTCACGACTCCATCCTTACTCAGTAATGAGTTTTGTTGTGTATCGTGACCACTGGTTTTAGTCATCATAGAAACTCCCCTATTTGGGCTTCCACAAAAATGTCGGTTTGCTTAAAAAAAAAAAAAAAAAAAAAAAGATTAGAAACCATTAGACAGACTTTAAAGGCACTTTTGGGTCTAAGAGCATGTAGTATCTGAGATATAGTTGGCCAGTCTTGGGCTGAGGTGAAGCAAGAGAAGCACATGGCACAAAATCGAAGGAAACTTTGCTCTCAGGGATACACAAGCACAGGGTGGGTCTCACAAAAGAACATCTCCTTCAACTTTAATCCTTGGTACCTCTTTAGCTTCATCCCAGCCCAAACTCTGGTGGGTGAGTGAATATTCTTCTCTCTTAGTTCCTGGAGATTATCTGAGGTAATTATCAGACTAGCCAAGAAAGCCGAACATCCAGCAAATGAGAAGGATGAAAAGCTCTTGTCTGAGCCAAAAAAAGCCCCAGTCTGTTGGAGAAAGGAGAATGTAAGTATGGCAAGGGCCAGAGGCTTCCTTTCTATGACATCTGGAAGATGATAGGAAAGGAGGAATCTTCAGAGCAGAGGAATGCATGTAAATCCAAGTCAGAGGAAAGGACCTTGATAATGAGCCTAGACAAGAGTCTTTACTAACCCAGATGGGGAGTCGGTCCTGGATGATCCAACTGCTTTTCTGGAAGAAAAGCGTACTGATTTTGAGGGAAGTTGCTTATCCTGTCAGTTGCTGGGTTTGTTTAGAGAAGGGAGGCCTGCCTTGGAATTCTATGGAGATGTGTCTCTGAGAAAGAGGGAATTGTGGAATAGCAGAAAGGGCTTGGACGCAAAAGACTCAAGTTCTGATTCTGATTCCACCCCTCACTGCTTGTGGGCAAGACTCCCTGAGCCCCAATTTCCTCATTTGTAAGATAAAGCAAATCTCCTTCTCCCACAGTTACCAGGAGGACTCAACATGCTGACGGTGTTTGAAAGTGTTTGGCATGGATCGGGCCTCACTACATGCTAATATCAGTCCTATTGGGAAGGAAGGAAATTATGTCCGCTTCCTTTTCTTAATCACCATCAGTGTCTAGTCCCTGCTGTGCCTTCTTTTTACCAGCAGAGCATTCTCAAAAGTTGTGTATCAATTGAATTTTTTTCTAAATTGAATCTCATTTCCAATGCGCTGAGGGAGCTGAGCATTTAAAAGAATTTTCTAGTTTGTCTTTTTGTAAAGCTAATAACCACCTCTTGATGTCTTTGGTATGGATCCGTTTTTCCATTTACCGGCTTTGTGGAGGATGGGGTTCCCTTGTATTTAAGAAGCCCATGTATACAGACTTGGTGTTGACACAGAGATTGAATGAATCTATCTTATAGGCCTGGTGCCTCACACCATGGGCTGAAGTGAAGCTCAAGGATGTCAGAGAGCAAACAGACACAGACACACTTGGGGAGCCCTGAGTCCCTCTCTCTGTCCATTGGCACGTACAAATTGTGGTTGCAACCTGCTCAAGGGGACATGGAGGAGGGACATTTTCCATTTTAGATCTGTGGATGCTCTTCCAAAAGAGAGTCCCACTGTTCCCCAAGTGAATTCCTGATGCTGCATCCCTTTGTTGAAATCCGTTCCCCACACCTCTTCTTTCAACTGTTGCTAGTGGATAGAACACAGTGTTCTGTTGCTCAGATCCCCAGACACGTGTCCTGAGGTCCCAGGCCTGACTTTAGCTCAGACGCACATTCGTCCGTCTAGTCTTTAAATCTCATTTGGTTTGTCTGTTTTCCCTAATAAGAAGAATAGAATTAGTTAGTTTGCTACTCAGCAGGGCTCTGGTATGGAATTTATGTAAATTATCTCCTTAATAAAATTACTAAATATAGCAACAACATGGTTACAAAGGGGAAAAAAAATAAAGCTTTTAGATTGTGAGCGTCTTTAGAAAACAAAGCAATGTTCCACCACCAAGGGAAATGAAATTTAGCTTCTTAACCAGTAGCTACAATGTGGGGGAAGGGGGAGAGCGAAGATTAGAGGAGGACAGAGACAAAGACTAAGAGAGAGGATAGGAGAAATCTCTAAGCCAGACACACAGATAACCATTTAATTAATTGCTCCCCAGGGATTTGCTGGGTGTTTGGAATCAGGTCAAGAATATAAACAGTTCTTGCCTTTCTGAAAAAGAGATCGCTCCAGTAAAATAAAGGCGCTAGATATGACAGCAGGTCACAGCAGTGTGTGTTTGTGTGTGTGTGTCCACATGTGTGTGTACGTGTAGGCCAAATTGGGGGGACTGGGTGGAAAGAATAACCTTAGAAATGGGAATTTTGGATGAGAGGCACATTGTAGAGCTACCGACAGGAGAAATGCAGGAGAGACCCCAGATATTTTGATTCCTCTCTCCCACTGGTTCTCACAAACATCCTCTGTATTATACCTCTCCAGAGTCTCTTTTCTCTAAACCCTTTGTCACGCCCTTAATTCAGTTCCTTCTGCTTCAACTCCCCATCATACTCTCCCATGTCACATCTCTAAACTTCCATGTTTTGTCTTCATAGAGATGCCAGAAGCATCTTCTTAGAATTTGCTCAGATCATGCTATTGTGCTGAAAACAAGCCTGTGGTCCCTAATATTCTCATTCCATATTCTTCACCCTGATGTTCAAGACTGCTGACCTCTTCACCTGATCCTCCCCTTCTCGTCCAGCCTTCTCCACAAGAGCACACTTTGACTGTTACCATCCACCAATGCCAGAAAGCTTCTCTCCAGATGCACCCTCTGCACCCTGGTGCACCTTCAGCAGTTCCACGTGCACTAGTCCCCCATCACTCAGCCCGTGCACCCCTATTTATCATGGCACTTCCAGCCATAGCTCTACACAGGATTTGTTCTGACTCTTCAGCATGGTCAGGTCTATGTGCAAGGCAGCAAGGTGGAGGGATCTACCAAGATCTACCACCTGCCAGCTGTGTGGACTCAGGTAGCTTTCTTCATCTCGGTGGGGCTCAGCTTCCTCAGCTGTAGAAGATGGACAGAGAGGTCTACCCCATCCGGCCACTAAGGGGATCAAACTGTGTCATGCCTGCAAAGCACTTCAAGCACAGTAAGCATCCAGTAAAACAAATGTATTTTTACCATCCATCTCCCTCTCTTGCTTGTGAGCTCCTTGAGAAATGTAGTGTCTTCTTCAACTTTTTATTCCCAGAAGCTAGCATTACAGGTTTTTAACATTTCACGGGTAAGGGAACTGAGCAGTGAGGGCTTCCCTAAGTATCCTATTTCTTCCTGATCATTTTCCTGATCAGGCTGAGAGCTGGAGCCCTGGGGATATGTTAAAAAGAAAAGAAAATTGCGTATGTGTCTGACTTTTTTGATGCTCCATCCTTTCTTTGGGAACTGCTTCATCTCCCACATCCCCTGTAGTGAGCAGGAACCTGGGTGACCAGTTTATAGCAAAGGATGTAATCCATTCTTCTCACTGATGAGGGAAATTAGATGATGAGACCAGGCTCAGGGATGGCTTATCCATAAACAGGTGACCTTAGGTCATCAGATTCTCTTGTGGGAATGTGGGCTAACAGACTTTGGGGTCCATAGTCTGTCTACACTCTACTCTAGGGTGAGCAGGTCTACCACGGAAACCAAAGCCAGGAGCAAGTTAATATGAGGGGTAGATTAGTTTTCTAGGGCTGTCATAACAAAGTGCTAAAAATCAGGTTGCTTAAAATAAATTTACTTTTTACAGTTCCGGAGGCTACAAGTCCAAGACCACAGTGTCAGCAGGGTCAGTTCTTCCTAAGGGCTATGAGGAAGGATTGGTTCCAATTCTACTCTCGTTTCAGGTGGTTCGTTGGTGATCGTCGGCATTCTCTGGCTCCTGTTCGGCACTCCGACCTCTAGCTTCGTCTTAACATGACATTCTCCCCGTGTGTCTGTGTCCAAATTTTCCCCTTTTGTAAGGACACAGTCATACAGGATTAGAGCCTACCATAATCATAAAAATCATCCTCATCTTAACTAATTATGCCTATAGTGATCCTATCTTCAAATAAGGTCACATTCTGAGGTACTGGACATTAGGACTTCAACATATGGATGGAAGGAGGCACAATTCAACTCGAAACAAGATGGGAGCAGACACTGTAACAAGTCAAGAAGAGATGGGTAGCAAGGGAGACATGACACAGGTATAGAGAGAGAGAGGCAGGCCCAGAAGAGCTTGCAGCCCAAGAGGAGAGAGAGATCTTGAATTAGAGCTCTCCAGTTCCAAGTTCATGTCACTAGGCTCAGCTTTACTCAGGCTCTGTGAGATTCCTTGAACCCTTTGGAAACTTCCTTTGATTTGATCTGAAGTGAATGGATATCTATTTTCTAGCATCAGAATGATTTCTGTAGTTCAGGAGCGTGCAGAGGCCCAATTTTTACATCATATTCATTTTCATGGGGTGACTCAGGTAGAACCACAGGCTTCTCTTCAAAGGCAGAAGAGTTAGGGAAAAGTAATGAGCAAAGAACACAAACCTCCAGCTATATTGGCTGGTCTTCCCAGAGCCCCACCTTCTCCTTTGCGACCCCCACAGTCCCACTTCGGTCCCTTTTTCATGTCTTACCCCCACCCCCCACAACTGGTCTGCCACCCTTTCTCTCGGCTCATCCTGCATTTTCCACTGGAGGCCCACAGAAGCACTTCTCACTAACAGAGTCTTCCAACAGCACCTACGTGGGGTCTTCTATCTGGGAAGTACACTTGATCTTCAACTTCTTTGGAAACAAATTGTTTCCCAAAGGTTTCAACTCTGCTGGAATCTCATTTATTGAGTGACACTGTAAATTCTTAAAGGGTATGGACATTCCCTGAGGTCTTGTACCATGACACTCAGTAAATATTAATGGAATAATCGAATGATTGTGATTTCTCTTCTTTAAAAACAAGTAATTTACCATGGGTTTAAATTGAAGAGGTAGGCAAGGATACCTAGTATAAAGCTGCTTCTCTCTCCATCCTGCTTCTAAATTACTAGATTGTTCTCCCTAGAGGCAACCAACATTAACAGTTTATTGTGTATCTTTCTGGAGAGATTTTATGCTTTTGCCAGTAAATACATATAGCTATTTCCTCTTGTTATACATGTAGTAGCTGGCCATACAAACTGCGCTGTACTTTTTTTGTTTTGTTTTGTTTTTTTGCCTAGAAATCTATCTTGGTGTGGTGATTTTAAAGACATGTCCACAGATTCTTTGATACACATTTTCTTAAGAGGTGGCCTCCCTTCCTCTTGACTATGGGCTGGATTTGGTAGCTTGTTTCTAGTGCATAGAGGGCAGAAGTGATGGGGTGTCACTTCAGAGATGAAGTTATAAACAAACTGCCCTTTCTGTTTTGGGAGCTCACTCTTTCTGGAATCACTTATCTGGGAGAAGCCAGCTGTCATGTCCTGAGGTCACTCAAAGAGCCTAGCAGAGAGAGGGTTGTGAAGAGAGCAACTGAGGCTGCCACACAACTGTGTGAGTGTGGACATTGCCAACAGTGACAGGATGACCTGGGAGCAGGTCCTTCATCTTCCCTAGTCAGGTCTTGAGATGACCACAACTCTAGCCCCAGCTGGTAACTTGTCTCCAGCCTCATGGGAGACCCTGAGCCAGAACCACCCAGCTGAGCTGCTCCCAAATTCCTGCTCATGGAAACTATGAGATAGTAAATGTTGCTTTAAGCCAATGAATTTTTTGTGCAACAATAGATAATATGCTTGGAGATCCTTCCACATGAATTACATAGAGGGTGTATCTGTTCTTTTTATAGCTGTTTTGTATTCCTTTGTCTGAACACAGCATTATGTTAACCAGTCCCCTATAGATGGACATCTCAGCTATTTCCAAGCCTGTGTTTTTTGAACCATGGAAAGCTGGGTTCACATTCCACATGTGTGTAACTACATCTATAGGATAAATTCCTAGATATGGAAAAGTCATGTCAAAGGGTTCATGTTTTCATTATTTTGATAAGTCCTGCCAAGCTACTTTACATAGATCTTGCACCAACTTAAGCTCTTATTGGTGGATGAAACGTCTGGTTTGCCACACTATCACCATCCACCACTGCCTTCTGGAACAGGGCACATGGAGGGACTTAATATGCTTGGTAATTGAATTATATCTTCCACATCTCAATAGGAAATGAACTAACATACCTTTGACACCCTTGATTTGTTTAGGATTCCAGAGGTTCTCTGGTCTCACCCAACAAATTCAGTCTTTGCAGTGAGCAGTGACATCAGTAAAAGCAGCAATGGACAGTGACAACATCTTGGCTTGAAAAAAATAAAATAAAATAAAACCAGACCAAGCCTAGTCTTTTTCAGTTCCTGCTCACAGTAAGAAGGGAAATACCCAGGGGCCTGAAAACCCTATGCTGGGGAGATGCAAAAGGAGATCTGTAGTTTGCAGGTGTCTGATGACCTTCCAGTCCCTGTGGGGAGTGTGGGAGGGAGCTGCTGGCGGCCTCTGAACCTGGTGAAGCACAGGGCCTTCAAAAGAGTCTGCTCCAGCTTTTCTCTCTAAGCAGAGCTGCTGCCAGGGGCTCCCGCAGCAGGAGGTACTGTAACCTGGCAGCAGGAGCATGCCTGTGAAGCCTGCTCAGAGCTGATTGAAGCTGGTGAAGTTGGTGAAGTTGGCTCTCACCTGCAGGCTCCTGCTTCTTTTAGCTTCTGCCATTGGGTATGGTCGTCTTCTTTCAATAATGCACAGGCCTCTTTCTCCTTGGTCTAAGAGGGTGGAAGAAGAAAATGAAGCAAAAATTAGCCTCCTAAAATTCTCAGGAAGAGAAAACTTCAGAGTTATTAGGAAAACAGGAATTCTATGACCTCTTCCTGACTCCTGGTATCCAACTGGAAGTGAACGGCTTTGTATATGAAACTTGTTCATATATTCACTCATTCAACCGGTCAGTATTTACTTTGTGCAATGCACTTGCTAAGTGCAAATCTTCTTTAAGATCTGTTCTCGCTGAGAACGCAGGATCTGTGCCCATTGCTAGATGTTGAGCACTACCCTCCACACACTCATCTGTTTAAAGGCACTCCCCACCCGATCCCACCTTGTCCACTCCTGTTCTCCATTGGACTTAGAACAAGTCCTACCCCCTCTCCCTGCCACAGGCTTTGAATACTCTGGCTCACAGTTTACTCCCCAGTTTTCTGTCTTGCCACCTCCTTCTTTGAAATCTTCAAACAAACCACATTGAACCTACATTCTGGTTTGTTCATTCAGGTACTCGATAATCATTTTTTCATTCATTTTTATCATGTATGATATGCCAGGCTCTGTGTTGAGTACTACATGCGTATGTATGGGACAGGTGGTGGATCACTGTACTTAGGGAACAGACTTCTGGTTTTGAAAGAAGATGATAAGTGAGCAAGTAAGTACCCAAAGCAGGTTGTGATAATGTGTTGAAGGGAATAATTAGGGTGATGAATAGAGAAGAGTGGATAAACCTGGCCAGCGACTGTCTTTCCAATGACATGACATTTAAGTGGAGGCCTGAGGCCTAGAAGGAGGCAGCCATTCTTAAGATCTTGGAGACCTGCTTTCTAGCAAATGAGACAGCTTGGGCAAATGCAAAGACCTTGTTTTTCTAATGCCAGGGCTCCATTCATTGCTGCATTTTTTTTCTGGCACCCTCCACATGCCAAATCCTGCTTATGCCATATAGATGCCTCTTCCTCCAGGAACCCTTCCCTGATTACCACACTGAGTGAGTTGCTTCTCTTCTTACTCCACTTGTAGTCCATGCTTCCCTTGTCCCCAGGTGATGCTCATTACACTGAAAGTACTTGCCCTTTCAGTTGGTAGACTCTGGACTAGCCAGAACCATGTTTGACTTGGTTACTATTGGAGCTGGTTTGGGGTTGAATTGTGTTTCCAGCGGTCTTAACTCCTGGTACCTGTGAATGTGGCCTTATTCAGAAAGTCTTTCAGATGTAGTTGATAAGATGAGGTCATACCGAGAGAGTGTGGGTCTTAAATGGAATGACTGTTCCTTCTTTTTTTTTTTTTTTTAAAGATTTTTATTTATTTGACAGATCACAAGTAGGCAGAGAGGCAGGCAGAGAGAGAGGAGGAAGCAGGCCCCCTGCTGAGCAGAGAGCCCCTGGGACCATGACCTGAGCCGAAAGCAGAGGCTTTAACCCACTGAGCCACCCAGGTGCCCCATGACTGTTCCTTCTAAGGAATGAAAGATTTGGAAAGAGGAGCACACAGCAGGAAGAGGGTCCTTGAAGATGGTGGCAGTGACCATGGCCGCCAGAGTAAGGTACCTGTACTAGTACATTACCTGTACCAGCAATGTACCAGCTAGTGCCGGGGACTGCAGGAGCTAGGAAGCTAGGATGGGACAAAGCTAGGTTCTTTCTTTGGGAGACTGGTTGTAGGAAAGGTTTTCCCCTGGAGTCGTCAAGGGAGTGTGCCCTGCCAACACTTTGACCTCAGCCTTCTAGGCTCCATAACTGTGACAGAACATGTTTCTGCTGCTGAAGCCACCCCACTTGTGGTAATGGCAGCTACAGGGAACTCATACAGTGTGCTGGACCCCAGGAGGATTCCTGGTCCAGCATACTACTCGGTTGGATAGATGAACACCTAAACTATGTTGCTGCCTTCTGTGTCCCATGGTGTGACCTCTGTGTCCCCTGTGTCAAGCCAGAGTCCCTCACAGAGCACAAGCCATGGGGCAGGGAGGAGGTCACATGTCTGCCTCAGGTTTTCATGTGAGAAATCCTTTCTGGTGTTTCTCATGGAGATTTGTGGGTTTTTTTGAATCCTGAATCCTGAGAAAAATCAGTTGAGAATCATGAAATGGGAGAAAGTCTTATAAGTCTCCTGGGAGAATGAAAGATATACATATCTTTCAGCTCTGATGGAGTCCACTAAGATCAGGTTAAAAGCATGAGCAAGAAATGATAAGGTGTGGAATTGAGGGTTAAGGAGAATAGTCTAGTAGTGGGGACAGAAGAAGGCAAGAGAGATAGGGTCACAGTCTGATTAGTCAGTCTTTTTTGTAGTCATTGTCAAGTTAAGGTTGTGTTTATGGTCCCATCTGCTGCTAAGGGTGACTCACTCATGCATGTGAGGTACATATTACTGAGTTTATATGTGTAGTGTACTGTGTATAGATACTTTGAATGATGTCCTAAGAAATAACAGGTTTGGGAAATAAAAGAATTCCCTAAATTGGCAATTTGATATACGATTCTATGTAATGTTATTAATCTGGCTGGGAGACCTGGATGCTGTGTTATTTGAACACTACCCAGAAATGTTCTCTGGTGCTTTCTGGAGTTTGAATATTCACTATGGGCTGCAATTCTTTGTAAATATTACTAAACTGAATTTTCTTTGTTTACTAAATAGCTTTCTTGAGAAATATATTCATAATAATAAAGAGTATGAAGAATGTTGGAAGTATTTAAAAATAATATGATTTTGGGAATTCTGATTTCTTACTTCCAAATCTAGAAGATTAATATCTGTTAGGAATTTAGAAACACTATAGTTTCGGCTTAGAAATTGTTGCTACATCTCCAATAATAGCTGCCTTCACAATCTTTTTGGGTTAAAAGTAGGACTGTGGAGGGGCCCTAATCTACTTGCCCAAATGGGAGCCCAGCTCTGCTCTCTGACAGCTATGTGACTTTGAGCAAACCATGTTACTTCTGTAAGCAATGTTCTCATGCCTGTATTTGTGCACCGAATGGCTAGATGATCTCACAGGTTCTCCAGCCCCCATCTACCATTTAGCTTCTCTGCTCTGGGATGCACTTTTTAAAAAAAAGATTTTATTTATTTATCTGACAGACAGAGCTCACAAGTAGGCAGAGAGGCAAGCAGAGAAAGAGGGGGAAGCAGACACCCCACTGAGCAAAGACTACCCCCCCCCACCCATGCGGGGCTCCATCCCAGGACCCTGGGATCTTGAGCCACTGAGCCACCCAGGCGCCCCTCTGGGCTGCATTTTTTTTTTAATTTTTTTATTAAATTTTTTTTTTTAATTTTTTATTTTTTATAAACATATATTTTTTATAAACATATATTTTTATCCCCAGGTCTGTGAATCACCAGGTTTACACACTTCACAGCACTCACCAAAGCACATACCCTCCCCAATGTCCATAATCCCACCCCCTTCTCCCCAACCCCCTCCCCCCGGCAACCCTCAGTTTGTTTTGTGAGATTAAGAGTCACTTATGGTTTGTCTCCCTCCCAATCCCATCAAGTGCAAATATTCTGTAATCTACTTCCAACTCAGTTGGCACACTTCCCTTTGTGTCCAGGGAAGATTATTTAGGGAGGATTCGTTTGCTATTTGACACCCTGCACACTCTTTATATACATTACTTTGCTTCATCCTCATCCCAGCACTGTGAGGGGAACTTTAGTATCTATTTCACAGATGAGAAAGCTGAGATTCAGAGAAGTCAGGTATTGTGTCCAAAGCCAACAGCTGGGAAGTGGCAGATCAAGCAGAAGCAAGTTAGAAGGGGTTCTGGGAAATGACCTCTGGGCTGGGATAGAAATGGGCTGCCCAAGAGCCCTCCTACTTCTCTGTCTGTGTTTCTTGCCAGCTGTGCAGAGGGAGACTTGTGGAGGGCTTAATGGACAAGAAGAAATGTCACATCACGTGGGAAATGCTGGCTGTTCCAGCATTATCAAAACCTTGGTTTCAATGCTGAGGAAAGAAGAAAAATTCTATGCAGATTAAAGTATGTGGTGGGGCTATGCTTTATTATGCCTTTTCTCCACACCACAGGGCTTGGTGAGGGGCCCCTGTTGGGGGGGCACTATGTCGGGCCCCCAGTAAAGAAATAGATCAAGTTCATCTCTCCTGCATGGGCTCCATGCTCTTATGGGGACACTTCCCTGGCCATACTGAGTATGGCTGCAGGGCACTAGCAAGGTAGAAGGAATCACCTCTTTTACTCTCGTGCCTCAGTCTTCTCTTCTGTAAAATGGAAGAAGTTCCAGAACACATAGGGAATGATGGCTCCTTCCTAATTTGTATTTCCCAGGTATATGATTAAAATAAAGCTGTATTTATTATCCCAGTTTTAAAAAGTCCTAATGCCATGAATTTTAAGATACAGAACAGATGGCCATAATATTCACATAAAAAAATTGACTCATCACTTGGCCAGAGGACCAATGTAGGTTATCTTTCCCTCTGTTGTGGACCAAATTGTGTCCTCCCAAAATTCTTACAGCAAAAGCCCCAACTTTCAATGTGGTTGTATTTGGAGAAAGGGGTTTTAAGAGATAATTAAGGTTAAATGAGATTATGAAAGTGGGGCTCTACTCTGATAGGATTGGCAGTCTTATAAGAAGAGGAAGAATGGAAGATCTGTCTCTCCATACTTACACAAAGAGGAAGGGCAATGAGAAGACACAGACAGTAGGTGGCTGGCATCAACCAAGGGGAGAGGCTTCATTAGACACCTTAATTTTGAACTTCTGGCTTCCTTAACTGTGATAAAAATGTTTAAGCTACTCCATCTGGCAGCCCAAGCTCACTGATACATGGCCTTAGTTCATTTGGGCTGCCATAACAAAATACCATAGCTTGGGTGGCTAAGAACAACAGAAAATTATTTCTCACCTTATGGAGGATAAGAGGCCTAAATCAAGGTGCCAGCAGGTCTTCCTGGTTCACAGTTGGCACCATCTTGGTGTGTTTTCACAGGAGTTAGGGAAGGGGTTAGGGAGCTCTGTGGGCTCTCTTCTAAGGTAGCTCTCTTCTTAGTGACCAAGTTACTTAATCACCTCCCAAAGGTCATACCTCTTGATACCATCATCTTTGGGGGTTAGGATTTCAATGTATGAATCTTGGGAGATACAAACATATACCCCCCTTGTCCTGAGAGCTTATAAATGTGCTTTGACTTTATTAACATGAAGAAAATGTGTGTGTGTGTGCATTCTGTTAATTTAGACAAACACTCTGAGAAACACCATCAGTGAATGAGTGAGAGACTCCTTGCTGAGTGTGAGAGGCCCCCTTCTCTGTGCTGCAAGGGACTCATCACAGAGAAGTCCCCTTCTGACAGCATCTGTAACATCAAGGCCGTGTGTTCTTTTTCTTGGCCCATTTCTCCCCCAAATGGACAGTCAATGGATGGGTCCAGTTTTATCTCTGTCTCCTAGCAACCATCCTTGGAAGGTAGAAAGTGAATGGTAGGGTCTGGAGACTGGGCTGGGTCAGAAGGGTAAGCAGGAGACCAGGGGCTTGGGTGCTGCTTCTGGAAGCCCACATCCTCAGAGTTAGTCAGATGCTTTCTCCTTGATATACGGGTGGGGTGGGGGTGGCATTCATTTTTTGACTGTATAATTTCTGTTGACAGAATGGATCTGAAAGCTTCATCAAGCAATTACACAAAGGAGTCTGACTTTCCAAAACATAAAGGCGACAGGGGGCAAAAATTAATCTACATGCATGTGTAGGCACTAAGTGTTTGCCTCCACATGTAATGAAGGAGACATGCCATCCTCTTTCTGAGTTGCTTACAGTGGGGAAAAGAAAGATGAAAGAGTTATTTTCCTGTCAAAGTGAGCACAGTTCAAGCAAGAAGCGTCCTCTCCCTCTGCCATTCATCCCAGGAAGAGTCCCCTGGGGTCCTGCCTTATTTCTGCTGCCCTGGGAGTCTCTTACTTTGGCCATCTTGTACAGACAGTCACATTCTGTCTTTCCCCACTTTTGATATTCATCTTAACTAGAGGTCACCTGGGGAAACAGTGTCAGAAGAGACTGCTTGCATCTGAGAATCAGAGGCGCAGATGGATGTAAAGGGGGCTCTCTTCTTCCTTCTTCACCTAAGCAATAAGATGAGCCTGTTCCCACTTTCCTTCCCTTTTTTTCTTTGTTTCCTTTCCTCCCCTTCTCCTTCCTTTTCCCTTCTTTTCTTTTGAAGAAGGGCTTAGAGAGGGAGGTTTAGTAATCACACTCAAAATTCTGAATGTCAGCAGCTACAAATGAGAGTGACAGTTATGTTGGGTGAAACGGAACAAGATTGGATACCATTAGGCTAGGGTTTCTATTTCTAGCTTTGCCTTTGGGATGCTGTGTGATCCTGGGCAGCTAGGCCTCAGCTGACTCACTTCTAAAGCACGGGGTGAGAATAGATGGTGCTCAGAGCCCCTTGTAACTCTAGCATTCCAGGACTCCACCTAGCTGCCCTACTCAAATCTCAAGAGACTTCGTGCCTTGAGCCTCCCTCAGTGACTGCCATCACCACAGCAATGTGAGTGGGTACAGGGTAAGAGGTCAGGCTGACTCTATTGATTAGTCTTTCTCCAGTGTCTCCTGGTAAACAGCAGGTAGAGGAGCCCTGGGTACAGGACTTACTCTTTTTCCACTTCTCTTATCCCCATATATTTTTCCTAAATGAAATATATTTATTATTACTATTAATATTGAATTATTAAAGTACACATATATGCTATAAAAAGAAATCCAATTAGAGACATATTCCTAATGAAATTTCCCATAACCAGATTCACCCATGCTAGGTATGTCTCCAGCATTTTTCAAAACACATGTAAATATGAAATACATGTGTTTTGATCCGTGGAATTTTAATTCTTGCTTTGATTTTCTGATTATGGGTTGCTGACATGCTGACCACCAGAAGTGTAATAGCACAAGAAGAGAAGGGAACCGGCTTTTCTGAGTGGAGGCACAGAGAGGGGCTATTCCCAGATGCAAGCCTGGTCCTGTCTTTTGGCAGCAGGGTCTCCACACTCTCTCCTAGAGCAGGCTGTATGTAAATTTCAACCTGAAAGAACTTTAGACCTTGTGATGGTTAATTTTATATGCTAACTTGACTGAGCTGAGGGATACTCAGATAACTGCTTAAGCATTATTTCTAGGTATGTCTATGAGGGTGTCTCTGAAAGACAGTAGCCTTTGAATCAATAGATTGAGTAAAGAAAGTTGCCCTCTCTAATGTGGGTGGGCCTCATCTAATCTGTTGAGGACCAGAATAGAACAAATGTCAGACTCTGGACTTCTTGGCCTCCATAATCATGTGAGCCAATTTCTTTCTTTCTTTCTTTCTTTCTTTCTTTCTTTCTTTCTTTCTTTCTTTCTTTCTTTCTTTTTTTTTTTTTATGAAAATACTAAGGCATTATTTGTCTTTTATTTGTCTTTTTCATTATGCTGACATGGGCATTTCTGGTATAAAAATAATGTTGGTTAAATTTTTGTGGATTTTCTTATTTAATTATTTTTATTAACATATAATGTATCATTTGCCCCAGGGGTACAGATCTGTGAATCATCAGGCTTAGACATTTCACAGCACTCACCATAGCATATACCCTCCCCAATATCCATAACCCAACCACCCTCTCCTTACCCCCCACCCCTAGCAACCCTCAGTTTGTTTTCTCAGATTAAGAGTCTCTTATGGTTTGTCTCCCTCCTGATCCCATCTTGTTTCATTTTTTCCTTCCCTACCCCTCAAACCCTCTGCCCTGCATCTCAAATTCCTCATATCATAGAGATTATATGATAATTGTCTTTCTCTGATTGACTTACTTCACTCAGTATAATACCCTCTAGTTCCATCCACATTGTTGTAAATAGTTAAGATTTCATTTCCTTTGATGGCTGCATAGTATTAGATTGTATATATATACCACTTCTTTATCCATTCATCTGTTGATGGGCATCTAGGTTCTTTCCATAGTTTGGTTATTGTGGACATTGCTGCTATAAACATTCAGGTGCATGTGTCCCTTCAGATCACTACATTTGTATCTTTAGGGTAAATACCCAGTAGTGTGATTGCTGGGTTGTAGGGTATTTATTTATATACAACAAATATTGTAGGTATTTATCTATTTTCAACTTTTTGAGGAAACTCCATGTTGTTTTCCAGAGTCATCCGAGCTAATTTCTATAAGTATCCTCTTACATCTATCTAGATATGTCCTATTGGTTCTGTTCTTTGGAGAACACTAACAATCCTGTTTATACATCCTCACAAAAGCACTGGGTATAAAGGCAAGGAAACTTCATAAAGCAGGCTGAAAACCCATTTGTTGTTAGAACAATGAGCAGAATCTCTTGGGACTGCTGTTTATTTCTTTCTTTTAAGAAACTTAAATATTATAAAACATATGTTTTTTGGTGTGAAGAAATTATAAAACAATTAAGTCTATAAAAATACAGTGTTCCTTTATCCACAAATGTACTTCGTGTTCTTAACAAAGAATATATAGACTTTTCGCACTCATATATTTGAAAAGCCTTTTCAGTCAGCTTGATGCTTACCGTTTGGAGATAGTTTGAGTGGACTGGTCATCTATTATACCTCCTGGGACCTAGGCATTGAAACCACATTCATGTATCCAGGCCATTGGAATATGGAGATGAATATAATCTGGTTCTTGCTCTGAAAGTTCTCACAGTATGTTAGAAGAATGGTCCCTTCCAATAACTATAGTACAGTATGGTGAATTCTACACTTGATCTTAGCCAAAAGGCCGAGAAGCAATGGTGAATTCTAAAGTTTAAAAGTATACCAAGCATCATGAGAACAGAGAGAAAGAAGTTATTAGTTGAATAGTAATAACTCAGTAAATTCTGAGGCGATTGAGGTAAATTATAACATCTTCCTGCTCAGACTTTAATCCCAGATATAAGCTATTTCCTTCCATTATGAGAGCCTCAGGGATGTTCAGGTGTGAGTTTATAGACAGGGGCACCAACTTTTACTCTCAGCTGTTTGAGCCAGAGATGTGTGTAGTAACATTTTATTATCTCTCTGTAGAAGCCCTGCATTTCTCCCCTTCCATCTCCTAAGTCTACCGTCTTCCACTTTCTGGGGCGGGAGCATGTGTGTCTCACACTCTAGTTCAGCAACACTGTCATTTATAATGCATGCCAGTCTGAAAGCCTTGTGGTTCCACCATACTGGGATATATTCTGATTAAATCCAGGCAGCTTTCCTATAAGCCCCTGGAAATCTGTGTGGGATCCACCCAGAAATCTGTGTCTACTCTCACTCAGTCTGGAGGAGAAGTATAGGGTAGGTGAAGACATTCTCACACCTTTATAAGGAAGTGTATTTGACACCTCAACACAGGGAAATGATATGTGCTGACCTAGGTTGAGTTAACTGGAAACAGACCTTGAGACAAAGAAAAGCATCTAGAGGGCTTCCTGTAGATTGCTCATAGGAGAAAGTCAGGAGAACTGGATTAGGCAGTGGGAAAAACTGATCAGCAATGCTATTATAATTGAGGTTTCAGTTGATCCCACAGAGAACTCTGGAGCTGAGCCAGACCTTCAGAGTTGTTCCAAAATGGGTCAGGGGTATAGGGGTTTTGTCCTTGCACCAGCCAGTCCTTGACTAGGGGCTGCCTCCTGGGAGGGAGAGTAACCTTGGATCAATCAGTTCCCTATTGCCAAGGTTGACACCCAGGGAGGGATGCGGCAATATCCCTTCAGCAGGAGGATGGATGTTAGGAGAAAAGGGAACATGGGAAGAGCAGCAGTATCCACTACAGTACAGGTTTTGTGTCCCTCAGGTCTACTAACATATTACATCTCAAACAGAAAGAGGTCCTTCAGTATTCCGATTGGTCCCATTTTCTAGCAATTTATAGGCAAAGGATTAGGAAGAAAAACCATACTTCCTACTGTTATAGTTGATCTTGAAGCCATAACTGATACCATCTTCCTACTTTGTCACCATTCTAAATACACTTTGACTGATACTTTTACTATTCTAAGCCTGGTGGAGTGAACCAGAGCCTCACCCTTGAGAAGTCTGAGCCCTTGGTTACTGTGTTCTTCTTAGGACAAGACTACTGTATCTTTCAACTTACAATTTAGGCAGGGCATGTGAACACTACGAGATGTCCCAGGGGATCAGAACTTACTGTCAGAGGTATTCTTTTCTGCCCCCATTGTCTAGCAGCAGCCTCTTCTTCTGTTGTATGGTTCCTTTCCATGCCTGTTGGTCTTTTGAGGAATCCAAAGTGACTGCTAGCAGTGGTAACTTAAAATTTAATGAACCCATGTCAAAGTATCCTCCTCTGAGAACTAAGATGTCTAGACCCACAGAGCCCAAGGTTGTTGGATTGAGAGAACGGATTACCCAGGTAGGATATAGATTGATGGTTAAGTGGGCCCCTGCCTACTTCCACCCTTTAGTTTTCTGACTCATATATTCTACCTATACGAGACATAGTACCATACAATGGTTATTAACTTTGTACCTGTACTGTGTCCAGGTAATGGCATCATTTTCAAGTCGATAGCTCTGTGGCTTCTTTAAGAGGTCATTCTACCACTCTCTGGAGCTTGTGACTCTTGAGGATGCAGGAGGTGGCAGGACCAATGGATCCCATGGTCAAACATCCACTGCCAGTACAGCACATTTTTTCCTTCATAAGTGGGCCTTTTGTCCTAAGGCAACGTAGGTTAGGATTTTAAATCAGCTCATGAAATCCCCTTTAAGTCCTTAGATAGTTGTAATGGCAAGCCCTATGCATAGAAAAGGCAAGCCCATACTGGATTATGTGTTGATATTAATCAAATAGAATTATTGCTCCTTTTAGGGCGAAAGGCATCCAGAGTAGTCAACTTGCTATCAAGTGCGTAATTCATCTTCTTAAGAAATGGTGCCAAATACAGGGCTTAGCCTTAATTTCTGTCATTGGTGAGCAGAAAATCAGTGGCAGCAGCAGCTGCATCATTTTGGTGAGTGGGAGCATATCTGAATGGACCCATGCATAGCTCCCATCTTTTTCACCATGATTACTCCACTCATATGCCTATCATATCAGTGGTAGGGTAGCCCATAAAAAATACTGGTGGATGTTAAATGACTGGATCATTCTGTCCTTTTGACTGTTTAGTGTCTCTTCTATTGTGGGTGCTCTCTGGTGGTTCTTTTTTTTTTTAATTTTTATTTATTTATTTGACAGAGATCACAAGTAGGCAGAGAGGCAGGTGAGGGGTGGGGGGAGCAAGCTCCCAGCTGAGCAGAGAGCCTGATTCGGGGCTTGATCTCAGGACCCTGAAGTCATGACCTGAGCCAAAGGCAGAGGCTTTAACCCACTGAACCACCCAGGAGTCCCTCTTTGGTGGTTCTTAGTATTCCATACTAAATCATTCACACTTTGTATTCATTAATATTTCCTCATCTAGATGAGCCTCCTAAGAAATTGTTCCAATTCTTTCAGTCTTTCTCCTTTCAGGAATTTGGTTCAACTGGTCAGTCCAATGAGAGATGCCCTAAGTCTATGAATATTTTCACTTTTAGACATTTGTTTGTCCAAAACATGGAAGTGCAGATGCACTGCCCAAAGCCGTTACAATTGGGAAAATTTCTCCTCTTTGCTCACTCCTGATGAGGATGTAGTGTAATAGCTGTCCATTTTCAGCCCACACTGACATACCAAGATGACCTCTCTATAAATTAAGCTCAGACCTTTTCCTCTTCTATTAGCTGGGTATAGGGAGCCTAAACCTCCACCCCTAGACATCCTGGCCCCAGCAATAGAAGCTGTGGGAGGAAGTCATCAATGCAATAATGGGAGGTGACATGGACATTGAGATCACCTTCTTATATAGCTCACTAGCAGATTGTGCCCATGCCAAACCCCAGATATACCACTCCCAGCTTACAAAGAATTGGTGTTTTGTTGGCCTGACTTTGTGACTTGGTAGGTATAACAGAGCCTGGTTGCTAATGGGCCATGATGCCCATTGTCACATAGTCCATCTTTACTAGGGCCTCCTGGCAAGCTAGGTCCTGTCTTCTAAGTGGAATGTCTGTCACAGGTGGTATGGCCTTGCTCCAAAACCCTAAGGGTCGCATTGTGATTCCTGTTGGGGGTTGCCATCAGCTTTACTTGATATTTCTCTTCTAAACACAGAAACTTCTAATACCACAAGGTCTACCAGGCTGTATGGCCAGATGACTGGACTACTTGTGTCACTGCCTGGACCTGCTACAGAACCCTTTCTAGGCCCCATTTAAAGCTGGAAACCTTTCATGTCACCTGGTAAGTGGATCAGAACAGTTTTCCAGGTGTAGAATATGCTCCCTCCAGAATCCAACTAGTAGTTGCATTGTGCTCCTTTATTAGTGGTGGGAGTTGTGAAATGCTTTATTAGGGGTGGGAGTTGTGAAGTCATTTATTTGGGGAAATGTCCTTCTATGCCCTGCACCAATGGATATTAAAAACTTCACTGCTTTGGCAAGACCCTGAAACTTTGTAGAGCTCATCTATACCCCCTGGAGTACATGGGCTTTACCAAGACCTCCAACATATCTGTCCCTTCTTACTTATCTGGTCAATTTAATATGATGTCACCCGTCTGGGTGACAGTAGGCTAATTTATAGCTCTGTAATATACAGATGTTTTAGTTCTCTTTTGAAGGAAGGTGAGTTAACAAAGTTCTAGGGAAAGACCATAAATGTATACTGTGGTTCGTAAGTGCAACTGCTTTTGATCCTCCTTGAGAAAAGGAGGGGAACAAATGCTTTTACCAGAGTAATGTCTGCATAGCATGTACTATAGTCTGTGTTATTTTGCTCTAACAGAGGTACCACATCTGGCATGATAGCTACAATTGAGGCTACTTTCTGGTTATTGGCATCCACCATGATCTATCTGTTTTTTGAGATCCTGACATTCCTATTGCTGGAATCCAATTCTGTAATAGCATCTCCAATGGTCAGGTCCCACTGAAAGAGGACAGACATAGGCATTTTCTGCCTATTTCCACCCTATCATCCCCACTTTCCTGTGCCTTTGAACCCATCTTCAATCTTCTGCTAGGGAAGTTCTGGTATATCTATTTAGTGTGGACCACTGGTTTTTCCAAGATTTCCAGATTCAGTCTGGTAGTTTATCAGTACCTTCTCCCAGGATTCCTGTTGGAGTGCTAAATTCTTTATTATGAGGCATTTTTAATACATTTGCAAGGTGAAACACTCTCTTTTATCCAACTTCGTTCCTTCCCTTGATCCATCACCCTGAGGATCTAGTACAATCTACTCCCAACTCCTCCTGAATTTATTAGCTCCTCTCTTCCCTTAGGTGAACTTGTTGCCTGTATCTGGATTTGATCATGATTTTGAACATGATTTCTATTGGTCTGATTAACAGAAGGATTGGAACAGGGATCCAGTAAAGTCTTGTAAGGCACCTGTCTCATTTGAGACCTCTGACTGATACTCATGAAGGGAGGTACCTACCATCTTCCATCACAAGGAATAAGCTTCTTTTGCAAGTTTACAGGTTTGGGAAAAGTGAAGCGTTAAAAAGTGACTCTTAATCTCACAAAACAAACTGAGGGTTGCTGGGGGGAGGGGGTTTGGGAGAAGGGGGTGGTATTATGGACATTGGGGAGGGTATGTGTTTTGGTGAGTGCTGTGAAGTGTGTAAACCTGGTGATTCACAGACCTGTACCCCTGGGGATAAAAATATATGTTTATAACAAATAAAAAATTATATTAAAAAAAATTCTCAACTAATTTAACTCAGATAACCACATCCTATGTCTCAAAGCCCCACATCTTTTCTATTATGACCTTGACCTTGGTATAAGAAACCTGCAAGGGAAGAACTGAACCTCCTCCGAAGCTCTACTATTCTTCTATGGTTAAGTTCTGAACCTAGTCCCTCGTGATGATGGCCTTGTGCTTCAGAGTTCAAAATGTTCTTTAATATTGCCAAGGAAATCCTGCCTTCCTATTTTGTCTTGAATTGTCAGCAAATTATTATGAATCAGATTGTTCTGTCTTCAGTGAGTGAATCAGTGACACTCATCAACAACCACATATTCCATGGTTGTTCTATTACTATTTCCCTGAATGCCTCTCTGTTCCAGAGATATTATCCCAGACAGTGCACCACCTTCCACTGGTGTCCTAACACGTTAGCTTTGGCAGACATTTTGCAGTTGTGACTGTGGCAGCACATCAGAGTCTATCCATACTACACCAACCACCAGTGATGGGGTCCACATCTCCAGCTGGCAGGGGAGTATCCACCCCCAAACTCACCTTTTATAGTCCTCTTTTTAAGATCATTCTTTTTAAGTTCACTCCACTTTTTAAGATCACTCCTCTTTTTAAGATCTTTTTTAAGATCACTGACTTAGATTGGGTTCTCTGGAAACAGATTATGAGATGGAAAATTTAATCCACAGTTTATTGAGAAGTGCTCTTGGGAGAAACACCTGTCCAAACAAAACAAAACAATGAAAGCAAGAATAGTAAAGAGGAGGAAGAAGGGGGAGGAGGAGCAACTGACCTCAAATAGAGTTTCTACTGAGAATTCAGTCAGGTCCATGAGGAACTTTGAGCTAGGCTGGCCTTTCAGTATTTCCCCAGTTGAAGCAAAGGTACTGAGGCTTTGGAGTCTCATATCAGCACATCATTGGCCACAGCTTGTCTCTTAGGGGGTGTATAACCTTGAGAAGGCAATTCCTTATGACCGAGGGCGATTCCCAGGGAAGGAAGGATTCAGCTATGAATTATCAGCAGTCAGTGTTCTAAGCAGCTGGGGACTAGATAAATCAGTCCTGATGAAGTCATCTAAGAACACCTGTCCGTTGCAGGTACCCACTGCAGGTACCCACTGCAGGTGGTTATGCAGGAAGGTTGTGCTTCCCACTGAGCAACCAAGGGAGGAGGAACTGGATTTAAGAAAAATGGAGGGGCAAAGATAGCATAATGGTAGTGGCAATATCAATTTCATACCTACCTAGGATTATGAGACATGATTATGCTTGAGTTTTTGAGCAAGTTATTCAGCTTTCTTTGTGCCCAAGTTTCTTTGACTATAGAATGAGATTACTAATGCCTGAAGACCTTGAAATGGTACCTAGCATACCCAAAAATATGTTGCTATTGTAACTGGTATTGTTCTTATTGTTATTTTTCAGCAATCTAAACTTATTTTTAAGCTGTATTTTCCTTTCCATCACCCTCTGACCTGGTCCTTCACTGTTTCTCTCCTAAATGGAACTTCCACTTCTAACTTGCTGATTTTTTGTGTTCTTGTTCCTGAAAGGTGCCATGCTCTGTGCTTATACTACTGCCCTTTCTAGACTCTCTGCCTTCGTTGGCCTCCTATAAAAGCTACCTATATCCATCTTATCCTTTGAAGGAGTCGAAGGAGCATCTGCTTTGATTCAAGAATTCTTGGATCCTCTACTTAACTTATGTGACCTTCGGTAAGCCATTGATCATATCTGAGGATTGATTTCCTCAGCTATAAATTGGGGATAGTGGCACTGTTCCACTAGCTCATTATGAGGAGTAAAGGTGAAAATTAGGTTAAATTCCCAGCACAGTGCCAGGCACACTTCAGTTGCTCAATAAATAGTAGCTATTGTTACTATTACTAATTTACTAAATTACTATTTACTAAAGTAAATAATAACTATTGGATCTAGTAGTAAGTCTATTACTATCTAAGCACAGGGTCATTCAAAGCACAATTATTCAAAGGCCATGATGTTCCAGTATGTGATGGAGACAGGGTGATTCAAGAGCTACAGTCCCTCCCTCAAGGATAACAGGAGTTTCCCAGCTTTCCCCACTTTACTTGTGCACATCTCCCCTCTCCACCCCTCCCTCCTTGAAACACCCACAGCACAGACCCATTCAGCATCTGAGCACCCGGCCTCTTCGGAAATGTTCTATATTTTCTCACATGTCAGTTATGGCTCTTGAAATAGACTATGAACTGCTTCAGGGAGAAAATTCTGTATTCCTTTTCTCCACACCAAAGTATCTAACACAGTACCATAAATGGGCACATGCCCTGTGCTCTCAAGATATTTGTTAGATAAATTAATGTATGAGTATTTATAGTTTTTATAGTTCTTGATAAGAATCACAACAGAAGTTTCCACTTTGTAGGTAGAAACTTGCTACTCATGGCATCAATTTGTGACCTAAAAATGCACCTATCATGCTATAGTAGTGCTGGGTGAAATTTTTGTTTCAGTTCTGAAAGTTCTGAATATGTCATGGACCAGCTTGGGTTGTGGGCTAAAAATGTATTTCTTACTGGACCATGGTAAAAAAAAAAAAAAAAAGAAAAGAAAAAATATATATAAAATAATAAAAACAAACAAACAAACAAACAAAACCACTACCAGAATGCACACTACGAGATTCCTAGCAAAGATACTCAGCTCCTCATGGACAGAACTAGAGAAGATCCTGGGCACCAGGGCCACAGAGCAAGAGAGGTTGCAACTGGGTTCAGAAGGGCTGTCCCGGGGTTTGCAGGGATTAGAGAAGATATGCAGTCAAGGGATGGAGTGCTAAGGGCCCAAACACAATCACTCAAACTGCTTATTGTCTGGGCAACACTGCAGGCACACCTGCAAACCTCAAGTGCCTTTCCCTCAGAAAGACAAAAAGTACTTAATACCCTGAAATTGCTAAAGAGCTTCCTCTTGGGATCCCTGTTTTCTCTAGAGCTTTAGATTGTCATAAAAACACTATTGTCGGGGCGCCTGGGTGGCTCAGTGGGTTAAAGCCTCTGCCTTCGGCTCAGGTCATGATCCCAGGGTCATGGGATCGAGCCCCGCATCGGGCTCTCTGCTCAGCGGGTAGCCTGCTTCCTCATCTCTCTCTGCCTGCTTCTCTGCCTACTTGTGATCTCTGTCTGTCAAATAAATAAATAAAATCTTAAAAAAAAAAAAAAAAACCACTATTGTCTACATCTCTCCCCACTTACTAATTTTGAAAAGAGAGATTGGAATCATTAACCTTTGGAGATTTAGTGATAATTTCTTGATGCAAAATTTGTACACAAGCTTGACAACTATGAGGGAACCACAGGACAACGTCCATGAAATTGAAATTACACTGGGAGTTCTAAGACAGCTAACCACTAATCTTTAAGAGGTTTGAAATTGCATTCAAAGTGTCTTTGACCCAGGCACCTTTGGGAGTCGGAAGCATCCTGCCTATGGGAATGTCCGACCTCTGCCCTTGTATCTCATCTTCCAGAGTCTGCAGGGGTGGGGCTTGAATTCTGGTGCCCTGTTCTGCACAAATGTTTCCCACCCTTCTTCCTGGACCCAGGCCTAATGCCTGCCTGTCTGCTATTTGTACTTTGAAAAGTGCTTTAATTGGGAAAGTAAAATATAATACCAAATGCCTTTTTTGTGCCTCATGCAAGTCCTCTAAAGCTTAGCTTAACTCTAAGAGCTTAAATCAATAGGATCAGCCCATTTTCTAATCTGGGGGAATTAAATAATGATCAGGAAAGCTGTTGTCAATCTGATCAGTGGGACTGTTAGGACTTTAACTCTTAGAAAACAGCTTCATATCAAAATTACAGACTGTTTTATTAAATGTCACTCAGAAGGGTATTAAAATCCTTGAGAGAGAAAGCATTACAGGGGTTCTATCACAATTACTTTATATGCTGATGAGCTGGCTTCTGGGGTAGAGAGCTAAGGCAAACCTAGAGGTGGGAAGGAGGAAATTGTTCTCTTTTTAACAGAATACACCAAAATCAGGAAGGGGGCTCATGTCTGCATCTCTAATTCTGGAAGTCCTTTGAGATGCCTCAGGCCAGGGTCTGGAAAGTTTATTCTTATCCCCTGAATCCTGGAAAACCCCTTGGGTCCATCAGGGGAAGAGCAGCTCCAGGTTGCTCCAGGACTCCCGCAAAGAGTAGGATTTGCTGGCCCTAGCAACTTACCCCCATTTATTATTGGAGGTCCCATGGAACAGTACTTCCTCATGGTAGATCCCAGCCACATATATTTGGAGGGCCCTGAGGACTCCATTCCCAATTATCCATGCAACAGTTGAGCCTTTGTGAATTGAACCTGCTGCTGTTGTTTCAGGGATTGAATTTTCAGAGAGAACCATTTAACTGGGGGCAGATGGTTGGCCTTTAATGAAGCCCTAAAGGAAATGGGGAGGGGTGTGGTCAACAGGGGAATAAACAAAAATAAAGAAGAGAAACATTGAAAATCTGGAAAAGAAGGAGGGGCAAGAGAGCAAGTGTTTTTCCTGTGTGTCCAACCTGACCACCTGCCTCTCTGTAGCCAGGAGTTTTTCTAGCAGGTAAACACTTATATAGAGAGAAGGGGAAATGAGTGTGTTTGGGCTTTAGTGGAGCTTGTACCCCCTGTTATATCCTCATATTGGACCCTATCCTGGGGCTGCTGGTCTCCTGGAGATCAGGGTTTTCCCAAGCCACTGTGACTTAGTTCCACAGAGTTCCAGATGTGAAACCTGTATCCTGAGTCACCATCTGTGGGGGCAGCATGTCCAGATTGTACAAATGGAGACCCCCATCTCCTTCTTACTTGTTTTGGGAGTTAAGACATAGCATCACACTTCATAGGTTTTAACCCCTTTGGCTCTTTCAGAAGGCTTTAGCCGCCTAAGAAATGTATATTACTTGTACAGCAGAGGCCAAAACACTGATTTTATACTCAAAAACTCACACTCAAAGAAAGTAACTAAGCCCAGCTGGCTAGTGGCAGCCTGTGGCTAGGACACTGGCCTAGGGTCTCTTCCCAGCCTGTGTGCTTGTCTGACTCCATGTACCAAGTGAAGGCTGTGGTCCAAGCCTCGTCATCTACAAACTGAACGACCAAGGGAAATGTCACAGTACCTCTAGTCCTCCCTTTCCTATTCTGATAAGTGAGGATAACAATGTCCAGTTTGAAGCTTAAATGTATCCGATGTTTCTAGCATGAGACCTGTCATTTTATGTACTCAGTAGAAGTGTTACTAAAATACTTCCTGAAAAACTATAAGGAAAAAAAAAGGTCTCTTAAAAGAAAATTGGGAACACAAAGGAACCAGGAACTATGACCCAAGTTACAACTCTGTCAGTTGAAGATGATTGCTTGGGGATACTAGGATATGCCACTGTCCTGGGCAGAACAATGTTATCTGGGAAGAAAGGGCCACTGATAGAGTTACAACGCTCATTACATACACTAAAGGGCCAACCTTAAATGTTAAAAAAAGAAAGTCAACTGAATAAATTTTAAAAATTTATAGGATTTATTCAATGAATCATGAATTGGGTAGCATCCATCTAACAAATTAGAAAGGAGCTCCAAGCCTTTCCACGCTACCCAGGGAGGGGTTCACATGGCATTGTTCCTTGTTCCTATTGTAACTTAAAGGGAAGTTTTCACAATGTCCAGAGCCCTCGATGTCCTGCAAATGAAGAAGGAGGATGTCCTCAAATTGCAGCAGGAACCCACTTAGGTGGCTAGACCTCCAAACTGAGCAGTATATCTACAAAAGGAAAAGTGATGGCATCTACATCATATATCTGAGGAGAACCTGGGAGAAGCTTCTGTTGGCAGCTCATGCCATTGCTTCTGTTAAAAACTTGGCTGATGGGGTGCCTGAGTGGTTCAGTGGGTTAACTGTCTGCTTTCAGCTCAGGTCATGATCCCAGGGTCCTAGGATCCAGCCCTGCATCTGACTCCCTGCTCAGTGGAGTCCTTGCTTCTCCCTTTGCCTGTTGCTCTCCCTGCCTATGCACTATCTCTCTCTCTCTGTCAGATAAATAAATAAAATATTTAAAAAAGAAAAGAAAAGAAAACCTGGCTGATGTCAATGTCATATTATCTGGAAATTGTGGCCAGTGAGCTATGCTGAAGTGTGCTGCTGCTATTGAAACCTCTCTTATCACTGGTCACTTCCCTCCTGGAAACTTCTAACCAGATCCAGGCAGCCTTCTGGAAGCCAAGACCTCTGGTGGTTACTGATCCTAGGACTGACCACTAGCCTCTCACAGAGGCCTCTTACATTAACCTGCCTATCACAGTTCTGTGTAACACAGGCACCCCTGTACTATGTGGACATCCCCATCCTTTGCAGTAACAAGGGAGCTCGGTCAATGGGTCTGATGTGGTAGATGCTGACCTAGGAAATTCTGAGTGTGAATTTCCCATAAACACCCATAGGAAGTAATGCCTAATCTCTTCTATAGAGATTCTGAAAAGAGTGAAAAGGGAGAGCATGCTGCTGCAGTGACCAAGGAGGAAATTCAGGGTGGATGGACTGCTTCAACTCCTGAGCTGACTGCTTCTCAGTCTGAAGGCGTACAGGTGCCCTCTGTGTCTTCAGTAGGTCCCTAATGAAGACTAGAGAACTCAGTCAGCCACTGAAGACTAGTCTGCAGCTCCCATGGCTCAGGCCACTGAATGGGTAGGAACAGCCACTAAGTGGGCTTCCATAAAGGTAACAAAACAGAAATAAGGTTGATGGAAAATAAAAAGTTCTTTAAAAAAGGAAAAGAAAAGAACTCTGAGGAGATCCACAAAATGAATGGCTTCTATAGGCAGAAGGGAGAGGGACAAGGAAGTTAGACTGCCAAAGAATGGGCTGGTTGTGGCAAGGTCTCTTTCCTTTAAGGGATGGCAGGGCTCTATCATGCAAACTGTCTCACTAGTGCCAACAGTAATTCCTGATTGACTCACCTAAGATTCCATTTTTGGTAAAAGCTGAAACTGTAACTGAGTCTTGGTTTGGTAATATAGAGCTTAGCATAAGTGACTCCCTTTGGAGCCTATTGTCTTATCTTTAACATAATGTAAACTTGTGAGTTAGAGCTACCAACAGAAAGTCTAAGCCCTCCTCAGCCCCAGAGGCTACATAGCCTTGACATACTAAATTATCAACGAGACCGAAAGATTCTTTTTCTACCATATATTCTCATGTATGATGTTGGTGAGACCTAACAGAAATATTAGTAATATAAAATAATAACCAAAATATCTTGTGACTATCTATCTTCTACACCAAATAAAAGCTTGAGAGAGACCTTGTCTGTCCTCTCCCCTGCTTAGCCCAGAACAGAATGCCTGTCCATGGTAGGTGCACAGTGGACATTCACCCAGCAGATGTTGAAGGAATTCATAAAATAGATCAAGTAAGACTAATCAAGATTCAATTGTTTGCTATTGGATATGTTGAGTAAAATTGCAATTTTAGGATCTTCAAGACAGGTACACATACAGTCAGTCCTTGGTTAGCCCTTCTTCAGTTGTACATGCTAGATCATCACCTACCATCCCTCTTGCTGACCATTTTTGCCCATTTTATTTGTTTGCCATGTGTGACCATGTCAAGCAGACACCAGTTAAAGCCAGACAATGTTGTAAAAGTCTTCAATCTAGAAAAACCTGCATCTTGAGACAGTTGGGGTGATTGGGTAAGTGGGATTTGAGGTGGTCTGTATCTGGTTATACATCTGTTTTCCTGGTCCTTGTAGCCATGTAAAATTGCAGTGAGAGGCAACACTTACTTTCTTAGAATCGTCCACGAATTGAGAGCACTGGCAATTTGTCTGTGGCCTCAGTAATTGAAATTAATTGGATTTTAGAGATAATAACCTTTATGCTAATGTGGTTATTGAGAGGAGAAAATAGTCCCAGAGATAAGTAGCTAGGAGAGGTGGGGCAGGAGAATTTGCAGTCCTGGCAGAAGAGATTGGAAGTCTTGGGGGAGCCGCTGGGGTGGGTGGAGGTAGGGATGAGGGACAGGAAGTTGTAAAGAACTGGGAGGTTTTCAAGAAGCAAGAGAGAGAAGCAAAGGAGAGGCAGATGTAGAAAAATCTCTTTGAATAATGATAATAGTAATATGAATAGTGTCAACTCTCCCTTATTAAGTGCTTTCTTTTCTAAATTTATGTCATTTTATCCTCATAACAAACTCATGAGGTGGGCACTCTTTTATTTTTCTTACTAAAAACAATAGAGAGGAGCAGCTGGGTAGCGCAGTTCATTAAACTTCTGACTTTTTATTTCTGCTCTAGGCATGGAGCCTGCTTAAGATTCTCTCTATCCCTCTGCCTGACCCGTGCTCACTCTCAGTCTCCCCCTCTCTCAAAAAAAAAAAAAAAAAAAAAAAAAAAAAGAAAAAAGAAAAAAAAGGAGGGAAAACCAAAACCAAGCTTCAGAAGGTTTTAAGCAACTTGTCCCAGGTAGTTTGGCCAATACATATGCAAAATAAGCACTCTTCCCCTCTGCTCTGTTACACCTCCCATTTGCCCAAAGCTGGAAGCAGAACTGCAAAGATTAGCAGGAGAGGTGAAATTCTGGAACAATAATGAAAAGTTAACAAAGGCCTGATTTTGACAAGGGCCTGGAAGAAGGACCTAGGACCCAAGGGAATTAAGATCTGATTCCTGATAGTAAACTCCTTCCAAGAACCCTCACTTCACAGGATTATACTTGGCCCTTGCATCACCAGAAGTCTGCCTGTGAGGCTCTGCATGAACCCTAAAGTGAGGAGGTCCACAAACAAATGATGGACTGTGTAGGTATGTGGCCCACTGATACTGCTAATGAAGGTGGGAGTGAGTATGAAAACCACCCCATCCAGGTCCATATTCTAACAGTGGGAGTAACTGACCTCTGCAAACCTAATCTATGCCTGGTTTTCATACTGTGAGCATACGTTTATGAAATTTTACTAACTGTATTGAGCTAGAAGGGGCACAGTGGAGAGAACAGAGAGATGGGCTAGACAGGAGGTGGTTTTGGAAGAGAAACCCCAGATTACAAGAGTGGCAGCAGTGAGAGCGAGAGGGAAACCTTGTTGTGAATACTCTGCCGGGAATACAAGCTATTCTTTTAAGAGTCCTTGAAGGTTACATCACCAAGATTATCAGAGACATCTGGACCCTCTGAGTCATATTGACACTGCTGTGTGTATAGCACTGTGAATGGAGAAATTTTGGAGATAGAACTGGACTCAAATCCAAGCTTAAACATCCATTCATTGAATGACCTTTGGTAAGTCAACTTGCATCTCTAAACTCTAGGATTCTCAAAGGCCAAGCAGGAATCCTAATACTTGCCTCCCAAAGTTCTTTTGGAGTTTCCAAATAATGACCCAAACTCCTGGCTCATCACAGACACTCCATAAACAGTAGAGGTTTTATAGATATGCTTTTCCTTTGATCAGGTGGGATAGCAAAGACCAAAAAAAATAGGATTTCTCTATGATTTTTAGTATTCTCGCCCATTATTAAGTAAGTCCCCTGAAATCTGAATGTTGACCTCACAACCCTATTTCATTCAGATTTAAATCAACACTGAACTTTGTGTTTCCGAAATGGAAAGCTAATATCATTAATAATACATTTGTTCATTTATTTCCTTTCATTTTTGAGTCTTTTTTAGTTACTTATGCTTGAAAAGGTCTAAAATATACCTTTACTCTCCTTGTCATGCATCAAACTGCTATTTCCAGGTTTATTTTTATAATATAAGGATTTTTATGCAATATAATTTTGTGCTATGGCAATATGCAAACATATATATTTATAGATATATATTGCATATTTACTATCTAAGTAAAATCGTGGAATTCTTGCCTATTTGAGAGAAATGGGAAAATAAAAATGGTTGTAAGGTTAACAAACACACTCCACCTATTAGGTCTAGTCTCAAATGGAATGATGGTTAAAATAATTCTAAACTCATAGTATGTGTAAACTTCATGAAGTAGTCTTGGCTTGCTTTCCTGTCATTAGGGAAGTCATTCACCTTCCTACTAATCAGTCTCTGAAGGCTTGAAATCCGAGCAGAAATCCCCTCCATCCCAATACTATGCCATTGCCTGTTCTGTTTCCCTTGGTCTTTGTCTCTAGAAAACCTTACACAGGCCTTCTACATCTCATCTGACCTTCCTGATGCATAAACACGGCACCATAATGACAGTCAATTAAATATAAAGGCTGTCTGTCCTGACATTGTGGTGCCCTGAAAACAGTGAAGACCGCTAGCCACTTAGAAGCAATGAAAAGCATCAAACTGGGTAGAAATTGGAGTGCTGCTCTTAAGTTCAATTTTCCTTGTAGCTCAATTTCCTAGCTTTGCACTTTCCTAGGTAAATCACATTAATAGAGGAGAAGGGGGGCAATGGGGAGACTGGTGGTAGAGAGCCAGACAGTCCTTTGGAGCAAGAGCATCTCATCCCGAGCCATGTGGGAATAGGTAACCAGTACTCCTGACAAGTGGGTATTCAGTGGTATGAGAAGTCATTTAAATGGGAAGCAGGAGCAGAGGTCTTCCGCAGCAGGGAGTATCTTCATTATTGCTGTCATGGTGCCTGTTAACTATCCCCATCTATCATTTGTTCAATACCTCAGTGAAATCAGCCAACTGTATACTCCAGCAGAGCTCTGATGTGCCAGTCTCCCCTGAAAACATTAACTGTCTTCTGTTCCGCATTCTTCCTACCCTCCACCCCTTTTTACTGCCCATTAATGATCTTTCATTTGCATGATGGAACAATGAAGTCCTTTGGCCAATTATGTGAAATTACAGGTGTTCTGTGGTGCCCTCTGTCACCGTTTACCTTCTTTGCTGAAGCAGTGGACTGGAATGAATTTATATTTCAAACATTACTTGACCTGCCTGTTTCTGGATGGAAGCAGTACAATTTTAGCTGGCACAATAAGCGGCTGCTTTGGCTTAATAAAATGGCTCATGCCCAACCTGGATGAAACTATCAAGTCGGTCTTGACAGATCCCTTTAAGGGATCCTTTCAGCTCATAAACCAGGTGAGGAAGAGGACATCCCAGAGCATAACAAACTTGCCCTTTCTATCCCAGGAGACTTTGATGTAACACATTTTGAGATTACTTTTGGCATGCCTCCTCTGGGATAGTTCTATTACCATAGAACTATTCCAATTTCTTTGATTCAGGGGAAAAAAAGAGTTATCTTGTACTTTTGAGCAAAACTAAATGTATAGTAACAGGAATATAAAAGCAAGGGGAACCAACATTTATGAAACAGCTATTACCACCCAGGTGCCGTGTTATGTGCTACGTGCATTTACATTAAATCTTAATCCCTCCCTACAATGTGTAGTCCAGACTGAAAACTACAAAGACCATTGCTTTCCTTTTGCACAAGGAGGCAGTATTGAGCAAACCAAGAAAAATACATTCGGGTCTTAGCTCAGCTGCCACTTGTTAGCTGAGTCACCATTGGAAATCCATTTATCCTCTCTGTGCTACAAATTTATCCTTTGTATAATATGAAGAGGGATACTGTTCAGGACTAGGATTATTATGAGATTAAATTAGACATCATAACAGACCAGGGTACAGGAAAGTTACTCAATGACTTATTTATTTATTTATTTATTTTCATACGCTACTCAGGGAAAAATCTCAAAAGAAAAAACAGGATAAACTCATGTAAAAAATGGAAGCATAAAATCATTCAGTTTCATAACATTATTTATTGATATTATATATATTTAGATAGCATAGTATAGCTCGTAGCAGAGAACCTTATCATTACAGCAATACATAGGTAGTGCAAACACTAAAAGAAAGAACAATTAGATGAGGGAAAGATCAATACTGAAGTCAGAAGGAATGACAATCACTTTGTAAGATAACATTTATTTTTATTTTATTTTATTTTAGTAAGCAACATATCCAAATACCAAATACCAAAAATACCAAAAAGCTTAAAGTTTCATAAGGGGTTGTTTCCCCCACATCCCTAACTTTTAGTTCCCCAGGGGCCACCAGTATTATCAGCTTCTTATCCTTCCAGAAATACTTTGTGTGTTTATGAGCAAATATACATAAATAATCTTTCTTATCATTTCTACATTCTTTCTGGACAGTTATTTATATTGCTATTTCCCTTGAAATATATTTTAAGGATTATTATATATCAGTATATATAGCCCCTTTTTTATTTTTATACTAGTCTAATATTCTGTTGTATGCATGCATTATAATTTATTAAATCTCTATTGAAGGATACTTATTTCATTTCTAAACTTTTTTCCCAGCAGCAAAAATGCTGTAGTGAATAATCATATGCGTATATCATTGCACATGTATGTGGAAGTATCCATAAGATAAATTTCTAAAACTGGGTTACTGGGTCAAATATTTGTGCATTTCTAAAGTTGATAGATATTGCCAAATTACCCTCTGTAGAAATTGTAATTTACTCTTGCTCCAAACATCTTATGAAAGCACTTGTTTCCCTACAGCTTTTCCATCCTAATGCTTTTCAAAACTCCCAGACTTTTACCAATCTGACAGAAGAAAATGGTATCTTAGTGTAATTTAAACACACATCTCTTATATTAGGAGGGAGATTGAACATTCATTTCCATGCTTAAGAGTTATTATAATAGCTTTTATAGAAAAAATTTTTTTGAACTTTATTCTCTTTTCTATTGTATTGTTTATATATCTTTTATACATGCTTCAATTATATTTCCGAGTTTGTCAGTTGTCTTTTAACTTTGTATATTGTGTTTCTTTCTCAGGCAGATATTTTTTGTTTTTTACATAATTAAATTTTAAATACTTTAAACACTTAAAAAAATCCTTGAATTGATTTAGAATTTTTATCCCAGTAAGATTTGGGCCCTTAGTTCTCTTCCACATCTCTCCCAACTCTATATGGACGAAGTTCCCAAATGATTTTTCTGCTGTTTTCTGACTCTGTTATAGAGCCAGAGGTAAGGGCCACTTACTCCTTTCCATGCATTTTGGTTAATACTGGGAGTTTAATAAATATTAAATGGATGAATCGAAGAGTGGATAAAAGGGTAAAGGAAACGCTGAGTTACTGAATTCAGGACGTGATGATGATATGTGAGTCCACAAAGCACAGACTAGACGTTTTTGAATTCAGTGTATGTATGCATTGGTCAGTGAGTTAATAATGCAGTATATATCATTCACTTTGTGAGTGGTTATTAAATATTAACAGTTACCGTACAAGCGGTAGAATAAAGGGAGAAAAAGAAGAGGAGGGGGTAAACATTTGGGACAAAAACAAACAAAAAAGCTTCAGAATCTTGGATAGCACCAGGGTAGGCAGCCCTAGGACAAATCACCAATAAAAGATTAGCTCTGGGACAGGGTCCTTCCCCTTTTAGCCTGGAGTATAGTGCCATTTTTCATCTGTAGACCTGAGGGCTATGTTTTCAGCACCTCTTCTCCTCCATAATTGTGGATCCCAACTTGTTCCTTGCAGACTTTTTCCTTTGTCCTTTTGCTCCAGATCAATTTCCAGGGCTAATTATTTTCTATAAAACATGCTTTGTCTCATACTGAACACACAGGTCCTATTTTCAGCTACTTGACTCTGGGAAGTGATCTGATAAACAAATCATGCTATGATGATAATGACTCTTACTAATTTATATATGTTAATCTTTTAAGTCTGAAGAATAAATCTCTTATAGAAAGGTTTTAAATCATAAGAAAATTGACAATGGATTAATTTTGAGTCTGAGGAATTTGTTCCCAGGTTCTCAGGATATCTTGCCCCAATAAGCATCATTCTTACTTGTGGTGGTTGTTATAGATAGATGAACTAATCAAGGATCTTTAAACTGAAGAGAAAATGAAAGAATTCCCACTTTAATAATGTCCCTTTGTAATTTTATGGTCATGAGGAATTTGGGAATGGAGAAAACATGCCAGAACTCAGGACTGTCAGACCCCTATAAAGATGTCTCTGATACCCTGTAGCATCCCTACAGCTTCTGCTATCAGGCCAGCAGTAAATAGCTCATAAAACATGCTAATTCTGTGTTTCATTTCATGGAATCCCTTTTCAAGACCCTTGACCACATGTATACTTTTTCTTCTCTATTCCTGTCCCACAGGCCAAGAAGTAGTTTAACTCTGCCTTCATAGAGTAACTCAGAGCATTTCAAGATCATCCTCAAGAGTCAAGACAGTTATGTATACTTAAGTTGTTAAATGCTCATCCTGGTAGAAGCCATTGCCTCAACCTTGCATGACAGTATGCTGTTTACTCTTGCTTGGTGAATGACACCAGTGGGAAGGGATGTCTATGGTCTTCACCAGAAAGTGAAAAGAACTTCCCAGAAGGAGCATCTGATCATGATGCTGACAAATAAGTACAGACACATTTGTATTTTTTTCTTAGATAATTCCAAGAGAGGGGATAGGGAATGGGAGAATGTCAGGGTGTCACATACAGACTGTCAGAAAAACTAAAGTTTTTTACTTTAAAAAGTAAAAGTTTACTCCACTAAAGTGGAGTTTTATACTTTGAATGACTTAAGTGTTGAAAGAAAGATTGATGGTTATAGAATATTAAGAAAAAAAGGAAGAGGTAGGAATGGATCCCAAGGGTAGAAAGGAGAAACTAACATCTAGTGAATGGCTGCCATATGCCATGCTCTGTGCTGTTTTTTACATGTACACTAACATAAATAATTATCACAGTCTTATGAATTAAGTACTTTTTATTCATCGTAGTTGAGGAAATTGAGGTTCTGACAAATTAAGTAATTTTCTTTAAGTATCCTTATTAATGCACAGTAGAATAAATTAGTCTCATTCCAAAACCCATTTCACTATTCCATCTTTGTCTTCCCACATTAGACACTCTTATTTTAAAGGTGAGCTCACTTAAGCCCAGGAAAATAAAGTGTCTTTCTCTCATTTCTCAGTCCAGAGCAGCAGGAAGCCAGAGGGAGAAGGCAATTCTTTTGTCTTCTTCCTCTATCCATCAAGTTTTTTTTTTTTTAAAGATTTTATTTATTTATTTGACAGAGAGAGATCACAAGTAGGCAGAGAGACAGGCAGAGAGAGAGAGAGGAGGAAGCAGGTTCCCTGCTGAGCAGAGAGCCCGATGCAGGACTCGATCCCAGGACCCTGAGATCATGACCTGAGCTGAAGGCAGCGGCTTAACCCACTGAGCCACCCAGGTGCCCGATCCATCAAGTTTTCAATGATATGTTTTGATCACCTCAGAGATTTTACCATTAACATAGTTTGAATTTCCTTATGACAGATTTCTTTAAGTGATGTACATTTAATGAGTTGATAAAATTGTTGCCATTTGGAGCCCGTATGGTTGTACAAGGTATGGAGGGTAACAACTCCAATAATTCACTATTCACAAGTCAATATGCAGAGAACTTGACTGGGACCCATGTATGTGTGTGCCTGTGTGTCTGTATGTGTATATGTATCTATGAATGTGAGAGACCAAACGTAAGTGATTTTATTTTATTTTATTTTATTTTTTTGGTCTGTCCATTGATTTCTGCCATCTAGAGCACTCTGCACATCCTAGGAAGCTTGAGGAAGTTGGTGGTCCATGCATCATGCACTAAATTCCCAAATGAGGTTCTCTCTATTGGAAATGGTAACAGTAGCTCTATCAAAAGTATACTAGGGTTGCAGCCTCATCATTGCTGTCATAACATCTTTTGAGACAAGTCATGCTCTTTGCACTTCCTGTCTAAAGCTGGTATTTGGAGATAAGCTTTTGCTATGTGTCATCAAGCCAGGGACTCCCAGCACAGGAAGGGAATTGTGCTTTCCAGCATAACCAGCATGAGAGTAATAGGGAAATGCAGAGCCAAGCCACTTTGGTAGAGCCCAGATTCCTCATGATTTCCTGCAGCGGAGGGGGGCGGGGTGTAATGGTCTCTGTGGTCTAGCCATGCCTGGACTAGAGTCAGTCAAAGGAAAAGAAAGCCTTCGTGGATAGAAGCATTTCTCAGTAAAATCAGCATCTGTGTTTCAGAATGGTATAGAAGAAGAGGTTTTGAACTCATAGGCAGGAAATTAACTTTACAATCCTGGCTTTGGCTAGGCCAGTAATGCACCATGTTGATCTTTGGCTAATGAATTAACTTGTCTGGACCTCTATTTTCTATGTATATTATTGTACAATGATCTGTGAAACAGAAATAATAATATCTGATTTACTTCTTACATAGAATTATCTCAAGCATCAAAAGAACTCACATGCATGAAATTGCTTCAAAATATTAGTGTCCCTATATATCCATAAGATATTTTAATTATAGGGACTAGTGTTGTCTTCCCTTCATTTATCAGCAAAGTCCTGTGAATTCTTTGCTTCTTATAACTCCCCCACTGCATTCATCAGAGTTGTGAGATGGCCCCCAAGATTCCTACCCTTGGTACATCAGCCCTAAGTGGTCCTCTCCCCTTGAGTATGTTTAGGAACTATCATTACGATCAGAGAGTTATTACTGTGATTATGTTAGCTTATGTAACACTCCATCTTAACAAACCTGGATGGAAAGTCTCCTGCTGGCCTCAAAGATGCAATCTTCATGAGTTTCACAGCTGCAAGGAAATGAATTTTTCCAACAACCAAGTGAGCCTGGAAGAAGACCTTGAGCCTCAGATAAGAGCCCAGACCCAGCTGACACCTTGATCTCAGTCTTGTGGTAGCCTGACCAGAGACGCCAGCTAAGTCCTGTCCAGACTTCTGACTTACAGAAATATAAGACAATAAATAGGTATTGTATTAAGCTGCTAATTTTGTGGTCATCTGTTGTTCAATGATAGAAAAGTAACACACTCATTTATTCCTTCTTTATTCATTTCCAAAGCCACCAAATAAATTTCAAGTGTCTTCTTTTATCTAGACTTTTCCATGGCCTTCTTGGAGCCAGTCTTTCTTCTTCTCTCTACCTCATCTCCTGACAATCTATTCCAGATTGACACATGTGACTACTATGCATTGTATATCCTTGATTCTACAGCACAGGGAGTACTTTTTCTTATGCTCACACTTCTGAAATAGGGTTATGTCCCATGATGGATGTGTATGTTTATTGTAGTGTTCATTTTCTCCGCCAAAAGCTCTTATTAAATTGATAATGTACCTTATCAATTGATAGTGTCTAAGAATTGAGGAGGACTGATAGTTCAGTCTTAAAATTGACTGTATAGCACTAAATAACTTCTAGTGAGAGCCATCATATGCCTTCTAGGAGGAGAAAAGTAGATTCCCTTCTCATGAACCTCTTCTACAGCATCAATAGTGAAGTGCATGGGTGCCCAGGGTTTGTTCAGGAAGAAGCCACCATAGGCAACCATGGGATCTGGCATACTTGCATTTGTTTTTCTCCTTTATTGCTCCAAGTTGGTGACACAAAAGACTCCTCTTTGACACCAATAACCTGCATCCCTGGTACAGACTATGCCTTGATTCCCAAACAATGCCACAGATGGTGACACATTTCTTTGATTTGCACATTTATCCTGTATCTAACCTATCAGACAATCTGATAGTTGGGATCCTAAGGCATCCCATTCATTCCCTTACTTAAGCCTTGGTTGGGTATATCTTAAGCATAAGAGAAGGAGCTGTGACACAGGAGCCAGAAGGCTGGGATATCATTCATTAGTGGTATGACCTTAGGAAGGTCACTCCTTCTGTGGTTTTGGTTTTCTCATCTGTACATCTAAGCCCAGGCTGATCTTTCACCTGCTCATTTCAAATCTCCCCCAAAGTGGTAGCAGAATATGGGTACTACAAGGGAGTCAGTCCATGCCACCAAAACCTTAGGGCATTCCTTGGCATCCTAGCAGTAAGGTAGGGAGAGGCCTGAGCTCCTTATCTATCCTGTTGGTCTTAGCTAGGAGGTGACAGAGCCATAACCCAGATTTTCTATAGCACATTTTCCTGCACATCCAGACTAACTGACATCCTTCTGTCTCCAAGTTCATTCCTGCAGATGTTTCCAATCCTCATCACTTTATCATAATTGTTATGATAAGCATTTCTGCCAAAATGATAGTAAAAACTCAATTTTCCTGAGCAAAATTAACAACAAAAAGTGTTCACGGCTTGCGCAACCTGGTTATTAAGCTGTAGCAGGAATTGACTACAGCTGTGAAATAAGATATAATTAAAATCTGGGGCCCTTCACCACGTATCTGGTTTGTGCATTTGCAGTGTTGCAGATACATGAATTACTGGGGCTGACCAGCTCAAGCTGTCAATTGGGAACCTGTCCAGTGACATTATATCCATCTGACTGTCAGAGAGAAAGAGAGAGAGGGAGAAGTGAGTACCTACATTCAGGAAAGTAGAACAATAACTTGGGTAATTACGTTGGGCAGAGAGTGGGGAGAAAGACCCACTCCAGTTTAGATCTGCCATAAGCTGTATGATCTTGAATGAGTCACTTATCCCTTGAACTCTTATTATAGGGAGATATATAGGGAAATATAATATAAGGATAATATAGAGAAGGTAGTATATATATTATTTTTAACATGCTTGGCTCTAACACTGTTAGTTGTTATTCTACTTGTACAAGGTAGAAAGGACAGGTCTAATATGAAAAATGTGGAGCCATAAGAGAAAAAAACATCACAGATTCATTAGGGAAAATAAGACTGATGAAGACAAAGCCAGGAAATACTAAATATTTAGTGGATTTAGTTATTTCGGTTGGTCTTCTGTTTTTCAGTTTATATGGATATTACTATCTCATTAAGTGTTTTTTTTCCCTTAAATGATCATGTTTTTATTAAAATTATATAAAAAATTCTTATGTTCTGAAGCCCTTGGCTGGGGTATTAATTATAGTATTTTTGTTTGTTTGTTTTTATCTCTGACCTTTGTTTGTCCCCTTGAGCCAATAGGCATTTCTAGATGCAGTTGTATGTTCTCATCTTTTAAATTCATTTCAACTAGAAAGTATATATGTGTATTATGTATTTTATGAGTCTCAGGGCCTCAACAGACATTCATAGTTTTAACTTCACTTATATACTGTAGATCTATTGGAACATGCTGGTACTAAGTGAGAACATTTTTAGATCCTGGAGTGTTTACCTTAAATAACTCTGAGACCATGGACAGTAGATCACAGATGTGGCTCTAATTTGGAGCTATGATGTGGGGTAGGGGAAAAAAAAAAAAAAGGAGTGGCCAGTAGGGGATCTGGAACCCAAACACCTGCCATCCTTGCTAACTTGCTAGAGGAAGCTGTCCTTTACAACTGAAGGCTGGGCTGAGAATTTTAGGCTCATTCTGTCTCTCATGAAGATCATTCCAAAGTACTTGCAGTAGTTTGGCCACATGTCTATTAGTTTAGCTACTAAAATCCCAGATAAGTCACATCCTTCATAGGGTCCCTCTTATGAACCCCCTAGCACGCTGTCCTGTTATGATTTGCTTCAATGCTAGATAAGCTGTGAGGAGCGAGGTGGGTTACTTGTTCTCTCCAGGCCTTTGTTTCCCTAACTGATGACTGTCAGAAAGGACTAGATAGTCTCCAAGTTTTCTTCCCCTAATGAGCTGTCATGCTTCTTAGACATATGTACACATCTGTGGTCAGATTCTAGTAGAATTTCAATAAAGATTATTGCACTAGATTTCTTCTTGCAAGCACTTGATTCAGGTTTTCAAAGATCGAAATGAACTCCTGCCCTAGCTCCTCAAGGTAAAGGCAGGCAAATCTGAAAAGGGACAATGAAGGAAAAGTGTGAAGGGCTGCTGATATATCCAACACCAAGGGCCTGGCCCTGTGCTTGGTACTGCCCCAGCATTATCTCATCTGGAGGCACATAGGACATAGGTGCACAGGCTCTGGGTTCCAGCTGCCTGGCTTCAAACTCTAGCTCCAATATTAATTATCCATATGGCATTGCGGAAGTCATCTAACAACTCTGCAACCCAGTCTCTGTATCTATAAAATGAATATAAGAACACTGCTATTATGAAGTTATTGTTAGATGTTAAATATATTTATACATGCAAAAGATAGAAAATAAATTGACACATAATAAGTGCTAAACAGAAGGTAACTATTATTACTAATATTCTTTCTTAATCACATATATCCTTCACAAATATGGAAACTGAGTCCCAGAGATGTTGGATTCACCTAGCCAGTAAGTGGCAGAACTAGGATTCATACCCGAGTTTATCCAGCTTCAGAGCTCATATTCTCTTTTCTATGTTAAAATGTTTCAGAGATGAGGGTCTGGAACAATTGTCTTCCCCCTTGATTTTGACTTATCCAGAGTCAACACAAACTCAGATTAAAGAAACCCGAGACTCACTGTGTAGTTCCCACATGTAGGCTCTTGTTCAAGAAGGTGGCCTTGATCCTAAGACTTCATGGTGTCGAGTATGCCACTCAGGAAGCCAGGCTGGAGCAGAACGTGTTCCACTTGCCTTCAGACAGTCGTGTCCTGCTGGTGCAGGCGAGGCAGACAGCATGCTTCCTCTGGAGCCAGACACTCATCATGGAAATAGGCAACTCAGCCTCTCAGAGTCTGGGTTTCTGCATCTAGTAACGGGGTCTGGCCTGCCTACCGTGCAGGCTTACGGCTGGGGCGGCATAGCCCCACCACCTGAAGTTTCCTGGCACATCGTACAGGACTTCTCAGCTCGGGTTCATTTTCTTTCTGCCGTTCCCTGTCTTTCTCCTACTGCTGCTTGTGCCCATAATTCTTCTCAACAATCTAAAACTGGGTATCTATGATCTTCCAACTATTGCTGTATTTTTATACATAAAAATAAAGCTTATCGAGGTTTGTAATTGTTCAGGGATTTCCCTCCTTTGAAGCCTCTTTGGGTAACCGGAGTCTCTCTGGTTTCTCTCACACAGATTCTGATGTTAACATTTTAATAACACATTCAGAAGTGCTTTGTTTTATGAATTCTAGTATAGATGGAGGTTCTTCCCAAGAGATGTTTTTAAAGCAGGCGTTTTTAAGTAAATGTTTCAATATCCACCTGCAGATTTCCATAACACAAAGCCATTTTTTTTTCTTCTAGACTTGAAACTGGCCTCTAGTTTTCAGGAAGTTCTGAGTGGTCACCTGCCTTGTTTAACCTTTCTTTGCCTTTCTCAAGGAGCTAACTGCACTCTGAAAGTCCCGTGTGTGTGTGTGTGTGTGTGTGTGTGTGTGCATGTGCGTGTGCACGTTATACAGTAGCAAAGTTTGTCCACAGCTTCATGTTGACCTTTTCTCTCCAGCAGTCCTTGAAGAAAAAGTAACTGTAACATCTATGGAAATATTTTTGAGATAATGTGCAGTGGTTAACAATCCATGTGCCTATTCTGTTGGAATTATCTGCCTCCTTTAGTGGTATATTGTAGGGTTTGCCTGATCCAGGGGAAGTATCTGGTCTTAACTCCTTAAAATGGTCATATGATTTTGACCTAAGGGCTAATGGGACAGTGTGCAGTTGGGGAACCAGAGTGTTTTCGGGGGAGGGGGAGACAGATAACCACTGATGTAGTAGTGTGATCCTAACAGTTTTTCAGACTGTTGTGTCTAAGAGGCTCTCCTTGTTAATGGAGATGTTAATAGGGATTTCTCCAAAGTTATGGTCACAAAATCTGGGATCATACCCCTCCTCCAGCCCCTTTTGGGGTGTTGGGTGATCTGTTTTTTGTTTTTGTTTTTTAAGATTTTATTTGAGAGAGAGAGATAGTGAGAGAGAGAGAGAGCACAAGTGGTGGTGGGGGGTGGACAAATGGGGAGGGAGAAACAGACTCCCACTGAGCAGGAAGCCTGATGCAGGGCTCTATTCCAAGATCCTGGGACAATGACCTGAGCTGATGCTAGATGCTTAACCAACAGAGCCACCCAAGTGCCCCAGGATATCTGTTTATAGATGAAGCACTTTTAGGTTGTACAATTAGAAGTACTACCATTTTTTAAAAGATCTATTTATTTATTTCAGAGAAAGAGGAGAGAGAGCAATGAGTGGGAGGGACAGAAGGATGAGGAGAGAGAATCTCAAACAGACTCTACACTGAGCGTCAAGCCCAGCACTGGGCTCCATCCCATGACTCTGAGATCAGGACCTGAGCTGAAACCAAGACTCAGACACTCAACTGACTGCACCAACCAGGGGCCCCAGTACTGCCTTTCCTTCACCAGCATTTCCTAAAGTTATTTCAAAAGGGAGCACATTTCTCGCTGCACATATTGTAGCATGCTGTAGATGGCAACTCCATAGGACATCAGTTGTGAAGCACTGATAAAGGTCTGATGAATCCTCTGGAAAGGATCCTGGAAACTAGATTCATGGCACTTCAGAGGAGAAGAAAAGCAAGTACTTCTGGTCTATGAGATCATAGAGCCCAAAGGAATGGAACATTCGGCTTAGGAAAGACCCCAGTCAGTCCAATTGTCCCCGCCTGCTAAGGGGAAGAAGCTTTGCTCAAGGTCCTCAGGGAAGCAGTAGGGGAAAGGTGATGACCAAATCCCCTGTCTCCTACCTGTTGCATGTGGTGCTGCAAGACGCCAAGCTGCTCTAGTCCAGAAATATGGGACGGGAAAGGAAGAGAGAGTTTTAAAAATGTAGAAGGAGAGATGCAGAATAGACAAAAGAAGAATTTTTGGATACTGATTCTTAGACTGATTTTCTGGGGGTGGCGGGGAATGGCAAGGCAGAGATACACACAGAGCATATTTAACAAGCTTCTGGCGAGAGATATAAAAAGTATCAGAGTACAAGAAACTGTGTCTGCCCGGGAAAAGGGCATGGAGAGAAGGGGATGTAGCGCCTTTGGAGAGCTCTAAACACTCCCTAGAGAATCACTTTGGAGCCATTTGTCAGAGATTAGGGAAAAGAAAAAGTGGATATACTCCAGTTACAAAGAAAAGACATACAGGATTTTAGATTATAAACAGGTAGGAGAGGGGAATAAGGAATCCCCCCCCCTTTTTTTTTGTGATAAAGCCTTTCTGCTTCAGAACAATGCTGAAATGTGCAAGTTGACAAGTAGTGATGAATGCCTTTTTTTTTTTTTTTTTTTTTTTTTTTTTTTTTTTTTTAGCACTTTACAGCTTAGAAAGACCTGTGTGGTCTTATATACCCTCGGCAGTTCAGCGAGGCTCTCACATACTCTGAGGTGGGAGAAAAACTGGGGATAAAGCTCACTAAGCAAAGTGAGGAAGGGAAGGAATGATCATTTGGGTTTCATCAGTTTATGAAAATGGTTACATGCAGTATACATAGAACAGTAAACACACAGACTGAAAGCAAACTGCATGGGTTCAAATCCCAGTTCTACCACCCAGCTGCTGTTGACCTTGGGCAGATTGTTTAACCGCTCAATTTCCTTGTATGTGTGATGAGGAGAATCACAGTACTGACTTCTAGGAGTTTTAAGATGACATATTTTTATACTGTGTAAAAGGTGCTTGACAGTAAGAGCTAAGTAAATGCTTGGGGGAAAGTGGAAAAGCTCCTATTAAGAGGTAAATTCCTGCATGTCAGTTACCATGTATTTGTAAATAGCATTTGCTGAGACAATATATTTATTGTTTAATCCATTTGAAGGTAAGTACTTTTGGAGATGGTTTTATATATACACATATACATTGTGTGTGTGTGTGTGTGTGTGTGTGTGTATTCCAACAAAGGAAATAATTAAATTAGATGGTTTAACCTGAAGACTGGAAGATGCCTTCATAATATCTCAAGACCAAGAACACTGCCTCATTTTCCAGTCCTTGGGGAAAAGGGAGAGGTTTGTGGACCTCAGCACCAGCACCTACCACAGAACACAACCTGCCTGCCTGCGCTTTGCACTGTCGGTTGTCTTAGGACTTAAAAGTCCTGGTCTCTGGTTTGCCTGGTCCCAGAGAGGCTCTTACTGCACACCTGTGCATGGCCTCAAGGTGGAGCCTTAGCCTGTTACTGAGAGTCTGCTTTCAGACTACAGCACTCTCTGTTTCTCCCCAACTTTCCTACCTCTCCGGACCCCTGCCCCCAGCCCTTACTTGGGAGCTCAAAGATTTGCAAGCTCAAAGACAGAGCCAGAGTATCCCCAAGCACATCCAACCCAAGCTGCTTAAATTCTTGTAGGTCTTAGCTTAACTTGGTGCTTGGCACATGGAGTGGACTCGGTATGAGGCAGATTTTTTTAAATTATTTTGGCTCCTGGTGCCTGGTCTCCCAAAGGGCAGAGCAAAGACTGTCTGGCTTAAACACTCTGTGAACCAAGAAGTATAATGAGTGAGCCCAGGGGCAACCCCCAGAGCCCCACCCCAAGGCCTGGAGTGCCCCGGAGCATCTGGATAGGAATGGCTGTCCCCTGCTTTTGGCAGCAAAGCTTCAGGAGAGGCAGGAGAGGAGGACGTCTGAGTGACAATAAGTCCTCTGAGCTTCTTGAGAAGGGCTAAGTACAGTAATTTGTTGTAATGACTCAAATTTAAAACAATAACCCAGAGACATAATAGCACAGGCCAAGAATACCTACTGCATGTGATGGGCTGTTAATGGGAAGTGAACGGTTTGATTTGGTGGCAGACAATCTTCAAATGGCTTTCACTCTGATGTGTACTATGCAGTGAGGAGAGCTAAGTTTGCTATCAGGGTTAATTTGGACCACTTCCTCTCTGTCTGCCGAGAGCCATTCTCCTGATGGAGGCCCCTTACTGCTCCGCTATCCCCACAACTGAAAGCAAATTTCTGAGGCTTCACTTCTGTGATCATTTTCTTTTGTCTTGTTTTGTTTTGTTTTGTTTTTTCTTCTCCCTTCATCTCCCTCTTAGAGGAGTTGCTACTTCAGCACTGCTTTCCTAAGTGGGTAATGGGGAATAAATATACTATAGCTATAGGACCTACCTGCCCAGGTTGATCAGTGTGAGACACAGTCTGGAAATTTGCCCAGAGCTGAGACAGACCTGGCCGGCCATGCCCAAGGCTCTCATTTCGCTGATAGCAGGTGGGCCCAGGGAGACAGTGACGTCTGTAAGGTCTCTCTGCTGCCAAAGAGAAGGGCTGGGACTGGGCCCCTCACTTCACTCCTTTTCACCTCTCCTTCCTGCACACCCCTCACGTTCCTCCACCACCTCTAACCACATTGACTAGGCACACAACTCATTCCCAGCACCATAGGAAGATCAAGGATGAGAGTGCCTCACTAAGCCTAATCACTCACCCAAGGAAATCAGTCTCTCCTTTCCTTATTAGACCTCACTCTTTCTTCCTGGTACTGTCAGGGCCATTGTATTACCTATTCAGACTTGTATTACCAGGGCCAGCAGTATTCTTTTGATTTCCCTTATCACATTTGCCATTTTCTCAGTGTCCTTCACTCTGTAAATGCACCTCATTGTATTCAAGTTCCATGTGAGTGATAGTTAACTTAATGGCTAACCTTTTAGGGGACTACCCAAGAAATTAATCTCTAAGGGTGGAATCCCACATAATGGCACATTGCAAGGACCACATACATACAGACACACATAGACATGCACAAATACAAAGACCCAGACACATAGATACACACGTGCATATTTTTTGTGGGAGACTTTCACATATCAGCACTAAGAAGACTAGCTCCACTTGTGATTTCTTGCAGGGAAGTAAATTCCTTGCTGAGAGTCAACATATGCAATTAAATTCAGCAAATAGTCCCTATAGTTGGTTAAATTGTGTCTTCCAGAAAGATAAGTTGAAGTGCTAACTGAAGCATCTGTGAATGTCACCTTATTAAGAAATAGGGTTTCTGGGATATAATTAAGTTAAGATGAGGTCATGCCAGATTAAGGTACACCCTAACCTAACCTAATGACTGGTGTCCTTATGAGAACAAGTGAGGATACAAAGAGATGCATATAAGAAGAATAGTGTGTGAACAGGGAGGCACAGATCAGAGTAGTATATCTATAAGCCAAGGGACACCAGGGATTGTTGGAGGCTAGGAAGAGGCAGGGAAGGATCCTTCCCCTAGCCTTCAGAAGGAGCCTGGCCCTCCCAACAGCTTAATTTTAAGCTTCTAGCCTCCACAACTGAGAGAAAATAAATTTCTGTTGTTAAGACACCAGGTTTGTGGTGATTTGTTACAGCGACCGTAAGAAACTAATACAATCCCTAAGTACTCATTAAGTGCTAGGCTGTCTCCCAGATACAGCAGTGGTTGAGGCCCCTGTGGCCACTGTGCTCAGTGAGCTTGCCAGGGTCTCTTTGGATGGGTCCAGAAGGCTCAGCTGTGGGTAGGGAGGATTTCACAGTCTTGAACTTCAGTTTCCTATCCTTCAGTGCCAGCACTGTTGGCATGTCCCCTGTCCATCCAGACTTAGGATCGGAGCCTTTGGATGTTGTGCAGTCTTCATGTTCAAACACTGACCTGTCCAGCATTTTCCTTCGCTCATAGTGTTTGGGAAAATATTTGACTTTGGTGTTAAATAGGCTTAGCTTAGAAGCCTCGCTCCATCACTGAGTAGTTGAACCTTCCACTGTCTTGTGTGTACAAGAGGAATACTCAGACATTGTGAGAAATCTGGGAGGAGATCCCAGGATAGTAAATCATAGAGTTGGATACAAAGATGGATCTAGGTCCTATCATCTATCCTTTTATATACCACCTGCTAAAGTTGTTACCTTAAGCAAGTTATTTAACTCCTCAGGCTGGCTTCAATTTCCTCACGAATAAAATGAGAATAGTAATAGCATTCCTATGGTACGATGGCTGGGAATATTGACTGAATTAATACCTAAAAGGTGCTCAGGAGAATTCCTGACAAACAGAGGTGATCAATAAAGAGTAGTCAACATTGTCATTTTACTGGTGAGAAAACTGCATCACAGAGAGGTGACCGGATTTGTTTAAGGACAGTTAAAGCTTGAGCTGGTCCCAGAACCATTCTCAGAGGGAGGGCTTCCCTCAACAGTTCATGGGTTGGTCACTTGAGAGGTTGTGCTTCTTAAGATTTCCAACTCTGAAATCAGACAAAAATCCAATTTCAAACTTGATCAATTACTAGTTGTGTGACCTTGAACTTCCTACTTAATGTCTGTTGGCCCCATTTTTTTCACCTATATAAGAGAGAGAATGACCCCATTGGGTTGTCAGTATGAGTAAGATTAGAATAAATATGAATACTTAACCATAAACTTGTAAGCACTCATAAATGTTTCTGGCTATTGTTTGTATGTGTTAGAGGTAAGTTCAGCTGTATGTAACTAAGTAATAGTGGCTTTAAAACTCTCAGGTTCAGGGCGCCTGGGTGGCTCAGTGGGTTAAGCCGCTGCCTTCAGCTCAGGTCATGATCTCAGGGTCCTGGGATCGAGTCCCGCATCGGGCTCTCTGCTCAGCAGGGAGCCTGCTTCCCTCTCTCTCTCTCTGCCTGCCTCTCTGTCTGCTTGTGATCTCTGTCTGTCAAATCAACAAATAAAATCTTAAAAAAAAAAAAAAAAACTCTCAGGTTCATTTTCTCCTATAAAAAGAGTAGGAAGACAGGCAGTCCAAGAATGATACGTTGGTGTCAAAATGTCACGAGGGACCCAGGCTCCACTTCTATTTCTTCCCTGATATCTTCAGTATGTGGTTTCTACCCTCAAAGTTGTATAAACCTCCAATATGACGGCTGGAGCTCTACTTGTCACATGCACGTAGTTGTAAACAGCACAAGGCATGTGTGGGAAGGGGAGCAGAACAGGAAGAAGACAAAGACCACTTCTCAGCTAAATCAGCTCCCTAAGGAGCCATCTCTCAAGTCAACACTTAGTGTGCATTTCATTGGCCAGAACTTTATCACATGGTCATACCTGGCTGTAAGGGAAGCTGGAAAATGTAGTCTTGTACTCGTTCTCAGTAAAATCCAGGCTCTTCCACAAACATAAAAAAGATAGGGGGAAGGCAAGGAGCAGCCTGGGCCAGACTGTCATTATTGTTTTTATAGTTGCTATTGCTAGGTATGAGGAGCCTGTCCCTTGGGAATTTTCAGGTTTTAATGCAGTGCTATGAATGTTTGAAAGATGCATAGTGTGTTGTGAGAGTACTCAGGAGGGAGATATTAACTCCTCCATCTGAAGGCATCGGAGATGGCTACTCAGGAGACGTCTTTAAGGTGAGGCTTGATGTTCAAGAGATTGGCTCAGATGACAGTGAGGGAAGGGGATTTCTGGTGGAAAGGGCACCACACACACAACTTACTGGTTTTGCCAGCCTGCCACTTGGTTGCTTGAAATTGTGCTGGGGATAGCATGGAGGGCAGACACCCAGAGGCTGTCCTGGGACCTCTCTCATCCATTCAGTCTACAGGGCAGATGGTGAGGGGTGCTGAGCCCTGCTATCCATGAAGGTTTCCCGATTCTTCATTCTCATTTCACCAGACAGCAGTCTATTTGTTAAATGAAAACCAGCTGGTTATTGAAAGAAACATATTTATTGGGAATTAACTGCCATGTGCAAAATGGGTATTTACTACCAACTTGTCAAACATCAGTGAATTTGTCTTTAATAATCATTTTTTTCAATTAACTCACAAAAATGCATCCCGTTAATTCTAAATTAAATGCATATTTGTAAAACTCTAATTCACAACATAATCAAATCTTTTCTTCCAGCCTGTTTTTGATGACTAAGTGTTGGTGAAAGACTCAAATGATGTCCTTAGAAATGAACCTTGCTTATATCTATATGCAATTACAAAGTTAGGCTAGAGGACTGTGGTGAAGGTAGAACTTTTCTCCACTCACACCCTTCCCAGTTCCTTCCACTCAGTCCTCTCTCCCTCATGAACCACAGGTACTGGAATATTGTCATGATCTAAGCTGATAGTTTAATGTTGACTTTTGTCTTTAACTCAGTGGTAGAAGGCCTTAAAAAATCTGCTGATGGTGCTTAGCTGGGAGTCAACAGACCTGTTTTTTTCTTTAATATTTATTTTTTTAATCCAAGTATGGTTGACACACAGTGTTACATTAGTTTCAGCTGTATAACATTATGATCTGACAAGTCTAAATGTTACGTGATGCTCTCTGTCTGTCACCATACAGAGCTATGGCAATACCATTGACTATATTGCCTATGCTGCACCTTTTATCTCTGTGACTTACTCATTCCATGACTAGAAGCCTGCATTTCCCACCTCCCTTCATCCATTTTGGCCATGTCTCCAACCCCTCTCCTCTGAAAACAAACAGTTTGTTCTCTGTACTTATGGGTCTGTTTCTGCCTTTGTTTGTTTGTTTTTTAGATTTCACATATAAGTAAAATCATATAGTATTTTTTTCTCTATCTGACTTATTTCACTTATCATAATACCCTGGAGGTCCATCCATGTTGTTGCAAAGAGCAAGATCTCCTTCTTTTTTATGGCTGAAAATAGTCCAGTAGGGTGTGTGTGTGTGTGTGTGTGTGTGTGTGTGTGTGTGTATTATATCTTTACCCATTTAGCTGTTGATGGACACTTTGGTTCCCTCCATATCTTGGCTATTGTAAATAATGCTGCCATAAACATAGAGGTGCATAGATATTTTCAAATTAGTACTTTGGGGTTTTTTTGGGGGGAGGGTAAATACTCAGTAGTGGAATTACTGAATCTTATGGTATTTCTATTTTTAATTTTTTGAGGAGCTTTGTGTACTGTTTTCCATAGTGGCTGCACCAATTTACATTCCCATCAAAAGCACACCAGGGTTTCTTTTTCTTCACATCCTTGCCAACTTTTGTTATGTCTTGTCTTTTTGACTGTAACCAATCTGACAGGTATAAGGTGATATCTCACTGTGGTTTTGATTTGCATTTGCCTGATGATCAGTGACGTTGTGCATCTTTTCATGCGTCTGTTGCCTATCTGTATGTCTTCTTCAGAAAGGGGCCTGGGTTTTAATTGTGAATTTTGTTATGTGACCTAATCAAGTCATTTTCTTCCTGGGAGTGCTTGTATCAGAATAAAGTTAAGCCAGTTTCCTCACTGCAGCATTTCTTAGTGATAGTACTCTGTTAATGTTCACGGAGAGCCTCCAACTGGAGAATAGATATACTTTCCTTTTATAAACTTCTGTGAACACAGAATTTCATTTTTTTTTTTTTTCATGGAGCATCTGGGCAGATTGATGATATGAGGAAAACATTTTGGCAAAGTCTGGATAGGATGCTTCCCAGGGTCATCTGGCTCTATCATTTCAGGATTTTGTTTCTTAGCTTAGAAATCTGGACTGAGCTTCTGAAGGATGACTTAGCAATATGGACTTCTTTTTACCCTCTGACTCCCCAGCTTCTGCCCCCAACTCTGGCCAGATCAGAAGCCACATGCAGAGAGCATGTAGCATCCTCAGAAGCCCTACCTCTTGTAAATCTCCAGATAAGGATAGCAATGGAGTGATCTCTGAAGCCTGGCTGCTCCCTGCTGCATCCAGCTGCACTTAGCATTCGGCCCCTTGCCTCCGCCAGCACAGCAATTACGTGCGCAGCATGTACCTCGGAAATGTTTAAGAGGTAACAAATGCCCAGAGGGTTCATTATCATCGGGCAGTGCAGACGGCCCTTGTGCGAGGCATGGGGGCACCTTATAGAAGAAGGCAGTGATCCCTTTCCTCGCTTGCTGAGCCATGCGGCTGAACGTATGTCAGCCTTGCAGTGAGAGGGGTGGGCATAGATCATGTGCCTCGGCCAAGCTAGCTGCTCTGTTCCCCTCCACACACTTCAGCAGCACTACAGACATTCCACCCATGCAGCTGGAGGTTGAGTAGCCCCAACCTGGACGAAGAGGAGACTTCTTGATGTGATTCATGACATTCATGATTCAATCAGGGAAGAGCTCCAGAAGCGCCCAGAGGACTCTCTCAAAGAAGCTGGTGGTAGATGCCCAGGCCACCCCTCTTCCTGGTCCAGGATCACTTAAGTAATTGAGAGAGTGGTTTTAAAGTCTCAAGACCTCTTTACATTCTTAGAAATTCTTAGACACCTAAAAGACTTTTATTTATGCTGGCTATCTCTGTATTTATTATATTAGAAATTTAAGTGGAGGAAATGGAATCAATTTATTAATTCGTTTAAGAATAGCAACAGTAAATTGCTTGCATGTTAACATAAATAGTACACTTTTGATGAAAAATTATTTTCCAAAGCAAACAATAAATACAGCAAGAAGAGTGGTTTTGTTTTACATTTTTGCAAATCTCTGTAATGTCTGGCTTAACTGACGACAGCTGGATTCTCATGTCTGCTTCCATAGGCAATCTGTCATGATATGATGTTTTGGCTGAAGTATATGGGGAAAATCCAGCCTCCCACAGATACATATTTGGAAAAAGGATGACCTTCCGGGGACCCCAAAAGAATCTAGGTGATGTTCAGGGGTTCTTGGGCTACACTCTGAGAATGGCTGACCTAGCATATACCTGTACGGAGGAGATGGGCTGAGCAATTTTGGGTGTAGATGGTCCACACAGCAGAAAGTTGTCACTTCTCAGATCACATGTGCTTCTTTTGCCTGCGTTACTTCTCTGGCCTCCTAGCTTGTTTCCTGAATTCTGTTTTGTTCCTCTGTAAGCATCTTTTGAACAGAAGCCAGAGTGAGATTTTTAGAGATAAGTTCAATTCTATCATTCCCTGTTTCCCAACTGCTTGCTGTCTCCCCATCACACACAGACTAAGACCTCCAGCTTATGGGTCTGTGTGCACACTGGTCCTTGCCCCAAACTCCCACCTCATTTCTTTGTTGTCTTTCCCTTGCTTGCTTCGCTCCAACAGCAGTGGTCTGTTTTGTCCCTGTAAACACACAGGATCCTGATTTAGGGTTCTCGTACTGTCTGTTCTCTCTCCATGGTGTATCCTTCCCTCACATCTTGGCATGTCTTGACATTTAGATTTCAGATTAAATGTCACCCACATTGAAAGCATTTTATTTTCTTCATAGTCTTTGTTACTATCTGCATTGTCTAATTATGTTACTTCTTTATGATCATCTTCCCATACAGGGAGTTAAGTTCTATTGGAGCAAGGAATTTATCACATTCAATACTATTCATTTCAAAGCCTAAAATGGCATCTGGCACATAGTAGATGTGCAGTAAATATTTTTGAAGGTATGAATGGAAGAATAGATTTAGAAAGGAATGTTTGCCCTGAAAAATCAGACCTATTTTTTATTTCTAGCTTTGTTACTTACTAGCTGTATGACTTTGGGCAAGTTCCTTGAGTTTTAGTTTTCTCATATGTAAAACACTTCTTTCTGGTGAGCAGCCCCATCCAATAGCCCACCCAGAACAAAAGACACTACCAGGAAATCCAAGGGATCTCGAAACTCTGTGTCAGGAACCAGAGTCAAAAAGTACATGTTAGAATAGAATATGCCCCTAGTGCTCTCATCATTTAGAACATTACAAGGGTTTTGTGAGCTCTGTGCCAGGAACTGGGGTCAGATATGTGTATATTTATATATATATATATTTTTTTCTATTATCTCACAATACCACAGGGTGGGTGACTTAAACAACAGAAAGTTATTTATCATAGTCTGAAGGCTGGGAAGTCCATAATAGCAGAACCAATGTCTGGTGACAGCACACTTCCTAGTTTGCAAACAGCACCTTCTTGCTGTGGAGAGAGAAAGATCACCTTTCTGATGTCTCTTCTTATTAAGCACCAGTCCCATCAGGAGTCCATCTCATGACCTAATTACCTCCTAAATATTTCACCTCTAAATACTATCACAGTGGGGTCAGGGCTTAAATACATGGATTTTAGGGAGACACAAACATTCCACCCACAGCACTGCTGGGTAGGGTTGTGAGATCAGATGAGATCATGAATGTAAAGCACTTGTCACATAAAATCATTCTCTAATTGCTCTCCCTTCCCTGCCTTTCCCTTGTCCATAATGCCTCTAGCTCCAGATGACTACCGTGGCTCTCTAGAGTGAAATGTGGGTGCCCTGGCTCTGGTCTGATGGAGCTAGAAGGGAGTGAGGGATACTCAGTTCATCATGAATTGCACAGACCCTGAAAAACAAACAACTCATCAAAAGAGGCCCATTTTTCTTTTGTCTGAGTTTCTCTCCTTCCTGGAGCCCCTACTAGTGGCATGGCTGAATGGAGACTCAGGACTCCTAGCAGAAGGCCAGTGCACTCTCCACTGCTACTTCTGAACACAGCAGAACCCAGGCCTCCTATGCCAAGTGCAAGGGGGTAGGTCTTCAAACTGACTCCTCAGACACATGATCAGAATTAAATGGAACATTTATGAAAGTGCTGGTTTCTGGTCTCACTTCAGACCTACAGAATTAAATAATTGGGAGGGAAGAATCCAGAAAACAAATTTTCCAGGAGATTCTGATGCATATAAAATTTTGGGAAAAACTGAAATGAGAAGGAAAGAGAAGATGCAAAAAACAAAAACAAAAAAAAAAAACCTCACAAAAAAACAAAACAACAAAATAAAAAAAAAAAAAAAAACAAAGCAAACAAACAAAAACACAAACTTTTTTTTCTTTCCTGCATGGTCACCACTTTCTCTGTTGTTGTTGTTGGTTTTTTTTTTTTTTTAATTTTTTATTTATTTTCAGTTTAGTTAACATATACTGTGTTATTAGTTTCAGGGGTAGAATTTAGTGATTCATCAATTGTATAGAACACCCAGTGCTCATTACATCAAGTGCCCTCCTTAATGCCCATCACCCAATTACCCCACCCCCATCTCAGTCCCCTCCAGCAACCCTCTCTATGGCTTATTAAATAGTTATTCAGTAGCTGAACTTGTTGAGAAGACACTGACTTTCAGACAGGTGCCCAGGGAAGAGGGAAACCCTCCTTCGGTATAGCTTGTGGTCCTGTCCCAGGTCCTTTTCCCTGACAGAGGAGGAAGAGCAATGCACTTGGGCAATTCATAGCAGTGCACATAGCATGGAATGCCAGTGTGTGAAAACTCTGCTGGAATAACATCTCCAGCAGCCCTTACCAAATTCTCAGGATCCACTAGAGGAAAAAAAATCTTTTTCTATCATCCCATAAATCATTCCACTGAGAAGTGTCAAAACACAGACCAAAAGATATTTTCACTAGCAGTTTGGCTAGAAAACATTCAGCCTGGCCCATTCGATGCCTCCTTCTTGGGACAGGGAGCAAGATTTAGGAGTAGCGTTTGAACTTGCTTGGAGTTAGCTGTTATTCTCTACCCAACAAGTGTTTTGGGTTCTAAATATAACTATGCCTGGCTTTTGTCAAGGGTAAATGGTTTGATCTGAGAGACAAACGTTCTTTTGAAACATCCCTTGTATGGACAGCAGTCAGCACTGTCCCCAGTCCTATGAGCTTGGAGAGAATTGTAGTAGAGACAGACAGAACTGGGGTTGAGTCCCAGCTCTCTGCCCATTAGCTTTGAGATCTTAGACAAGTTACTTAATAGCCTTATGCTTCAGATATTAAAAAATGATGGTAAAATATAACTCATAGCACAGTGAGTGGGAGATAGGATGGAACATTTGATGTCCCTACAAACACATACTCCAATATCCACTATTAGCAGTTGCTCAATTAGTACTAGTTTTTCTTTTTTTTTCTTTTTTCTTTTTTTTTTTTTTTTTTGCCAATAGTGAAGTCCCTCCATTGCTTAAAGAGTAGTAAGAAATAGAAAAATTATGTGTGTTCCTTTCCCTGGTAGTAGACATGATTTCTGGTTTAGCCTTGTCTTAGAATCATTATGGGACCTTGGGGAAGTCACTGCCCCTTTCTGAGCCCCAGCCCCCTCCCCTGGAAAGTGAGGGGCAGTGGTAGTCTCCTCCACTCTAACCTCTGACTTCTGACTTGCAACATCAGACAGACCAGATCCAACACTGTGACTGGCTCTCCTTGAAAGTCTGGCTCTGTGAATATTTCCTAAGGTCTGTAGGTTCCTCTGTTAAATGGAATCATTGACACCTTTAGTGATTTACTTGGGGTAGGTGATTGTCTATGAAGTTCTAAAGATACAGAAACTTTAGGGAAGACTTAAAAAAAAAGTAAGAAGCATCATATAAATGAGGCAATAACGGTCCATCTGTCTCTTGTGTGGAGCTCTCCCTGTCTGAGGCTGGGTGCTGGGCAGGGCATCAGGGGTTAATAGCAAGCCAGGTCTGAGGGCTCAGTGCAGACCCTGGCCACCTTGGTCTTCCACCTCTGCTCTCCTGTCTTCTTGGGGTCACTCCAGAAAACTTGTGAGGGGCAAGAGGAGGGAAGAACTGAAGGACCAAAAGAGGGACAAGAACCCAAGTTACAAGAAGGGATAAGAATGGAGGAGGAAAGAGGGAGGGAGAAGGGTCAAGAAAGTATGAGTGGAGAGGGGAGAGGAAACAGTTCTCATTGTTCTCTCTTAATTCTTCCTAGGCATTAGCAAGACCATCACAAGCAGATCAGAGCACCTCACTCCGATCTCTTAGCTTGAGTTAAAAAATAATTCCAACCCAAACTGCAGTGCCTAAATCTATCACAAATGTCAGCAGCCGGGCCTGAAGCCAGAGCTGTGATCTCCCCCATGTCAATAAACCCTTGAAGTTCCTCTCCCTTGGAAACCTGGCTTTCTTCTGATCTGTTGCTTTCCACCCCAGGCTGCCCTTTCATGAGTAATTTCTTTTAACCCGAGGATCTCAGCTGTGAGCCCTAATGAAAAGACTTCTTCTGGACTGAGACTGCTAAGAAGCTGCTGCTGCAGTGGGAGAAGGCTGGGAGAAACATACAATTAAATCCAATGCCCCCTCAAGGCTGGTGGAGGCAGCACAGGAGCAGTCAGAGGCCTGGCTATGGGAGGCCCATCACCCCCAAACCAAGAACCCAGGGATTCCTTAGGTGGCCCAGGGAGACACACAGACTCCCAGGCCAGTCCTGTTTTGTGGGTGTCAGGACTTCAATGATGGCAGGGAGAAAAGGGAGTGACATTGCCCCCAAGAGGTGGCAATAGAATGAGAAGTTGCTCTGTACACTCCTGTGTCAGGCCCAGGATTTTTCCATGGCTCTAGGGACTCAGAGAAGGGAGTATGTGTGGATACCCAGCATGTAGGGGGGCTCTCTGCTGGCCCCTCAGCCTTCTGCCCTCACTCAACTCAGGGCAGGAAACATTGCGCTGGAGATTTTGACACTGCCCATCTTGCCTTTTCCCCGAGAGGCATGGCCCTCCTGCCGGCTATGGACCTCTGGCACTATCTTGTTTTGACAAACGGTGTCCCACAAGGGAGGTTGAGGGGGATGGGGACAAAATTCAGTCTGGAATGAACACTTCCCTTTGGGTGCTGAGGCCTGCTCCTGACTCCATTCATGGGGTTCAGGTTAATCTTGTACCTGTTTTTGGAGTGTTTTCTGACTCCAAAGGGGGAAATTATACTGGAGTTCATCTGAGTTATTTATAAGTGAAAGTTCTATTTTCTATAAGGAATCATCAGTTTAGTTTGGGTTAAGACCCTTTGAATATTTGGGGGCCCGTTTACAGATGAAAATTCACTTTTAGTTATAAAACTGAATTTACTCCCAGGATGCTCTTTGGGCATTATTTAGGTAGCTCTGTATTTACCCATGTAATAACATGTTCTTAAAAAGTTGTATAATGTTTGAATTTTGGTAAATAGGATCATATTTTAATGTAATGGAAATGTTTGTTGCCTAACGTCATTCTATGGTGAATCATTTTACAGATCATCCTTGTGTAAGACAGATAACTCCTCCTAAGTCACCATTTTCTTTTTCCATGTGGTTTTTTATCGGTCAGATTTGCTTGAATAGCACCTCTATTGTACATGTCAGTGGCCAGTTTCCCCCAGTTCCTAAACAACTAAGACAGAGGGGTGGCAAGTCAGTCACTAGCCTGAGGGTTGCCTGTCCTAGTTGTGTGCTGTCTTGGAAAGAGTTCTGGACAGAGATTATGGGCACCTTGGTGCTAGGTTCTGAGTCCCTCCTTTGTAAATGTCATGTATTAGTGTGTCTCTGCAAATGTTACTAGCTAGAGTTAGTTTTCTGAAAAAAAAGTTTAAGGTTAGAATGTGTATCAAATCTGTATCAAATGCATCAAGTGAAAAACAACCCAGATATTGCTTAAAAGAACCTAATTTTACCTGTTTTCTTCCTTATGCAGGTTAGGGGACCTGCATCAGGACAAGAGAATATTCCCACATGAAAACTCTGAAGGAAGTGCTTCTTTCTATTTTCTCCTTCCTGTCACCAGGCATGAGCAGATATTAATGAACTGGAAGTGCTGGGGATAAGAGATGGTTGCCTCCCACTTGGAAAGTCAGACCAGCTCAGGGAAGCATTAGCTGCTGTTAGCTGCTGCTGACACTTGGCTTTGCAAAGCAGATATGTGTGTGTGTGTATGTGTGTGTGTGCGCGCACACACACACACGCATAGGAACTTGTCCTCCTCCTTAAGCAGTGTTTAATTACACAAGCAGAATGTGAGAATTCTGGTCAAAGGTCCTGCTTCAAAGTCATCCTCTTAATCTGCAAAAGAAGACCCTGCAGAGGGACCCTTAAGCTGCCATAGTGATAAGACAGAAAGGTGGCAGAAGTGAGAGTAATGGGGAGCAACAAACACTTTATTCTACCTAGAGGTTTGGCCTTATAAAACGATGCTGGTTGTAAAGGGTGTTTAGCACCTGGTATTTATTTGAAGCATTGAGGATTTATTGAGTGTTTCTAGCAGAGAAGAAGAAGAGGACCAACTGTACTTGTGAAACTAGTGAGACAGAGAGAAATGGAGCCTTTCTCACTGTAATAAGTAGAAAAGAGCCATGGAGATGACAGCAGGTAGAAAGGCCTAGAAGGGAGCCTCTTTCAGAGCCTCTTCCATATTTTCTCTATGGCGAATAGACCCAGGGAAGGAGGGGAGCGTTGTGGGCCAGAGGAAGGTGTTGGGAGATGGGGCTGAGAGGGCACAGGACCACAGCAGAATGCAAATACAATGTTACAGATCCTTGAGGAATAGACATGCAGGATATAGGAACTGAACTAAAGGAAGAGGCTTCTCCTCTCTCCTAAGTCACAGGTGGCTGAGGTGGTCACAAGAAGAAAAAGAGTCAGCCAGTCCCAGAGGATCAGAAGCTTCCTTTATCTTCTCAGCAATGACCAGGAGATCAGATGTCATTGTGGCACGTGTGCAAAGTGATTAATCTGCCTCTTGGGTTTCTCTGGGCAGTGACAATTGGTGAGGCCAGGATCCTGAGGTTAGGACTTTTCTGATGGTGCCTGGCTGTCGCCACTTGTAGACATGTGTTCCATTTGCACCTGTAATCACATGCCCCTGGGTTGGGAACGACTCTCCATCCCTTCCTGGCCTGAATCAACCGCAGAACTTTTGTTTTGTTTGAAGGAGGTGAGAGGAGTTGTCTAGGTGGCAGAGGAGAGAGGAAGGGAAGAGAAAACATCATATCGACTTCCTGCCCTACTTGTCGGTAATAGCTAAAGGCCCCTGGGAAGAGAAGGGTTAGAGCAAGAAGCAAAGAAGTACATTTTCAGGAGAGATTGGGAAGCTGTCTCAGAGGGAAAAGAAGGGCAAAGTGGACCCTAGAGTCAGGGAAAGGCTTTCAGCTGAGCTGTGGCAGTGATGAAGCTCTTTAGTGGTTTCCCTGAGAACAGCTTCTCTCAGAGAGGAGGACACTCTGGGGGACTCTGCCTGTCATACAAGTCTCTGAGCAAGGGTGAATTTCCATTTGGGACCTCCAGAAATCCTTGGGGATGGGGTGAAGTGGGGGAATAGGAACTCCCAAGTTATTGGTTTTTTTTGTGACTTTATTTTTATCTGCCAGTTAGTAAGAATTTGGTGACATATCAAATTTTTAGAAATTCACAAATTGTGCCTTCATTTTGAAGGCTTTTGACTAAGGAAGGGTTTACACCTTTGTTATGGGTATTGAGTCAAGGAATGCTGCTTGTGTCCCATGTAGGGCTGGAGGCATCCACACCTTATACATCACCCCAGGAAGCTAACTTGACAGATATGTTCATGCCCTGACACCACTCACCAGGGCCAAAGATCTTAATTAATAGATAATTAGAAGAAAATGTACACCAAAGCATCACTAATGAATGGGTGAATTCTCCCAAGCCATGGACATTAGGTGGTTACTGCTTAACATGAATAGTCATAAATGTGAGTGCATCCATTCAGATATATTTAGCAAGCATCCGCTATTTCTAATACTAATCTAGGCTCTACAGAAAAGTATAAGCGTTATGAAATACTGTCCCTGACCTCAAAATTTTCTAATACAACTTCATTTTAAGGGAAAACCTTAAAAAAAATTATGGGCTTCAAACCTCCTGACAGCTACCATTAATTAATATACATATATTTTTCTCATTGGAATGATACGGTACCTTTTCTTTTCTTTTTTCAGGTTGGTTTCATTAAGATCAATGGAATCCTTTATTATATATATATATATATTTCTACATTAGTGCCAAAATGTGTGTGTGTGTTTATGTATACATGTGTTTGTATATGTATACATGAGACATAAAATTTCTACATTAGTGCCAAAATATGTGTGTGAATTTATGAAATTGCCAGTTGTTCTTCCAGATAGTCATCAGTGGGTACTGTATCATTAGCATGCTTTTTAGTGTTTGTATACACATACATGTGTATGTATACACACACACACATTTTGGCACTAATGTAGAAATTTTATCTAAATTGTTTTGAGTTTTATGGCACATTGCATGCTTGTCAGAACACAACTGCACAGTTTGGACTTTTGGCCACATCCTGTCACTTATACCCACAGCCGCTCTGAAAGGAGTATCTGATGAAGACATCTGAGCCAAGAGCTCAGAGTCTTTCTCCAAGGCCATGAGATATGTTCACTGATGGGCAGTCCCTCAAACAGCATCATGATGCAGCAAGATACAGTCTCCCCAACCCTACTTGCCCCTAAAAAGGGCAGAGTGAAGTTAAGAAAAACAAACAAACAAAACTGCAAACCTCACAAATGGCAGTAAATTTTAATGACTGAGAAAAGACTTAGAAGAATTTTACACATCCAAGAATTTTATGTATTGTTACTTCGTCAACAATCTCAGGAATTTCCCAGACACAAAGTCTCCATCATTTAACACTATTTGAATGTATGTAAAAAGGAAACAAGGAAAAAGAACATGCAAGGTTTGCAAATTTCCTGACAGAAGAAGTCCTCTGTCCAGATTATTCTCACTTCCTTTTGAATGTTTCTGATGGAGAATAGAGAAAATTCCGTTCCTCAAGCAAGGTAAAAAAGCTGGTAGTTGGTCATTACCTCGGGCCTACAGCTTTTGTGCAGGGAAGGTAAGAATGGGGCTCCAGATGTCTATCCCTTTGGAAACAGTTTGATGTTACATCAGTCCCAGGAATCTTGGTTTTGGAATGTGAACGTATTTCTTTGAAATACATTAACTTCAGTTGATGTGACTTAAAGGAATCTCCATTTCTGCAAGGATTAGACGTAGTGTAGGGACGCCTGGGTGGCTCAGTTGGTTGGACGACTGCCTTCGGCTCAGGTCATGATCCCGGAGTCCCGGGATCGAGTCCCGCATCGGGCTCCCAGCTCCATGGGGAGTCTGCTTCTCCCTCTGACCTTCTCCTCGCTCATGCTCTCTCTCACTGTCTCTCTCTCAAATAAATAAATAAAATTTAAAAAAAAAATAGACGTAGTGTAAATATTATCTGTGTATTGGTTATCTTTTATTCAAGTGGGAATGAAGGAACAGTAAAATCACCTTGACTAATCTTTGTATCCCAAAGTCCTGAAACTTCACTTGATGGCCATCACTGAACAAAATAATTTCAATGCCAAAGTGTGGAGGGGGTCCTTTCAAATTTGGCAGCTCCTAGTATATCTTAGGGTATATGCTTAAATGAGAGAATTAAATGATTGAATCCATATAACTCCCCACTCTGACCACTAACATTTAGAATATAGGATTCTGTTACATTTCCATCTCATATAGAATCTTGGGGCTTTAAATAGGGTGTCTTCTTTGTTTTATGACAATGGGAACTATGAATAGTGAAAACAGAACAGTGTTATCATTATTATATTTTACTTTTACTGTATCTCAGTATCAGGCTGCAAGTTAGTGTATTAACAATTATAACCAAGGTACAAAGTTTTAGTTAAGCTAACATGTGATTATTTTTCACCAAACACAGCTTAATTTATGAAATTGCCAATTGTTCTTCCAGATAGTCATCAGTGGGTACTGTATCATTAGCATGCTTTATAGTGTTTGTCATATGCTGTGATACCAGACTGCATGCTTAGTACAAACTGATGTATTGTTCATGAATGACATCTATTAGCTCACCAAACAAGTACTTATGGAGCATCAAATTTGTGCCTATGACTAGTTAGAATAACCACAGTTGTTTTATTCTAATTGTCTACATTAGAATAACTACAGTTACTGTTACTACAGTAGTAACTGTAGTAAATGAATTTTATAGCTTAAAACAGTTGATGTTAATTTTTTTGCTCCGAAGTCCGAAATGTTGTTCAGCACGTGGCCTTCCATGTGGTGATTCAGAAATCCAGGCTTTTTCCATCTTGTGGTTCCACTACCCACTAGGTTTTCAGACTTCTTCATTTCCAGCTGGTGATTAAGGAAAAGAGGAGACAAAGACATACTCCACCCACTTCTTAACCAATTCCACCTAGAAGTGACATATATTATCTCTATTACCACCCCCTTGTCAAGAATTGTCCTACATTCCACCTAGAAGAAGCGTACTGGGAAATGCAGTCTCTCTCTGAGCACTTACAGAGTTAAACTTATTTATTGGGTATCTTCAGGGGCTAGCTGGGCATCTAAACCATAGCTAGGTACTGTTTCAGGTACTACGGATATAGCGGTGAACAGAACAGAACAATATCTGCCCTCATGGAGTGTAAGATCTTGAGTTTGAAACACTCAAATTCTCCATGGGATAAGACAATAAACAAAACAAAGCACTGATGAAGAGCTAAGGAGAAAAACTAAAGCAGGAAACTAAAAACTAAAAACTAAAACTAAAAACTAAAGCAGGAAAAGAGAATAGGAAGCATGGGGTTGGGGTTTGAAATTAGTGTGGTCTTACAATACTTTTCTAAACAGGTGGCATTTTGAGCAAATAATTGGAGAACACAAGGGATCTGATTATGTGAACACCTGCATAAACACCATGCAGAGGGAATGGCAGGTGCCGGAGGCTGGGGGGATAGCAGAGGAGATCAGAGAGATAACCGTCAGGCCAGGTTATGTTGGGCCATTTGGGCCATAGTAAGGATCTTAGATTATTTATTTATTTATTTATTTATTTATTTGGGGGGGGTAATTAACTTTACTGAGGTATAATTTACATAACTTAAATGCACTCATTCTAAATGCACTACTAGATGTGTTTTCACAAATGTATATTTGTATAAACCCATGTATCCACCAGTACAATAAAAATATAGAGCAGTTCCATCCACACACTCCCCCCACCGAGAGTTCCCTCATCCCTATTTACAATCAATTCCTGATCCACACAGCCATTGATGAACTTCCAGTCATCACAGATTAGATGGCTCTTTCTATTATTTCATATAAATCGAATCCAACAGTATGTACTCTTTAGGGTCTGGAATCTTTCATTCCACCTAACGTTTTTGCTATTCATCCTTGTTGTTGCTAGTTTCAGTGGTTTATTCTTTTTTACCCTCATTATAAGGATTGTATTGTGTGGATGTACCACAATTTGTTCAATCTTCCATCTCTCCATAAACATTTCAGTACTAGATAAGTTGGGGTTATTAGTAGCAAATCGGCTATAAACGTGTGTGCAATTCCTTTTTTAGTGGGCATATATTTTCTTTTATCTTGCATAAATATCTAGAGGTAGAATTGCTGGATCTGTAGTGTATGGAAAGTGTAGGTTTAACTTTAAAGAAACTGTCAGCCAGTTTTCCATAGTGGTTGTGCTTTTGTACAACAAAAGCAAGGATGAGAGAGCTCTATTCAAGCCATACTAGTGTGTGTGTGTAACAGTATCTTGTTGAAGTTTTAGTTTGCATTAATCTAATGGCTAACAAAATTGAATCTTTTTATGTTCTCTGGGGCCATTACATATCTTCATTTGTGGAGTGGGATTATTTGAATGTATATCTATAGATATTACGTATATCTATAGATATATACATATCTATACATATCTGTATACACACATACACATATCTTCATTTCTGGGTGGGATTATTTGAATATATATACTCAAATCTTTTAATTTGGGCATATGGTGTAAATCACAGGGTTAATATTTAATTTTTTTGCATGGCAGATATGGAGTTTTTTCAGCATAATTTGTGAAAGACTATCCTTTCCTCATTGAATACATTGGCACCTTTATTGAAAATCAGTTTACTGGGCACCTGGGTGGCTCTGTGGGTTAAGCTGCTGCCTTTGGCTCCGGTCATGATCTCAGGGTCCCGGGATCGAGTCCCGCATTGGGCTCTCTGCTCAGCAGGGAGACTACTTCCTCCTCTCTCTCTCTCTGCCTGCCTCTCTGCCTACTTGTGATCTCTCTCTGTCAAATAAATAAATAAAATCTTTAAAAAAAAATCAGTTTACCACAAGTGTGCAACTATTTCTGGACCCTGTTCTATTCTATTCACCTAGAAGTCAATTTTACACCAAAACCACATTGTCTTGATTACTACTATTTATTGTAAATCTTGAAATAAGTTTAAACCTTCCAATGTATTTCTCTTTTTCAAATTATTTTACTGTTCCAAGTTCTTTGGAACTTGTTAATTTCTACCAAAAAGACTTCTCAGCTTTTAACTGAGGTTGCATTGATATATGCTTAGTTTAAGGGAGACATAACATCTTCACAATACTGAGTCTCCCAAATCATGAATATAGTATACTTAAGTCATCTTAAATTTCTCTCAGCAATGGTCTTTAGTTCTCAGTGTATGTATTTTGTTCAACTTATGCCTGTGTATGCCATAGTCTTGAAGCTATTATTAAAACTTTTCTCTAATTGTTCATTGCTTACATACAGAAAAATGGTTGATTTTTTGAACACTGATCTTATATATGGCATCCTTCCTGAATTCATCTAACAGTTCAAGTAGCAGTATTTTGCAGAGTCCTCTATGTCATAGTATATGACTTTAACTCTGAATTGGGTGAAGTTAGAGCCACCAGAGTCTGCTGATGAATCATATGTGAAAGCAGATGTTAGGACTTTAATTTTTGAACATGTTAAAGCTAGATATTTAAGGCTGTTAGATAAAAAAAATCTGAAGATCAGAGAGAGGTCTGAGAAACATATCCATTTGGAATTACTTGCTAATCAGTGATAGTGAAACTGTGGAATTGATTCAGATTATCAACATTTTGAGCTGACGAAGAATCAGCACACCAGTCTGAACAGAAGCAGTCACAGAGGTATGAGGAAAACCAAGAGGATGGTACCATGGAAGCCAAGAGAAGAAAGTGTTCTAATTAGAGTGGTCTACTGTGTCAAATAGTGCTTGAAGATCAAATGGATTAAGACCGAGATTGACCCTTGTAGTAAGAGGTCCCTGGTTACCCTGACAAGCAGTTTTGGTGGAACGCAGGGAGCAAGATACTGATTAGAGCGTGTTGAGAGGAGAAATTGGAGGCAATGCCCATAAAGAACTCTTCCACAGAATTCTGCTCAAAAGAAGGAAATGAAGTGAAATTTGGAGGTAAGTGCAGTCAGAGAAGGAGAGAGAGAGAATGTGTTTGTGCTTTTTGCTTGTTTTGTTTTTCAATGGGAGAAAAAGTGGCATATCTAGGTGCTACTTCAAATGATCTAGTAATGTCCAGTATGATGAAGGGGAGAGGGGAGAGCTTCTGGAGCAACAGTTTTTAGTTTAGAGGGGCTGGGCTCTTGTACACAGGGAAGGAAAGGCCTCAGCTAGAAGCACAGATGGCTCATCTGCAGTGACAGGAAAGAAAGCAGAGTGGGTATATGCAGGTGAGTGTATAGTTGTATGGTAGGAACTCATGGAAATTCTTTTCTTACTGCTTTAATTTTCTCACTGAATTAAGTTAGGTTGGTTAATTGAGTTAATTGTTGTAAAACATTTAGAATAGTGTCTGGCATGTAGTCAGTGCTATGTAATTCTTTGTTAAATAGATGTCTTTTCCTGGTTTCCCAGAATCCAATCATAGAATTAATGATGATTGAATACAGACTTTCATCTTCTTTGTTTGAGTTCACAGGCATTGAGCTAGAACCAGCATCTAAGGTTGGGTTATTGCTTTGTGCTACTTAGGAGGAGCTGTGATCTTTTTAGGTAACTGCTACATGTGGGTCCCTGTAGCTTCAACCCTGTTTATTCAAAGAATGATGAGAGTCCTTTCTTTTTTCTAGATAATGAATGTTTCTTGAAGCATTAACCTATTGATTTTGGCTAAATAAATGGACAGAATTATCAGTATTATAAATAAATAATAAAAGCTTATATATATAGCATATATATACACATACACAATGTCCTATAGTCTATATCCTATATATATGTATATATGCTCTCTCTATATGTGCATATGTGTGTGTGTGTATTCTACATTTACTATGTAAAGAGTATTGTGTTAAGTGCTCAATATTTGTTACTTTATGTTGTATATGCAATAAACTTATGTGCAAGATTGTATCATATACATTTTGCATATGTGGAAACTAAGCTCAGTGAGCACCAAATCACTCAATAAGATTCCATTTCAGGTTTTCTTACTTGAGTTGTCATGATCTTCTGTGACACCTGCTCCTACTTCTTCTGTTGTAAGTATGTTATCATTGAGAAATGGACAAGAGCATGGGGCTGTATATCACACAACACTGGCTCTTGTTCCAGCTCAACCAATAACTGGCTGATTGAACTTGGAAAGTTACTCACCTCTTTTGGGATTTTTCATCTGTATTCTATGAACCCAGATGATCTCTACCATTCTTTCCAACTCTAACATTCTGAGATTTTATTATTTCTATAATTGTCATCTTTCATTACCCATATCTTTTGAGAATCTAGGTCAGGGCTTCCCTAGGTGAGAAGGTGATTACAGATTTAATCAGTGCAGAGCTGGAGGCAGCTGTGGATGAGATGAAGCTACCTCCTATTGCTTTCCTCTCTGTGGCTTTCCAGTGAGTTACCAGCAGGATTAAACAGCTGAAGCTGCTCCAGTCTCAGCTCCAGGAAGAGACATGAGAAAACCCTGCTAGATCCAAGCTGTAGGCTCCCCTGACTCCCAGAACACTTGTCCCAGGGCCTGATGGGCTAGTTTTAGTGCCTGGTATTTATTTTATTTGCAGAAACTTGGCCAGGAGCCTGGGCATATGGGGTGAGTGATTAGACATGGGGCCCTCATGCATCTAACTTTAAAAAATCTCAATTACATCAGAAAGAGGGTTCAGAGTAACAGATGGGGTCCTGGGGACGATAGTATAAATAACAAACAAGTGTGCTTGCCATGATGCATCACTGGTCCCAGGGAGCTCAAGGAACTAGCAGCTGGCATACTCTCCAGCTGGAGTGCCCAGAGACAGAAGATCCAGGAGGTGGCAGCACTTGCAAACGGTACAACCAGAGAACCTGTGTGTGCCTTTGGGCCCCTCAGAGAGCTGGCTGGCTTGTGAGCTGAGCTGAGCTGGGGGGTGGTGCAAGGGAGGGGTTTTCTGGCATCTCATAGAGGCTGGCCAGAGAACTGTTTTGTGAAGGTTGGTAGAGTCAAAAAATAAGTGTACATCCAGATTCTTGGAGATGTGGGGACTGTGTGGAGGAGGTGTTGAACAGAGTAGTGAGTCTGATTTGGTACTGTCTCCTGGTGGGAGGGCACTGAGCCAAGGCAAGCATAACTCAGTAACAGAGGATGTATTTCAGTTAGTTAAAAGAGTGTCTGAGAGATCTTTAATTCAACCACCCTATTTGCAGATTAAGAAACTGAGGCCCTGGAGGACAAGGTAACTTTCCTAAGGTCACCTAGCTGGTTGGTGGCAGGCCCAGGAGTGGATATCTTAATGTCCTGTTTCCCAGACCCATTATTGAATTCTGCTACACTTGACTAAGGAGAGCTTCCTGTAGTGACCTGCTGTGTTTGTAAACAAGAATATGGCCCTTTGCCTTTGCTGCTTCCACTGTGATTTCATAACTTGACAAGTAGTGTCCGGCAAGTCCCATGTATTCGACAGCTTTATTCACAGTGGACAACGACAGAAAAGCAGAAAGAAGGGGCCACCAGCAAGGAGAGGGAAGCAATCTGTATATGTGCCTGTATGTGTGTGCATGTGAAACATGGAAAGAATGGTTCTCCAGCCAGGGCTATAGGCCAAGGAAGTCCTAAGGACCTATGTGCCCAGGATGCCCAGTGTCATGAGGGGCCGTGGTAGAAAGATATGACTCCTGGCCAAGGCTGGAGTCTTAGCTCTGCCTCTTTTTGATGAGTGACCTAGAGCAAGACATTCAACTTCTCTTAGCCTCTTTCATAAAATGGAGTTAGAATCTAGAAACAACCTAATGGAATATTTACTATGTGAGGAGGTTTTATGTAAGCTGTAAAGAGCAATGCAAATGAAAACATTCTGATTTTAATCTAAAGTGAAGACAAGTTGTGATTGGCTGAACTTAGGGATGGAAAAGCTTGCAAAATTGTTTTCTGCTGGGCCTTAGAGGGAGGGTCTTGGTGGGAAGAGGAGATAAAGAGTAAGAAATAAAAAAGAGTAGGTTCTCCTCTCAACATGGTCTGAGGAGGGGCAAGGAGGAGACCAGCCTGCTGGGAGTGGTAGCAGTCAGAGTTGGATGGGGAGAAAGAAGTTTGCCACAGTTGACACCCAGGCAATGGTTATGAAGGGTATAAGCTTTATTTGCCAAATAGGGAGTCACTTGAATACTTCTGAGTGGACTAATATGACAAGCATAGCATTTTGGAGGATCCATTTGCTGGTAGCTAAAAGGATGGATTTGTTTATTCATTCAAAGTCATTTGCTGGGTGCCTGGCACTATGCTAGATGCTGAGGACACAATAGATAGTAAAACAAGATGAGGTCCCTGATTCATGGTACTTTGAGGCTAGTCAGAGACCAAAGAGACAGGGGCTAGAGGCTGCTGGTGACTGGGAAGGTTTCCAGGGCCCTGAAGAATTGAAAAATGAAGCCTCATTCATACTCGGGAAAAAAAGAGGGTCATTTATACTCGGGGAAAAAAGAGGGTGGCATCTTGTAATGTTCATTTTCCAAAAAGATGGAAATCCTAGCCAAGATTGTTAAAGACACCATGTTTGTTATTAGATCAGACCCACATCTAATTGTGAAGCCTGGAATCTCCATGAAAAAAACCTGTGACAACAGAAAACGGGACAAGGCATACCTCAAATCAGAGTTTGCAGTTGGTTTCATCTGAGTGCTTACCTCTTGATACCCCAAAATACTGGACTTAGATTTCACACCTAGAAGTCACACTTTTGGCGGTCATTCCTTAGCCCTCAATTTCTCTTAATTATTTATTTTGGTTCCTACCAACGCACAGTTTCTGAGCATCTCCTCCATACCAGGTAAGAGCTATTTCTCTCAGCCCCTAGTTAACTGGGTATGGCCAAGTCTGCTATTTATTTAGCAAATATTCAATTTCTTCCTCATTCCCAAATAGCAGGACTCTAGTTTTTAGCTGGACTAGAAAACACAAAGACTGCAGCTCTCCACTTCCTGGCAGCTAGGCATGTTTATGTGACTAAGTTCTAGCCATAGAGATGAGAATTGAAAAGTTGTGCGGAAAAAAAAAAAAGAAAAAGAAAAGTTGTGCGGAACTTCTCAAAGGGTTCTTTCCTGCTCTCTCCATCTTGGTGTTCATAACATGGCCCTCCCAAAGCAGCCCAGCCACTAAGGTGAGGCCACAGGTAGGGATGATGAGCAAACAGCTGGAAGAACCTGAGTCCGATGATCACAGAGTATCCATATGAGGCCAGACTACCTACCTCAGCAGTTCTTTTCCTGGAGAAAGACATAAATTTATGTCCCATTTATAGTGTCATTCTCCAGATCTCTTGTTGCTTTTGAACTTAAACTTATATGGTGGGATACAAGGGATTTTTCCCCTTGTGGCTCAAAATTCATCCTCTGATTCCAGATCAAACATCTCTGGACCTTATCTCAACAGGTTCCTTTGTTCATAACTATTCTTTTTCCTCTTCTGGGTACAAAAAAGCCCATGAAGTATCTGAGGTATTTTTTCTCTGAATGTCTTTTTGTTGAGTTTAGAGAGGAAGAAACTTAAGCACAAAGAATACGTGACAGTGATTAGCACAGGGCTTGTCGTGTAATAGCTCCTGAATAAATGTTACTTGAGATGTATTTGAAGAATTGTTCCCACATGAATGTGTGCTGATATGTTTCATCTCTTCCCATTGTAACTGTCCCTTTTCTTTTGAATCAATGACTTCTCAGAAAGTTGCACATTTCTTTACAATTTCATCTGGATAGCTTTATGTCTGGGTAAACTTTTAGATATACAACTTCATACACACACACACACACACACACACACACACACAGGTTGTGCGAAGCCTCAACATCCCATCCTAGGATAGCTCTCTTCTAAAACACAGCTCCTCTGTTTTCTGAGTACAAACATAGACCATACATAACAATAATTTGAAAATTATTTCAATTGCTTTGTGTTTAGCCAGATGGATGATCCTTCTGTCACTCACATATGATTTTGTAGAAAGCTTTGCTACCCAAACTGCTGTCTCCTTTCCCAGCAATATGACATGGGGATGCATGCTGGTTCATGGGAGTTCATAGCATTTTAGCTTTATTTTAGTCTTATTTTAGCGTCCTGGTGCCAGGTACATTTTCAGGAAGCCCAGAGGGGAATAGTGGTTTCATAGAATAGAGGGCATTTGGGAGACACCTGAAGGCTGGTGGAAGAGCTGTTTGCTAACTACGGGCCACTTAGCACTTATATATCACACAGCCCAGGGAGCGGTACATTCAGCCCAGGATGAGGCTCCCCACAATTCCAGTGAGTGAGTGAGAATCAGTACTTTCTGTGTGGTATTGACTTTCCACAAAAATATCTCATTTCAGAGATGATATTGAAAAGGAAAATGAGCTCAAGAATTCACTTTAGCCAGAAAAGTCATAGAACTGGAAGGCCTTTAGTCCTCTACGTTTTTTAAATCATATAACATATAAAATCTTTTTTTTTGTTTGTTTGTTTGGTTGGTTTTGTTTGTTTGTTTGTTTGTTTTGTGAAAACTTCAGACCCTAGTGCCAAAATAAAAGCCTTACTTCATTAGCACTCCCTACACCCCTTCCAGAGGAAATTATGATTTGAAAGTTAGTGTATAGGGGGGAGGAGTCAAGATGGCGGAGAAGTAGCATGCTGAGACTACTTCAGCTAGCAGGAGATCAGCTAGATAGCTTATCTAAAGATTGCAAACACCTGCAAATCCATCAGCAGATCGAAGAGAAGAATAGCAATTCTGGAAACAGAAAAACAAACACTTTCTGAAAGGTAGGACTGGCGGAGAAGTGAATCCAAAGCGACGGGAAGATAGAACCCAGTGGGAGGGGCCGGCTCCCGGCAAGTGGCGGAGCAACGGAGCACAAAATCAGGACTTTTAAAAGTCTGTTCCACTGAGGGACATTGCTCCAGAGGCTAAACCAAGGTGAAGCCCACACGGGGTCCGCATGGCCTCAGGTCCCGCAGGGTCACAGAAGGATTGGGGGTGTCTGAGTGTCGCAGAGCTTGTGGGTGTTGGAACGGGAAGGCCGGCTGCAGAGACAGGGCCAACAGTAAGATCACAGCTCAGTGTTACCTTGAACCGGTCGAAGGCTCGGTGAGCTCGGAGCATGGCCGGAGGTCAGGCAGACGGGAGTAACTGGGCGCTATTCTCTGAGGGCACACTGAGGAGTGGGGCCCCAGGCTCTCAGCTCCTCCAGGCTGGAGACCAGGAGGCCGCCATTTGTATTCCCGTCCTCTGGAACTCTACAGAAAGTGTTCAGGGAAAAAAAGCTCCTAAATGCAAACCCTAACGGATTACTCAGCCCGGCCCCTGGTAAGGGCGGTGCAATTCCGCCTGGGGCAAAGACACTTGAGAATCACTACACTAGGCCCCTCCCCCAGAATATCAACAAGAAATCCAGCCAAGACCAAATTCACCTACCAAGGAGTGTGGTTTTAATACCAAGGAGAGCAGCAGAATTCCAGAGGAGGAGATGGCAAAGCACAGCACTCATGGCTTTCTCTCCTGTGATTGTTTTAGTCTTGCAGTTAATTTAATTTTTTTCTTTTTCATTTTTTTTCTCGCCTTCTGCTAATTATTTTTAACTTTTACCCTTTCCTTTTTTAACGTTTTTTAACTAGTTTATCTAATATATATATTTTTTCTTTTATATATTTTTCTTTACTTGTTTTCTTTTTTTTTTAAATTCTTTTCTTTTTTTTTTCCTCTTTTTATTTGTTTCTTCCTTTTTGAACCTGTTTTTATCCCTTTTCTCCCCCCTGACGATTTGGGATCTCTTCTGATTTGGTTAAAGCATATTTCCCTGGGGTTGTTGCCACCCTTTTAGTATTTTACTTGTCCTTCATATACTCTTATCTGGACAAAATGACAAGATGGAAAAATTCAACACACACACAAAAAAAGAACAAGAGGCAGTACCGAAGGCTAGGGACCTAATCAATACAGACACTGGTAATATGTCAGATCTAGAGTTCAGAATGACAATTCTCAAGGTTCTAGCCGGGCTCGGAAAAGGCATGGAAGATATTAGAGAAACCCTCTTGGGAGATATAAAAGCCCTTTCTGGGGAAATAAAAGAACTAAAATCTAACCAAGTTGAAATCAAAAAAGCTATTAATGAGGTGCAAACAAAAATGGAGGCTCTCACTGCTAGGATAAATGAGGCAGAAGAAAGAATTAGTGATATAGAAGACCAAATGACAGAGAATAAAGAAGCTGAGCAAAAGAGGGACAAACAGCTACTGAACGACGAGGGGAGAATTCGAGAGATAAGTGACACCATAAGAAGAAAAAAACATTAGAATAATTGGGATTCCAGAAGAAGAAGAAAGAGAGAGGGGAGCAGAAGGTATACTGGAGAATTTCCCCAATATGGCAAAGGGAACGAGCATCAAAATTCAGGAGGTTCAGGGAACACCCCTCAAAATAATTAAGAATAGGCCCACACCCTGTCACCTATTAATAAAATTTACAAGTCTCAGTGTTAAAGAGAAAATCCTGAAAGCAGCCGGGAAAAGATGTCTGTAACATACAATGGTAAAAATATTAGATTGGCAGCTGACTTATCCACAGAGACCTGGCACGCCAGAAAGAGCTGGCATGATATTTTCAGAGCACTAAACGAGAAAAACATGCAGCTAAGAATGCTATATCCAGCTAGGCTATCATTGAAAATAAAAGGAGAGATTAAAAGCTGCCAGGACAAACAAAAACTGAAAGAATTTGCAAACACCAAACCAGCTCTACAGGAAATATTGAAAGGGGTCCTCTAAGCAAAGAGAGAGCTTACAAGTGGTAGATCAGAAAGGAACAGAGACCATATACAGTAACAGTCACCTTACAGGCAATACAATGGCACTAAATTCATATCTCTCAATACTTACCCTGAATGTTAATGGGCTAAATGCCCCAATCAAAAGACACAGGGTATCAGAATGGATAAAAAAACAAAACCCATCTATATGTTGCCTCCAAGAAACTCATTTTAAGCCCGAAGACACCTCCAGATTTAAAGTGAGGGGGTGTAAAAGAATTTACCATGCTAATGGACATCAGAAGAAAGCAGGAGTGGCAATCCTTATATCAGATCAATTAGATTTTAAGCCAAAGACTATTATAAGAGATGAAGAAGGACACTATATCATATTCAAAGGGTCTGTCCAACAAGAAGATCTAAGAATTTTAAATATCTATGCCCCCAACGTGGGAGCAGTCAACTATATAAACCAATTAATAACACAATCAAAGAAACGCATCAACAATAATACAATAATAGTAGGGGACTTTAACACTCCCCTCACTGAAATGGACAGATCATCTAAGCAAAAGATCAGCAAGGAAATAAAGGCCTTAAATGACACACTGGACCAGATGGACATCACAGATATATTCAGAACATTTCATCCCAAAGCAACAGAATACACATTCTTCTCTAGTGCACATGGAACATTCTCCAGAATAGATCACATCCTCGGTCCTAAATCAGGACTCAACCAGTATCAAAAGATTGGGATCATTCCCTGCATATTTTCAGACCACAATGCTCTAAAGCTAGAACTCAACCACAAGAGGAAGTTTGGAAAGAACCCAAATACATGGAGACTAAACAGCATCCTTCTAAAGAATGAATGGGTCAACCGGGAAATTAAAGAAGAATTGAAAAAAATCATGGAAACAAATGATAATGAAAATACAACGGTTCAAAATCTGTGGGACACAACAAAGGCAGTCCTGAGAGGAAAATATATAGCGGTACAAGCCTTTCTCAAGAAACAAGAAAGGTCTCAGGTACACAACCTAACCCTACACCTAAAGGAGCTGGAGAAAGAACGAGAAAGAAACCCTAATCCCAGCAGGAGAAGAGAAATCATAAAGATCAGAGCAGAAATCAATGAAATAGAAACCAAAAAATCAATAGAACAAATCAACGAAACTAGGAGCTGGTTCTTTGAAAGAATTAATAAAATTGATAAACCCCTGGCCAGACTTATCAAAAAGAAAAGAAAGGACCCAAATAAATAAAATCATGAATGAAAGAGGAGAGATCACAACTAACACCAAAGAAATACAAACTATTATAAGAACATACTATGAGCAACTCTACGCCAACAAATTTGACAATCTGGAAGAAATGGATGCATTCCTAGAAACATATAAACTACCACAACTGAACCAGGAAGACATAGAAAGCCTGAACAGACCCATAACCAGTAAGGAGATTGAAACATTCATTAAAAATCTCCAAACAAACAAAAGCCCAGGGCCAGACGGCTTCCCAGGGGAATTCTACCAAACATTTAAAGAAGAACTAATTTCTTTTCTCCTGAAACTGTTCCAAAAAATAGAAATGGAAGGAAAACTTCCAAACTCATTTTATGAGGCCAGCATCATCTTGATCCCAAAACCAGACAAGGATCCCATCAAAAAAGAAAGCTATAGACCAATATCCTTGATGAACACAGATGCGAAAATTCTCACCAAAATACTAGCCAATAGGATTCAACAGTACATTAAAAGGATTATTCACCACGACCAAGTGGGATTTATTCCAGGGCTGCAAGGTTGGTTCAACATCCGCAAATCAGTCAATGTGATACAACACATCAATAAAAGAAAGAACAAGAACCATATGATACTCTCAATAGATGCTGAAAAAGCACTTGACAAAGTACAGCATCCCTTCCTGATCAAAACTCTTCAAAGTGTAGGGATAGAGGGCACATACCTCAATATCATCAAAGCCATCTATGAAAAACCCACTGCAAATATCATTCTCAATGGAGAAAAACTGAAAGCTTTTCCGCTATGGTCAGGAACACGGCAGGGATGTCCATTATCACCACTGCTATTCAACATAGTACTAGAAGTCCTAGCTTCAGCAATCAGACAGCAAAAGGAAATTAAAGGCATCCAAATCGGCAAAGAAGAAGTCAAACTATCAACTCTTTGTAGATGATATGATACTATATGTGGAAAACCCAAAAGTCTCCACTCCAAAACTGCTAGAACTTGTACAGGAATTCAGTAAAGTGTCAGGATATAAAATCAATGCACAGAAATCAGTTGCATTTCTCTACACCAACAACAAGACAGAAGAAAGGGAAATTAAGGAGTCAATCCCATTTACAATTGCACCCAAAACCATAAGATACCTAGGAATAAACCTAACCAAAAAGACACAGAATCTATACTTGAAAACTATAAAGTACTCATGAAAGAAATTGAGGAAGACACAAAGAAATGGAAAAATGTTCCATGCTCCTGGGTTGGAAGAATAAATATTGTGAAAATGTCTATGCTACCTAAAGCAATCTACACATTTAATGCAATTCTTATCAAAGTACCATCTATCCTTTTCAAAGAAATGAAACAAACAATTCTAAAATTTATATGGAACCAGAAAAGACCTCGAATAGCCAAAGGGATATTGAAAAAGAAAGCCAAAGTTGGTGGCATCACAATTCCGGACTTCAAGCTCTATTACAAAGCTGTCATTATCAAGACAGCATGGTACTGGCACAAAAACAGGCACATAGATCAATGGAACAGAATAGAGAACCCAGAAATAGACCCTCAACTCTATGGTCAACTATTCTTCAACAAAGCAGGAAACAATGTCCAATGGAAAAAAGAAAGTCTCTTCAATAAATGGTGTTGGGAAAATTCTACAGCCTCATGCAGAAAAATGAAATTGGACCATTTCCTTACACCACACACGAAAATAGACTCAAAATGGATGAAGGACCTCAATGTGCAAAAGGAATCCATCAAAATCCTTGAGGAGAACACAGGCAGCAACCTCTTCGACCTCAGCTGCAGCAACATCTTCCTAGGAACATTGCCAAAGGCAAGGGAAGCAAGGGCAAAATGAACTATTGGGATTTCATCAAGATCAAAATCTTTTGCACAGCAAAGGAAACAGTTAACAAAATCAAAAGACAACTGACAGAATGGGAGAAGATATTTGCAAACTACATATCAGATAAAGGACTAGTGTCCAAAATCTATAAAGAACTTAGCAAACTCAACTCCCAAAGAACAAATAATCCAATCAAGAAATGGGTTGAGCACATGAACAGACATTTCTTCAAAGAAGACATCCAGATGGCCAACAGACACATGAAAAAGTGTTCCATATTACTCGGCATCAGGGAAATACAAATCAAAACCACAATGAGATATCACCTCACACCAGTCAGAATGGCTAAAATCAACAAGTCAGGAAATGACAGATGCTGGCGAGGATGCGGAGAAAGGGGAACCCTCCTCCACTGTTGGTGGGAATGCAAGCTGGTGCAGCCACTCTGGAAAACAGCATGGAGGTTCCTCAAAATGTTGAAAATAGAACTGCCCTATGACCCAGCAATTGCAATACTGGCTATTTACCCTAAAGATACAAACGTAGTGATCCAAAGGGGCATGTGCACCCGAATGTTTATAGCAGCAATGTCCACAATAGCCAAACTATGGAAAGAACCTAGATGTCCATCAACAGATGAATGGATAAAGAAGTTGTGGTATATATACACAATGGAATACTATGCAGCCACCAAAAAAATGAAACCTTACCATTTGCGACAACATGGATGGAACTAGAGCGTATCATGCTTAGTGAAATAAGTCAAGCAGAGAAAGACAACTATCATATGATCTCCCTGATATGAGGAGGTGATGATGCAACATGGGGGCTTAAGTGGGTAGAGAAGAATCAATGAAACAAGATGGGATTGATAGGGAGACAAACCATAAGTGACTCTTAATCTCACAAAACAAACTGAGGGTTGCTGGTGGATGGGGGGTTGGGAGAAGGGGGTGGGGTTATGGACATTGGGGAGGGTATGTGCTTTGGTGAGTGCTGTGAAGTCTGTAAACCTGGTGATTCAGACCTGTACCCCTGAGGATAAAAATATATGTTTATGAAAGTTTGTGTATATACTGCAGAGATTGTTCTGTGTGTATATATACATGTTTGTGTCTAGGCTCTCCAAATGGGGTCCCCCCACTGCATGTGTTGTTCCACACCTTGTTTGTCTCACCTAGTGACATGCCTTTCTGTGGTGCTATAGCCACATTTGCCTTAGTCTTATTAACTGCTGAGTAGTCTCTCATTGTACAGATACACTGAGGCTCATTGAACAATTCCCATAGTAATGGGAATTTGGATTCTTTCTAGACCAGTGGTTTATGAAATGTGCTTGGAGGGGATTCATCAGAGGAGTTTTGGAGGTCTCCGATGGAAGGGCAGGGAAAGAAACAGCATGTGGGGCCTCCAGCCCCTCCAAAGGGTATTAACCAGAGTAAACTTACAGTTCCACTGCTTGGCTTATTGGGTTTCCCAATATTTTGTTTGATAATAATTCTGGGAATAACTATCCTTTTACGTCAATGATGTGGTTGAATGTTCTCATATTATAGTTGTTAAAATGCAGGCTCAGAAAGTTGAAGTGACTTCCCCAGGATCATATAGCCAGGCTATAACCCAGGTCTTTGGGCTGAATTATAGTCCCTTTATTGCTCTAACCTGAGACTCATCTTCTTTACCTCCAAGATCTGGACACATCAAATACCCATCAGAAGGAATTATTCAGTCTGACACTGAACGAGTAGAGGTTTTATTGTGATCAACCCACAATCAGCTAACATACTTATGCCCTGTGTAAAGTCACATGCTTTTGTTAGAGGTGAAGAGTGAACTCATCATAGAGTGTGGTGTGGCTAAAGACCAAACCTGGCACTTCCATCCAGTTGGAATGGGGGCCCAGCTTGTTTGTAGTGTCTTAATTTCATTTCATTTACCAAGCACTTACTTTATTACAGATGCTGTATTTCATACATGTCATTTTATTAAAAATCATATATTTCTTATGAGATATGGATTATTCCCACTTTAGAGATTCAGAAACTAAAGTATAGGGAGGCAGGGTGACAAGTCAGAGGTTCAGTGAAAGTTTGTGCCCACAAGCCTCTCCAAGGCCAGTGGAGCAAAGAGCTTCTTCCTTGGCTTGGTCAAAACAGTGCCCAGCAGTGAATGCACAGCTGCATTCTGCTCCAGAGGCTGCTGCCCTGCGGGAAAAGCATCCCTGGCATTGGCACGCCAAAGGAATCCTGTGATACAATGTTGGCGCCGACACTGTGTTTTATCACCCTCTACTACTGGCCTCCAGGTCATACCAGCAACTGTGCCGGGACTGCCAAGAGTTGCCTTTTCCTTCTCTGGCTTCTCTCTTATTTTTTCTTAGAGTGCACTGGGCAGGACTAATATGCAGTAAAACTGATTTGTGCACTTTTCAGCCCTAGCTGAGAACAACAGCCGTGTGCATTAGTTGGGAGGTATTTAATGGATGATTTATAAGATGTTGAAGATAAAACTTGAAAGATACATGGGCAGCACCGAGGTGCAACATTCTTGAGGAACAGAGAACATTAAGTGCTTGATTGGCTGAGATGATTTAGAGGGTAGCCCTAGGCAGCTGTCCAGCCATCCCAATACTGTTCTGGCAGCTTCTCTCCTGACAGCTGCAGCCTGTGATGTGGGTCTGGGGCAGAGATGGTCCGGGCAGCAAATATCAAAGGAAACTTCAGCTTCATCTGAGGACCTTCCTTCCCACAGCCCTCCTGGGGGTGCAGCTCACCTCTTCAGAACAAAGCACAGCATGCTGAAGGCACACTTCTTCCCAGGGAAATGCCTGTAGTAGGTAAACCCATCTTGTTCTTTCCTAGTGAAGTTCAGTTCAACAGTTCAGCACAGTTCAAAGACACCCAACTGGGTGCTGCCATCCACTAGGCACAGAGTGAGGTCTGGGAGCATAGAGGTGAACTGCAGAGAATGTACAGCTTTCCCTCTGTTCATATTTTCCCAACAACAATGACAACAAGCCAATGTGGTCTAATAGAACCTATGAATTCAAAGCTATCCAGAAAAATCTGGCTGATTAGACTGGACCCCAAACACAACAAAGAGATCCAGAGTTCATTGGTCTGAACAGTTCTGTTCTCAAATTTACCAGGAATGCACAGTCACTCTTGTTCTCACTTGCTCAAGATCCCATGGGGCCCAGCTGCCTAGTTCCCGCTAGATGAAGCTATCAAATAGGTAAGTGGCCCCATGCCTCTTCCTTCTCAGAAGACCTTTCTGTCTTTCCTGCTGCAGCATCACCCTCCTCTTCCAAACACACACAGTTCACCAGCCCTCTCTGCCCAGGGTGTTGCCTCAAGGTCCTGGAGCCGCACCATTTCCAGGGCTCTGTGGCTTGCACTCAGACTCTCAAGGACAAAACAGTGCTGAGACCAAAGGAACAGCTTCCCTGGTGGTAGAATTCCAGTCAGTGATAGCAAGAGGCACTTGGCGGGAAGTGAGAGAGTCTTTCCTGTCTCGTCAAATTTACAAATTTCCTGGGTGTACGGACACCAGTTAGCATCCCAAGCCCCAGCTGTACCTTCTTATTTTCCACAGCTGCCCCTTCCGCATCACTGGGGTGGGCCTGGCTCAGGAGCCATGAGCATTTGCTTTCCAGGTATGTACTCATAGCCTTTGGGGTCTGTGATCCTGGATGCACCCCAAACCTTGATTTTGGAAATCCACTCCGAAAGGGAACACTACTAAACTCACTTCAAGAAGCCTGGCTACTGCACATGGAAATTGGAACTTACCCACAAGACAAAATGGGGAAACAGTTGTTTACTATGGAAAAATGATGTGACACACTTGTGGGAATGCAGGGGAGAAGGAGAGTAGTGACTCTAGGGCAGTGAGCATGTGCCAAGTCCACAAGGGCACCTCGACCTTCTCACAGCCTCTTTTTAGGTGAGGATTTTGAGTCCCAGAGAGCTTAAGGGACTGGATAAGTTCTCCTGGCTAGTTAATGGCAGAGTTCAGACTTATACCCAAGATGTTTGTCATTCAAGCCTGAGCTGGTCAACCAGGCTTTTCTCAATTGCTGGTGTAAGACCCCCTCCTTGCAGAGGAGGGTGCTGACTGTCTCACCTCCTGGGACCACTTTGAGGCCTTCTGGCTTCCTTCACCCACTTCCCACTGTGGTGGCTACTTGTCCATTCCACACAGCTCTGGTCAATGAAAGAAAGACGCAGGCTAATTAACCACAGCCCTGTTTTATGAATGGAAAGAGAGATCCAGTAATAACCTCTTCTTTTTTAATAATGGCCACACTGTGGCCTCTCTGCACCCACTAGCTCAAGGGTCAGAATGCAATACAGACATCATCAGTATCTCTAGCAAACAGTAACTGACCACAGCCAAGGCACTGTGATAGGCTGCAGAAAGAGTAGAAAATCAACCTCTTGAGAGGTTAATTTAATTTGATGTAACTGTAGTATGCTGAGGTCTATGTGTGTAAGGTATTATGAAAGATAAAAAGATTAAGATACAAGCTAAATTGAAATGTTTTCTTGTTTAGAAAAATAAGATATACTAATAAAAATATTAAAATAAAGATAATAAATAAGAAGGGATTGAAACACAAAAAAGTCAAACACTGGACCTGTTCTCAGAAAACCTGGATTGAACTCTCAGCACTGCTACTAGCTGTACATTCTTAAGCAAATCACTCAATCTCTCTGAGTGTCACATTTCTGTACTATAGAGATGATAATTCAAAACTCACAGGGTTATTCTGGGAAATAAATGAAAGATAGGATGGGTGTAAAATTAAATATTATATCTAATATGTAGATATAGATAAAAATCTAGATATATAGCTGGAATCAGGGACTGACTATGCGGCTTAATTTGTTGTTGTTGTTGTTGTTTTTTTAATAATCTAAAACAACCACCTATTAATTCACAATTCTGTGGATTGGTTATTCAGGCCAGACTCAGGTGTACAGTCTTCTGCTGGTCTTGGCTGATCTCTGCCAGGATCTCGATTTAAGTCTGAACACAGTTAGTTATGTTATATTGCTATATTATATTGGCTCAATATAATTAACTCAACTATTCATTGTATTCAGATGTCAGCAGTTTCTCCACTAATGTTCTTTTTCTATTTCAGGATCCAATTCAGGATACTACATTGCATTTAGCCCTCATGTCTCCTCCTTCTTCTCACCTGATCTGTGACAGTTTCTCATTCTTTCCTTGTTTTCAGAAATGTCAAGGTCATGAAAGAGTTGGTATTTTGTAGAATGACCTTCAAATTTGACAGCGTCTGATGTTTTCTCATGATTAAACTGGGATTATGGATTTGAGGGAAGAATGCCATTGAGGTGAAGTACGCTCCTTATCACTCACAACAGGGGGTACCTGATCAACATGACTTTCACTGGTAAGGCAACCTTGATCACCTGCTTAAGGTGGTGACTGCCAAATGTCTTCACTGTAAAGTTACTGTTTGTTTGTTTTTTTTTTTCTTTTCCATACTTTATTTTTTTGGAAGAAAGCGACTAAAGCCAACCCAGAGTAAAGAAGAAAGGAATTAAGCTAGGGCTGATAGAGGATTTTTTTTTAACTTTTCATTTTGAGATACTTGTGGCTATGCATGCAGTTCTAAGAAATAATACAGAGAGATTCTGTATACCGCTCACATATCTTGCATCCCAACAGGAAAGCTTCGTAACTAGGAGATTGACATTGCCTTAATCCATCCATTTTACTCTGATGTCCCCATTTTACATAAACTCATTTGTGTGTCTGTGTGTGTGTGTGTTAAGTTAGATGCAGTTTTATGATGTCATTGCATATGTAGATTTGTGTGACTAGCCCCACAGTTGAGACAAAAGGTTTGTCGTGTCAGGGATCCTTCATGTTGCCTTCTTACAGCCCCGGCAGCTTCCTTCCTCACCCTTAGCCTTTGGCAATCACTAATTCATCTCAATTTCTATAATTTTGTCATCTCAAAAATGTTCCCAAAATGGAATCACACAGTGTCTAACATTTTGGAATTGGCTTTTGTGTCATTCAGCATAACTCCCTTGAGAGCCAGCAAAGTTGTTGCCTGTATCGATACTTCATCCCTGCTTATTGCCGAACAATATTCCGTGGCATGGATGTACCATAGTTTCTTTAACAACTTACACGGTAAAGGGCATTTGGGTTGTTTCTAGTTTTGACTATTATAAGTAAAGCTGCTGTGAACATTCATGTACATGTTTTTGTGTGAACAAAAATAGTTATTTCTCTGGGATAAATGCCTATGGCAGAGTCTAGCGTATTAGTGGTTTTGCTCCTTTTCTCTTGATGCCTAGTTTGATCTGGATGCCTAGTTTGGGTTGAAGTCTACTCCAGCATCCCTAATGTAGAGGCACTGCCCCTCACTGAGGATGGTGAACGAGCATATGAGGCAGCGCTGTGGCCTTTCAAATTGGTCTTCTTCTTATGGTCTCCAATGCTGACTGGGTTTGGCTGCCCAGAAAGGAAGCAGGCACAGTGATTATTCAGGGAAACAAAATCAGCGCTTTCACCAAGCAAGGGTGCCCTCCTGGACTCCTTCTGCTTCTTGACTTGTTTGAAGTGACACCAGGGAAAATTTGTCATCTGGCAAGGTTCAGGGAGGTTGTGGGAACTAGAAGTCAGGCCAGTCGAAGGTGAGTTTTGTGACCTTGGATAACTCACATGACCTCAATGTTCACTAATTTCTCATTTGTATGTCAGGCAGTAAACTGAGAAATTCCCATCCCTCTTCCATTACAGTAGAGATTTAAATGTCAGAGATATCCTAACAGAGATTTTTAGTGCCTATCACCACTGAATGGCTACAATAGAACATTCATAGCTGTTGTAGTGACCCTTAAAATGGGAAGAATGGGAACTCCTCCATAACACAATAATACTTGGATTATGGTTTCACAAGGAGCAAGTCAAAACCCCATTAATTGGAACAATACATATCCCTTATGTGAAACTGGACTATGTTATTGCCATAAAAAAATAGTACTTGTTTTGATGAGGTGATCACTTCTTTAGTAATTAGTGAGAAAATTAGGCATAGCTCTTGCTGATGGGGGGCCTGAGCAGAACTGAGGCACCCAATGCCTTCTTCATGCTTGAGACAAAAGTTCTCCTTTGAGAGCAGAATGAGTCTCCTTAGCCCGAGGCACTAAAAAATTGTTAGAGTCAGGGATGGAGCAAGCAAACATTCCTCATTCTCCTCCAGCTGTAATGGAAGGATCTGAGGCATGGACTGGAGGATATAGCAGGAATCCAGGAGACTGATGAAACAGCAAAAGAGGTAGGGGACCAAGGAAGTGGAATAGTGGGGGGGCAGCCTTGGATCCTTCCACCTGGTGCAATTCTTGGCATCAGTATGCTCATCATCACTGGCTTTGGTGGGTTTGTGGTATGGGAAAGATGAAGCCATTGCAGGGGGCTTCCTGATGGTCTTATAGGGTCTCTGTGAGAGATTGTGTGCAAGGGGCACTGCCCTTCTTCTCTGACCCAGACAGAGTCCATTTTAGGAGTGAACCCTCTACTTCTCAGCCCCTGCACATGCCCCGTAGCTTAGCCAGGGATGCACTGTGAGAGACAGAGGCCCTGCCTTGACAGATTATATTTAAAAGGGGGGATTACCTCAGTACGGTCCCTGAACCTATCTGGTCACCAGGACAATAATAGCCATTGAAAAATGTCAGATTCTGGTCTCCACCCTAGATGTTCTGAATAAAAATTTTCAGAAAGGACACAGGAACCTATATTTTACTAACTCCCCAAATAATTTTGATGAGCAGCCAGATTTGAGAGTGCTATCTTAGATGACTTTTAATGCTGTCCCTAGTGGATAGAGAACAAGGAGAAACAAAGGCAGAAATGGTCCTGTATTTTTATACCCAGGATCTCCATTCCATGACTTCTAAAGCTTCCTGCACACTCTCATTCCCATTCTCTCCTTGTCAAGGCAGAGTAGTAAGAAAAATGTCACGCAATTTGCAATTCTTTTGAGAGAAGGTGAAACACAACTGGAATATTTCTTCTCAATCTCTTCCATTTCAGACATATTTAGAAATTATTCACCTGACAAAAAGATCAGTTGGAAAAAGCATTGCATGAACACTTTGGATTCCCCGGGAGAGGCAAACAATGACCATTCTCATTCTTTCACAGCTACATTTTTGGAAGAGCTTTGTCTCTACACCACTTCTGCTAACCACCTATCTTCCCCTTCATCTGCTAGAGCCTAATGTCTTCTCCCACCAGCGCCTAGAAACAGTTCAGATAAGGTAGCATTTTGGGGGGCCTATCATGTGCCAGGCATTTAAAGTACATGTTTAGTCCTCACATCAAACCTATGGAATAGGAAATGTGGTATAATTATCTGTATTTGGTAGAGGATGATACTGAGGCACAAAAAGGTTAGGTTAATTTGCCCTAAGTGTCCTAGTTTATAAATGTTAAGAGTCAGGTTTGAGAGTCCAATAGTGTGAGTCCATTCCCTGCTTTTCTATCCTATAGCTCAAAGTATACACTTTCCTAAGCAAGATTTGATGGGTGGGGAGAATCTTGGGGCTGTAGGTGAGGGGCAGATGTCAGGAGAGGAGGCTAGGGCTCAGAGGAAAAGGATCTCCCCCTTGTTAATGGATTGGAATGGGTCCAGCATCTCAAGTTCATATCCCTTATCTCAGTCTGGGGAATGGAAGCAAGAGAGAAAGAGCTTGTCCTGACAAGCCATGACTGATTTGGTAGTTCCAGTCTCCACCATTACCTTGGTTAAATCTCTCAGTTAGGGAAAGGGAGGGAGGAAGAAGAAAATCATTCTAGATTTGAGGAATATTTTTGTTAAAGCATGTAGTCAAACGGACCCACCACCAGACAGGCAGATCACATACAGATGATTTAGCTGCAATATTGTCGAGTTCATGGAGTGAGGAATTCCCATTCTCATCTCTGAGATGACTGGAATGAAATAAAGTTGAACTGACTTTGGACAGTGCAGTGCTAGGGAATCTATTTGAGTTCCTATTTAAAGGCACATAACCTTATTTTAAATTAGTTTCCCAGGGTTTGACTAAGATACTCCAAATTATCAAAATATGATTTTCCTTTACTGTAAAAGCCTACTTTGCCTAGAAAGTTTCCAAATATCTCTGTACCACAGACTTCTTTATCTATTAAGAATAGCAAGGCTTTTTGCACAAGCTAAATCTGGAAGTAACAACAATGATGACAATAACAATAATAATATATATATATATTTTTCCTGCCAAGTACTTTTCCATGTTATCTCATTGAAATCTTCACAAAAACTTTGTGGGGCAGGTGTTATGATTATTCCCAGCTAGCATATGAGGTATTGACACTTAGATAGGCTAGGCCACTTGCTTAAAGTCACATAGCTAGTGAGTGGAGATAAATGAGTATGCTTGCAATCTGGCCTATTTATAAATGATGTGGCTATAAGCTTTTCTGCTTCATGGCTGGGTAACCCAAGATACCTTAGCTACAGACTTGAACACTTAAGGGACCTAATCCTCTATTCATTGGTTCTCTTGGGCCAGGTTCCAATGTGGGCTAGAAGGCTTAGTTTCAAAGTGAAGTCATTGGGTGGAGAATGTCTCTGCATAATATGTGATCTTGGAGTAGTTCCTATCCAGCTCAAGCATCAGTTTTTCTGTCTGTGGTAAGGTGAAGTCTCATATACCAGATGCTGCTATATCTGGGAGGCCCACATCCTAAGCTTGTTTGAGGAATCACATTTGGGTGAAGAACACATGGACCAGTGAGGGCATTGGCTAGCACAGTACTTGGGGAAAAGGTGATTGGTGCAGGGGGTTTTTGACTCCAAAGCCTGGCCCTGGGCACTCTGGGTCTCCAGAGTGGTTCAGACTCCACATCCCAGCCTCAACATCCACTGTGGGGAGGCAGGGTAAATTCCAGTTCTGTGCTTACCCCCTTTACACTCCTGGTCTGGCTAGAATTCCTTGCCAACCTGGAGTCTTAATCACAGGGAGCAATTACATGAGAGCAGAACAACAAATCGGGATCAATAAGGAGACTCAACTGCCTACTGGAAGAAACAAAATTTATGACTTGGCTGGATTATACTTGCCAGCCAAGAATAGCGGTAATTCCAAACAACCCCACTGACCAGGATCAATCATGGCATTTTATTACTTTGCTAAACCCTGCTTGCTCCCCACCCCCAACCTCCATCTTATTAGAACCCAATCTCCAAGGAAAATATTGCACTTGTTATCAAATTTTAGAAAGAGAATTTATGGCAAAGACAGATTGATTTAAAGCCCTCCTCTTAAAAGGGGAACGGAAGGTGGTGGTAAGGTAAATTTTGCTATGTCTTTTAGATTGGTTCTTTTGCTTATCTCTCCATTTTATGACATAATCTGTTGTAACATTACCCAGGGTCCTCTGGGCTGAAGCTTCTTGCCTGGCATTAGATAAGGGGGAGATATTGTCTGGGTGTAAAGTTTAAAGCCCATAGCAAGGGCTCATTTTTCTCATTTCAGGCAAGGGAGAAAGGATATAAAATGAAAAGCAAGCAATCAATAAAGAAGAAAGATAGAGATCTTCCCAAAAAGGAAAAAAAGAAATCCTCCCCTCACTGACTGCTCTTCTAACTAAGACTTTAACAGTTGGATAATGAGCTCACCCATCCTCTGGTCAGGGCAGGGACTGGAGAGCAATCCCCCACTGCCAGTGTAATCCACTCCCCTTCCACTTGTGTCCTGCATAATAGGAGGCAGCTCCCATTAGGAGCATTTGGATTTTTTTTTTTTTTAATACAACTCAGCCTCCCTCACTCCTGTCAGTCAATCTTTAAAATAAGACCAGGATGGTTAATTAGTTATCCGGCAATAAAGGTGGGGAATTGTCGTGGTTTGTTCAAATCAAGTAATAAATGCTATGATCCTGTCTTGCTTAAGTAGATGTATCTACTCTTGATTGCTCACAAAACTAAAAGAAAAGGTGAAAGTATTCTTTGGTTAATACTAGAGTTTATGATAGTCTGGCCTGATTTAATGGTTCTACAGTCATTCTGCTATTAGAAAATCAATATTTTCCTAAAAAAGAGTATGGATCACATAAATACACTCCAGTTATATGAACCTTGGCCACAGAACTTACATACTGCAGAGACCATAATGAGTGGCAAGGAAACAGCCTTCACTAGCAGTGAGGGAGTAGGGCATCCCATAAAGAAGCCCACAGCCCTGTCATTGGAGGAGTACCTCAGAGACTCAGAGAAGCTCTTTTCTGACTGTCCGGGAGCTGGGTGTACTCTGTCATTGGTTTTTAGTTGAGCAGTTTCTCTCTGCCACCCATTCTGGAACAAGGAAGAAGGGGGCTAGATAGGGACTATGTCTCAGGGCCAGGTGTGATGCTCACAAGAGGGATAAAGGGGAGCAAACCCCAAAGGAAAATGCAATACTGTGTCATGGGACGAACAAAGGACTCGCAATCAGAAGTCCGAGTTTGAATCCTGTACTACACTTTTGTGTAAGCTCCAGCCAGCCAGTCATACCCATTTAACAGAGGAGGGAAGTGAGGCTCTGAGGGATCTGTCACACTGAGTTGCTTTGGGTTTAAAAGAACATATGTGTTGGAGATTTGCCATTTATTTTGGCTGTTCAGCATCCAATACCCCTTCCTGTGTTTGAGGAATTCCACATTTTATTCAGTCTTGGTGGAAATCAGAGCCCTCTTTCTGAACTTCATCAGATGTGGTCAAACACACATGCCACGGGTTTGCATCAGGAGAAGTGAGGTAAGAAGCAGGGACAGCAGAGGCTGTGGGGATGCCCTGATTCCGGGTGCAGCATGGTCACAGTGCAACCACTGTCAGTGCCAACAGAGCAGTGGCACAGCCAATGCCAGCTGAGGTGCCTGCAGTTCCATCATGGCAGCCAAGTCCTTACTGGACCATCCTGAGGAGAGAATCTGAATGTCATTTCTGGCTGTGTAGACTTAGAGCCTATTTCCTCAGGAGTCCTGTGCACACTGTTGTACCACCTTCATCATAAAGTGGGCCTACAGCAATGATAAAGGGCTTCTTACGAAACATTGATACTCCCTGAGGTCTCAGATGTTGGAATTGGCAAAGGCACTGTGGGTGGAAATGCAATGCAACACCCAAAATAAGGATGAACTGTGTTTATCTGCAATCCCTGCCTCCCCTAAGCAAAAGGAATCCACTGTGGTGAACGTATTACCAAGCGGATGTTTGGTCTCCTTGAGGGATAGCGTCATACCTGGGGCTTAGCATCAATCTCTGTTGCTAACAGATCAGATATCCCCAAACCCAGTATCTATCAGGTTTGGTGAGAAGGAGCCCATGCTATTGGGCCCTGTTTATCCTCCGTTGGTGGGCCCATTGTGCAAGCAATGGGGTGGCTGGGGCTCGTGGACTACTGCTGGATGAGTCTTCCTGTCCATCTGCTTATTGAGTGCTTCTCCCAAGGTGAGTGTCCTCTTCTCTACACAACCTGAGCCCCTGCTTATGGGTCCACACACACACTTCTTTCCTAGGCTTCTGTCTCCGACCTTTCACAATGGCTCCTTCCAAACCCCCAAGCAAACATTTCATTTGTTCACCACTGCCTAGAAGCATATGTATGTTCTTAACTCAGCCGCTTTACCCTCTATACAAATATTTACTGTTCAAAGTTTTGCCCACTAGACGGATTTCCACGCACCCTATCTTTCAGGACTATTCCCGAAGGGGGTGTTTTATGGTAACAGTCCCTTTTATGCTGATAGCAAACCAGTGAGCTGACCCTTCCATGAACCTAGCCAGCACATTGTTCTCTCAGTCAGCTGGAGAGGCCACAGGTGTGAGCTGAGACAGAGGTTTGCTGCCTCCATTGTATAATGATTGCTGCTGTGCCCATTCAACCTTACAACTTAGTGGGTCTAAAAATACCCGGCTCATCTTTGGCACTTACTGTAACATAGCCATTGATATTCCATAGTTAAGTGGCTTTAGCAACATACCAAGCACTGCTTTTAAAATGGTGTCACGATTTGCTGTAGATAATCTGGTCTTGCTCCAGAGTGCTAGGGATCTGCACCCCCGCTCTGCAGTTTTGGTTGAGGAGTGCCATAAAGCATCCCTGTCTATCATGGATATCTCAAAAAGACATGAGAGCTGATGAATCACATGGACCAAGCATTAGGGCCACTTGTACCACAAGTGTTACAGAGCCTTTTTCGCTCTCAGCACTACTCAGAACTGACAACCTTCTAAGTCGTTGGATAAATGGGTCCCAGCATTCGCAAGAGTGGTATGTGCTGTCGTCAAAAATCCAAAGGAAACTGCCGAGTCCTGGGTCTTTTTCTACATGGTAGAGAAGCAAGGTATGGTAACAGTACTTTGGAGAGGATAGTTTGACATGTTACAGACCACTATTCCCTAAAATCTTTAGGGTCTCACTGACGTCTTCTATTCTCTCTCTCTCTCTCTCTTTTTTTTTTTTTTAAAGCCCAATGAGTATCCTTATGATTTTGCTTTAAATTCTCCATCAGGCAAATTGCTTCTATCTGTTTCATTTAGATCTTTGGCCATAGCCTTATCTTGTTCTTTCACTTAGGATAAATTCCGTGTTCACATTTTGTCTAAGTCTCTGCCTTCTTCTGCTGCTTCTTCATTTCCTGCTCCCTCTATGTAGCCTTTTCTCTTGTTTCAGTTGTGGAATTCATTCTGTCAGTCTTCAGGTCAATTTCTGGGGTATTTAGGATGATTTGATAGTTATCTAGTTGTGTGGTGGGGACAAGACCAACCTAGGGTCCTCCTACTCTATCTCCGTCTTCCTCTTCACTCTGACCCCTAAAATCTTTAGTGATGTAGTAGGTCCCTTACTCTTTTCAGGGTTATCTCCCAATAACTGGTGCACACATATCTTTTCAGGGCATCCAGAGTTCTTGCCACTTCTTGCTCATTAGTTCTGACTAAGAAGATATTCAAGCGCATCTACCTAGATGTACCTATTCCAGGTCTCAGAATCCTGCTCCTTCTCTGACTTGAGCATAGGAAACTCACCAACCTTGTGATTTCAGCCCTATTTATAATTCCGAGACATTTGAAAATCAGACTATGGGCCCGATTTTCAGCAGTCTTCCTTCCATCTATGAAAGATAAGGACTTCCATAGGGTTTTGAATTTTATACAACCATAATGTGTTTTATTTCACCTCATTTATTACCAGGAATAGGATCCTGGTCCTCTGGCCAGCAAGGGATCTAACTTCAGAATCCCTTTCTGAGCACACCCTTCCTAGTATTATTGCTGGTACCAACTGATGTAATATGGGTTTCTCAAGAAGAAAACACTAAGACAAAGACACAAGTGCAAGTATTTTCTTTGAAGGAGAGGCCAGCAACACTGGTAAGTAAATGGGAAGTATACAGTGAAAGGAAGAACACCGGTAAAGATTGTGTTTTCAAGCAAGTTTCCACTGTTTGTGACTGGGACACAATTTTTCTGGGCATTTCTAGAAGCCAGTGTGGAATACGCATCTCAAAGTCATCCTGCCTTAGAGGCGAGGGAGGAGGAATGTGTATCCACCAACTTCTGTGAGTCATTGGTTCGGGCTTGCCCCAATAGCACCAGTTCCCTAAAACTTCCAGGTACGTGAGATGCAGCAGTCATAGAGTTTCAGGTGCCAATGTTTGGGATTTGCCCCCAAATGTATGGAAATGATGGGGCTCAGTAAGAATTGCTCCACTATTGGTTAGCTCTGTCTGTGCAGGGCTGGACTATAGAGGTGAAGGGATGTGGGGATGGGAGTGCCGGGTAGAGAACCTATAGCCAGTAACACTGTGCCTTACTTTGAAGGGCAAATACGTCAAATAGACTATCTGGGGTGGTCATGCACATAGTAGGTGTTCAGTAATGAATACTGATTGTTTGATTTCTGAAGGACATAGGGGATCAGGGGCTGGAGGCATGTAGTAAGACAGGCATCGCTGGACAACAGGCTTCTGCTGTCCCAGAGCTGGGGCAAAGGAGGGTGCACGTGTAGTAGATTAAGGTAGGTATCTCTGTGGCCAGTTTGTTGACTCTTCCTTTTCTAGAAGGAAAGGAGCCCATTCTGTCTTTTCTGTCCTATAGCTAGAGGCAAGTAGTAGGTCCAGAGTGGCTTCCCGGTTGGCAAAGTCTGGTTGAATTGTGTGGCCCAGAGGGCCTCATTATCTTCTTCAGTCATTTGCCCAGAAAGCTTGTGGAGTCACTTCCTGGGAAACAAACTTAGGGAATAGGAAGAGAGAAATTGGATGGAGAAAGAATGATCAATTACAAATGGCAAGCCCCAGCCCCAAACATGCAATTACTTTTCAAACAGGCTGTTTACAACCTGTCAAGCAGAGCCTTCAGGGAGTAGGAAGTGTGCAGCCTGGGACTGGTCAGGGCTCTAAGAGGTAGGAAAGGGAACATCAGGGCTGGTTCTGAGCTGGGTGAGGTTGAGAGGTAGAGGTACAGTGTAGTGGGCAATTCGGGGAGAATGACAGAATGCAGCCAAGAGCCCCTCTCTGATCCTCCTTCCTTCCCTGATGCCTCCTCTAGATGTCCAGCTTCTTGCTGGTCAGGCCCGGCATGCACCACACCTTGTGAGCCCCACTCCATTCTTACCTTTCTCCTGGTCCCCAGCTCAATTTTCACCACCCCAGGCAAAGCTTCTCTGACTATCTAGTCCACTCTGATTAGATCCCTTTTTGCTACTCACTGTCACAGATTTTTTTTAAGATTTTATTTTTAAGTAATCTCTACACCCAACATGGGGCTGGAACCCACGACCCTGAGGTCAAGAGTTGCAGGGTCTACTGACTGAACCAGCCAGGAGCCCCTTGACAGGGGTTTTTTAATGACTGTTTTCTCACCCCAGTTAAAGTTCACTGACTTCTTATTTTTCATTTATGCCTTTTCTCTTGATCTTAGCCCAGAGAGCAGCATATAGTTAATATCTCTGACTTAATCACCGTAAGCCTCAATTTCCTGTTCACATAGTGGGACTCAAAGAAGTCCTTTCTTCTTAGTGTTGCAGGGAGGGCTGTGGCCGCCGATGCTAGTGAAGCACCGTACCTAGTACCTAGTGAGAACCTGACAAAGGTGAGCAGCTGTTGCCTGCACTGACCTATTCATTAGTTCTGGAGCTCAGAGAAAACCAGAGTGGTGAGGCTGCTTGTTTATTTCTTCCATATTCACCTCAGTGAAGTTAGAGCAGGAAACATGTATATGATTATAAGATGTATTTTAGAATAATTTCTTGCAATATTTTTGACATGGAACTAGGTAAATTAGCTCTGTATAGTCAACTTAGAATTCTTCTCTTACGCACCTCAGAATGGAAGTTGAGAGCTGCTCTCTGTGCCTGATACAGGTATTTTGGTCAGCCTTGTTTTCTAGAGATTGTTCACCAGAGCTGTTTGTGGCCAGTAGAGGGAGCAGAACCTTCAAAGGCTGTCTGTGTTAGGAGAAGCAGCCAGAGCATTGTAGCCAAGCTGGATTGACCATGCTGGAGATGAGAACATTTGAGGATGCCTGTTAGTGATGGCCCTGACAGATATTGCACCTGCTCCTATTTCAGGTTTGGCTTTGGTTAGTTGGATATAGGACTAGGGCAGCTGTCCCTTCTGATCCCCTCTAGAAAAAAACACTGCAGCACTAAAATAAAATTGGATCTTAGCTGGGACCTGATGCTGCATCTTTTCCATTTGTCCTCCAGGCTCCTCCACCCTTCTTCTTGCTATGTGTCCAGGGACACTGATCTCTAGGGACAACATTTTAACTCTTCTTTTGCCCTCTGGATTCCACTTGGCTCCCAGGTGGTGGGAGATACCAGCAAGAGACCAGAGAGAGGTTGGGATATTTATTCCTTTGATTCTCTCCTTCCTGGCCTTCAAATTGGGAAAGTGATTTCTCCAGTTTCCAGTAACTTAGGACTGAGGGATAGGAATGGCTGTTGTTGACCCTGGATATTTCACTATCCTCTGCTGAATTTCCTTAACCTTGCTCATAAATTTGCGAATAGTCTCTGCATTCAACTTTCCTAAAGCATTCAGCGGTCTCTCTGACATCTAGGTGGTTGAGACCCTAGGGTCTGCTTTGGATTATGGGTTTACAATGTTAAGACAAAAAACAAAACAAAAAATGCATGCCCAAGGTGGGGTCACTTATGCCAGGCCAAACCACCAAACTGGGATTTAATACCAAACTAATGGCAATTTTAACCTCCCCGGGAAATGTAGTCTTAACTGGTCTGTCAGGAATTTTTTGGTCAGCCCACCAATGAGGTAATCTATCACTTGGACTCTCTCCATCCCCCTAAGGAAAATGAGGTAATCCACCTAATGAGATCCCCTGTCTGTTCCCCCCGAAAGGAAAGTGATCTTGCCTGGAACAATTCCTTCTTTTCTTTTGCTAATAACATCCCTGCCCCACCCTCCTTCCAATGAAAGCATTCAATTTCCTACAACTCCTAGAGCTCACTTTTCCTTCCTAGATGGGATGCCCCTCAGTTGAGGAATCCTTTAACAAAGCCAATTAGATCATGAACTTTACTTAGTTGAATTTCTGTTTCATAACAATGTTCTGATTTAGTATTTAACTAGCTGTAAGATCTTGGAAAAGTTGCTTAACCTCTTGGTGCCTTGGTTTTCTATAATATGAAACTAATCAGATTACTTCCCTAACTGGCTTGTGATGAGGATTAACTAAAACAAGACACATAAATCCCTTCCAAATTTAGTTCTGTACAGTGAGAGAGAAGAGAAAGAAGAGGGAACTCTGTGAAGAAGCAATAACACAAGAAGTGGGAGGAGGGTGTTTGTAGAGGAGAGAGAAGACATGGATGTGGCAGGAGGTTGACCCATCTAAGGAAAGGTTTTCAGAGAACAAGAGCAAACAAGAGCTACGAATACAAGAGGATGATGGAGAGTGGGGAGAGTAGAGTAAGCACGCATTTTTGAGGGTGATTATTTGAAGAATGTAGGTAGGACCTTTGGTTAACGTTAATTCCCCAACATGCTAGAAGGCTGAGATTCAGTCAAGATTCTGGATTTTCTATTCTAGATTGAAAGTTCTTGTCCTCCATTACTCAGTTTTTCTTAAATTTTGGTCTTGTTGAGTTCTTGGTGAAGGTTCTATCATTATAATACATAATTCCAATATTATAATATCTTTTATGTTGTTATTGGATGTCTTTGATGAGCCATCTCACCCCCTTGACTAATCTTTTTTTGTCATTTTTTTTAAATTAATAAACTTTATTAAGTTTCAAGTTCACAGCAAAATTGAGTGTGAAGCACAGAGAATTTTCCCTATATCCCCTGTCCCCTGACACACACACACACACAACCTCCCTCACTACGGAAATTCTGCACCACAGTGCTACATTTATAACAATCAATGAACCTACACTGTCACATCATTATCACCCAAAGTCCATACTTTATATTGGGGTTCACTTTTGATGTTGTACATTCCATGGGTTTGGAAAAATTCACGCTGACATATATATATCCCCCATGACAGTAGTGCATCTAAAAGTTTCACTGATCAAAAAGTCATCTGTGCTCTCCTTTTGATTTCCCCCACCCTCCCAAGCTCCTGGTAACCATTGATCTTTTTACTGTCTCCATAGTTCGTCCTTTTCCAGAATGTTGTATTATGGGAATTATACAGTATATAGACTTTTCAGATTGACTTGTTTCAGTTAATAATACATTTTTTTTATTTTTCTCTAATCCTTTTTATGGTTTGATAGTTTGTTTCTTCTTATTGCTGAATAATACTTCATTGCCTGGATGTACCACAGTTTATTTATGTGTTCACCTCCTGAAGGACAACTTGATTGCTTCCAGGTTTTGACAATTATGAATAAAGCTGCTACGAACATTTGTTTGTGCAGGTTTTTGTGTAAACATTAGTTTTCAACTCACTTGGGTAAATACTAAGGAGCTTGATTGCTGGATTGTATGGTAAGAGCATGTTTTGTTTTGTAAGAAACCACCACACCGACTTCCAAAGTAGCTGCACCAGCAATAATGAGAATCCTTGTTACTCGACATTCTTGCCAGTATTTGGTGTCCGTGTTCTGGATTTTAGCCATTCTGAGAGGTATGTTGTGGTTTCTCATTGTTGTTTTAATTTGCAACTCCCTAAGGACATATGATGTTGAGTACCTGTTCATCTGTTTATATGCCATCTGAATGTCTTCTTTAGTGAGATGTTTGTTTAACTTTTTGCTCATTTTTAAATTGGGTTTATCATTTCCTTACTGTTGAGTTTTAAGAGTTCTTTGTATGTTTTGAGTAATTGTCCTTTTTCAGATTTGTGTTTTGCAAGTATTTTCTCCCAGTGTATGGCTTATCTTCTCATTTTATTGGCATTGTCTTTCACAGCACAGAAGTTATTAGGTTTAATGAAGTCCTTTGGCTCATCTTTTGGTTTTGCCAATTGTTGTGTCAAAAGGTTGCATGGATAGGTGGGTGACAAGAGCCCGTCTGAGCTGCAGGGCTTACCGCTTACTTTCTGTTCTTGGGCTTCTCTGTCTACACCTTGGAGGATGCAGTGGAATCCTGTTCAGCTGTACTGATTCATGTGTAATCTGGAAGAGCAAAGGAGTCACACAAGCTCAGGGACAATCCTTTACCAATGGGGTCAGGAGCCAGGGCTTGAATATTTCCCTCTCCATCTCTTGGGCATACAATTCTGAAGCACAGTGTACCCGAGTCTTTAGAGATCCCAGTGCATTGAGTCCCAGTTGTTCACAATTATTGAGTCTGCTCAATAGTGCACAATGGAATTGATCTTTTTTCTCCTTTCCCTTTTTAATCTACTCATTCCTTCCATCATATTCCCTAAGATCACTTCTAAAAATAAACTACTTGCTGGCAGGCTTTTGTCACAAGCTCTGTTTTTCAAGGAGAATCCAAGCTAAGACATTATTTTATTTAATTTTATGTTATTAAGTTCCTTTTCTGGTTGCACTGTGTGCTGCTTTAATGAACATGGTTTATGTCCTCTTAATAATACACAAATAGCTAGAAGTGAGTCCTTCATAAATAAGACCACAATTTCAACAATGAATCTCATTAGCTATCTTCTTCAGTGAGTTATGCCTTCTAGCAAGTTGGGCATATATTGAAGCAGGATAGCCTAGTGGAAAGAGCAATAATGTGAGGGTCAGGGGTGTTGGATCTTATCTAACCCTCCCACCATCTAATTACATGATTAAACATACTTGTTTTAATAGTCTCGTTGAGAAATAACTTATTTGCCATAAAGTTCATCTATTTAAAGTATACAATTAAGTATTTTTAAATATATTTATAGAGTTGTACAGTCATCACCATAATCCAATTTCAGAATATCATCGTCAGCCCCCAAATAAACCTTGTGCCCTTTAGCAGTCACTCCTTATCATTTCCCCTCTCTTCCAGCCTTAGGCAGCCACTAATCCACTATTTCTATAGATTTGCCTATTATGGACATTTCATATAAATGGGATCATGCAATCCGTGGTCTTTTGTGACTAAAATCTTTCACTTAGCAGTATGTTTTTGATGTTCATCTATGTTGTGGTATTAGTGTGTGATTTAAAAAACAAAACAAAACAAAATAAACAAACAAACACGAAAACCACAGGGACCTCTTCTGTCCTGCTTCCTCCTCTGTGTGTCAGAAGAGAAGTTCTCCAAGGTCCTCTCCAGCCCTCAGAGTCCCGAGGGAAGTAGTGCAAGTCACCGAAAACCTAGAGAAAAGATGGCTCCAAAGTTTATCTTACGATTTCAGCTTGGAGTTGAAAGAAGCCACTAGAGGAGCAGCATTTTCTATTGCTGAGCTCCTATTCGACAGTTGGTGCCCTTCTGTGTGCAGAAACCAATTACCTATGAGGAGTAATTGAAATCATTAATAGCCAGAAACAAATGTGTCTATTCTGCAAGTAATTTGCAGTAACATTTAGTAATTGATAGTAATTTTTAGTAATTAAACACTGAGTAATTCATTTGCCAAGACATGCAGCCATTTTATGGGGTTCCTCAGTGTTCCCACAGCAAATCTTAATTACTTAACCCAAGCACCAGGAATACTTCTGTCATTTCTAGAAAATATAGAGAGTGTGCTATTTTCGGTAAGCCCCAGTAGAGAGAATGCCAAAGAGAGCAGTATTTTCCTGGGCAGTAGTAATGAAAAGACTGGAGCTACCTTTTGGGCTGATAACAAGGCTCCTGAGTCAAGTCCTTTAGACATGATTTTTGTCTATGCTGCACAGAAAATCAAAGTGAAATCTGGTTTATAACAACTTATTTCTGACTCCTCCTGTTCATATCTTGGCTCAGCCTCTCCCAGGTTTGTTCAGGCTACGACAAACCCATGCATGAGTCAGTGATGGGAGAAAGCAATCACAAGGAGCCATTTTTATTTTCAAGATACCATCTGAAGTTTTGAGCTTGATAGCCACTGTTACCTGCAACCGGGCTTCAGTATGCCTCTCCTAGTGATTTATGATTTGAGGAGGGCAGTGTTAGTTGCTTACTCAGCATCTAGTCCTCCTTCCTCCTTTCTGGCAACACTGCAGTTTTACTCAGGTATCTACCCCTTCTCCATGCAGCCTATGTGACTAGGGGATGCTGGGCTTTGGGGCTTATCCAAGCCACTCATAGTAATCCTACTACCTGCTCTTGCTAGACTGGCAAAGGAGACCAGGTTATTTGTCTAGCAACGATCATGTAACTCCAGGTGGCCCAATGAGAGTGAGGGAAAGGGCTTTCATTCAAGGGGTAGGGGAGATTTTTTTTTTCCTCATCTGTATGTTTTGTTAGATGTGAACAAGGTAGCATATTGGCTCAGATGTTGCTGGCAGCTGTCCTGACACCACATGGGAAACTAGCCTGAGAACGAAGTCTGCATGGAGATGGGCAGAGCCAAGAGAAATGACAGAAACTGAACCCGAGTCCTACTGTGTCTGGAGTCCTGCTTCTGGACTTCCAGTTACTTGAGAGGGTACATTTTTCTTTAGCTTAATCCAGTTCAAGCTTGTTTTTTGTCGCTTGAAGCCACAAACTTCCTAATTCATTTGGTACCAGTCTCCATCTTCCATAGCAATCTGATTGTTCCACTCCCAAAACAAGTCTCCACACCTTGGCTTACACATAATTGTCACAGTTTAGAATGTCCCGTGGCACTTCTCTCAAATTCTGCACAAACAAAATGAATGCTCATGGTCAGCTCCCGATCCACCTCCTCACTGAAGCCTTCACTGGCCACCCCAGCCCTGTATGAAATGCTACCTCATGTTGCCTGAGCACCATTACTGGTGTTTCTCACGAAGTGGTTCATGTGCACATCTTCTAAACTAGTTCCTACACAACAGAGTGTGAGTGAGCATGCCACTAAGCTGACAATCTGAAGAAGAAAATGAGCTAGATGCTTATAAAAACTAACATCAAGAGGCTTATAGAGCTTAAAAGGAGATGTTTGGTAAATACTGTAGACATTCAGAAGTGGGGAAGATGATTTGCGGAAAGGTTGGCTGGGGGAAGTTATGGAACTTTCCTGAAGAAATAGAGCCAAAATGGGTCCTTTAAATATGTGCAGGCTTCTGATAAAAGTTATATGTAAAATTATTCCTTTATTCATTCTGTTGTCTTATCTTCAGCTTTACTGAGATATAATTGACATATAACGTTGTATAACTTCAAGGTACCCAAAGCATTGATTTGATACATACGCACTGCTACATGATAATAAACCATTTCTTTGTTTGTGGTGAGAACATTTAAGGTCTACTATTTTAGCAATTTTTGAGCATATTGTACAGTATTGTCATCTATAATTGCAGGGCTGTGCAGTAGATCCCCAGAGCTTACTTATCTTCTAACTGGAATTTTGTACTCTTTGACTACCATCTCCCCATTTCTCCTCCAGCCCCTGGTACCTCTCTACTCTATTTCTATGAGTTTGGCTTTGTTAGATTCCACGTATAAGTGATTTCACACAGTATTTGACTTGCTCTGTCTGACTTATTCCACCCAATACAATGTCCTCAAGAACCACTCATGTGTTACATATGGTTTTGTTCCTTTGCATGACCAAATATTATTCCATTGTGTATACACACATCTTTTTCCACTTTTCCATTGATGGACACTCAGGTTGTTTCTACATTTTGACTACTGGTAATAATGCTGCCTGTTATTATTTATTGATAATCTATTCTATATCAAGGATTGTGCCAGTTTTGTTTTGTTTTTTCCCCCACTCAGGTATCTTATCTTATTTAACATCCACAGACCATGCATTGTTTATTTCCTTTTTACAGCTGGGGATACCTGTGCTCAGGGACATATGTGATTTTTTCCAAGAGTGAAGATAGGCTTCAAATCCAGATCTAACCCCAGGTCTGAAGCAGTTTCTATACCTCACAGCTACCACCCAACTCACCCTAGTTGTTCCCCCTTTACGTTAAAGAAGGTATAATCACATGTTTGCTATAAAGGGCCAGATAGTAAATACAATTGATCCTTTAACAACACAGGTTTGAAGTGTCTGGGTCGACTTATATGTTGATTTTTTTTTTTTTTTGACAAATACAGTATAGGACTATAAATGTATTTTCCTTATGATTTTCTTTTTTTTTTTTAAAGATTTTATGTATTTATTTAACAGCCAGAGATCACAAGTAGGCAGAGAGAGAGGAGGACGCAGGCTTCCCGCTGAGCAGAGATCCCGATGTAGGGCTCAATCCCAGGACACTGGGATCGTGACCTGAGCCGAAGGCAGAGGTTTTAACCCACTGAGCCACCCAGGCACCCCTTCCTTAAGATTTTCTTAATAACATTTCCTTTTCTCTAGCTTACTTGATTGTAAGACTACAGTGCGTAATACATACAACATACAAAGTGTTAGTCCACTATGTAAATGGTAAGGCTTCTGGTCAAAAGTAAGCTCTTAGTAGTTAAATTTTAGGGAAATCAAAAGTTATACACATTTAAAAAAAAAAAGATTTTACTTGTTTATTTGACTGAGAGAGACATAGGAAGACAGGGAACACACGCAAGAGGAGTGGGAGGAGAAGCAAGCTTCCTGCAGAGCAGGGGGCCCGATGTGGGGCTCGATCTCAGGACCCCGGGATCATGACCTGAGCTTAATTACTGACTGAGCCACCCAGGAGCCCCAACTTTTTTTTTTTTTTTTTTAAAGAGAGAACTGGGCAGGGGCAGAATGAGAAGGAGAGAAAGAATCTTAAACTCCACGTAGAGCTCAATGGGGGACTCAATTTTAAACCCTGATTATGATCTGAGCCGGTATCAAGAGTCAGATGCTTGACTGACTGACCAACCCAGATGCTCCAAAAGTTATACACATTGACTTCCCTGGGGGTAGCTCTAACCTCATGTTGTTCAAGGGTCTACTTTGTTTTAGGCTTCTTAGTCTACACAGTCTCTGTTGCAACTATCCCACTCCGCTGCTATAGCACAGAGGTAGCTGTAAATAATGTCTCAGTAATATGGGCTCCAATAAACGCTCGTTTGTGGCACTGAAATTTAAATTTTGTGTAACTTTCACATCATGAAATATCATTTCTTCTTTTTATTCCATGACCCTCTCTTCCCAATTATTGTAATATGTAAAAACAGGCTGTAGGCTGGTTTTGGTCTGTGGGCTGTAATTGGCTGCTGTTTTTTTGTTTTTTGTTTTTTTTTTTTTCTGTCCATGATTTTAAAACTATGTGGAAGGGGGCAGGGAAGTTGAAGAACAATCTACTCCTCACAAGCCCCCTCTCCTCCATGCCTCTACCTCCTCACCTCCTAGAGCCTATAGTAATAGTGAACACTGCCTCCTCCCTACCTAGCAGCCCTGGCCATGACCTCCCAATAGCTGTGCTCCACTGCCTGGCTCCAGCCTGTTTATCAGCATAAGACATTCTTTTAATTTAGCAATCTACAGAGGTCTCAGATGAAAAGGCTTCCCCTGCCCTCTTTCTCAAGCCTGACATAATTAGCTACATCTCAGCCCCACCTTCTATTCTCTCCTTTAATGAGCAGTGCCATTCTTGAATCATTTTAAAGGAGCAAGCAGCCCCTTGGTATCAATTAAAAGAGATACACTTTCCAATGCATAAACTGTAACAAGCTGTGAACAGGTACAAAGAAAAATCTAGAGCACTGCTAACAGAGCAGAGCACTTTGTGAGGATTGTCTCTCACTCCTTTGGAGGAAAAAAGAAAACAGGGCCAGCATGCAAGGTAGTATGTTACTCCTGGTGAAAGAGGCTGCAGTCTAGAATCTTCAAGCCAGAGACTCAGGAATGGGCCAGTGAGCAAAGCGCACCGAACTGTTTGAGCCCAGTCTTCTCGTGCTATTGGATGGAGAAGCTGTGTGCAGCCCCAGTGAACTGAGTCTGGAGGAGATGATTTAAGACAAGTGTTTCAGCTCCCTGTGAAGTTACATCTCTCATTTTCCTCCTCTGAAGTGAACAATCAAACAAGCCTTTTTCAGGCAGGGGGTGATAGGGAGGTGGTGGGTGGAGTCGTGAATCTCTGGGTTCTCCAGGAAAGCCCATCTGATCATTGCACATTATCAAGCGCTCTGGGAGCACTACTGCTTGTTAGCTTCCATGCGTGCCTTGCAGAGACTTTGTGCTGGGGAGACTGGTGCGTGTGCCAGGACCAAAATGCGGAGAAGGGGTTAGAAGTGGAAGCAATGTGCTCTTGATCTACTCAAACGACACACGCAGCAGAGCCAGGCATGGAACAGGATCATACCCGTTCAGAGGTTCCCTGGCAAAACTAAGGTGCTGGCAACATTAACTTTTGAGTCCTCCAGCCGCACCCTGGAAGTCTTATGTCCTCGTGTTGTCATCATCATTTTCTGAGGCAGAGGGTACAGTCACTTACGTGTTAGTGTCGATGCCTTTTAGTACCAGGAGTCTGTGTTTCTCTTACTCCTGGAAATAAGTTCCCTATCAGAAAGTACTTGGCAAAATTACTGTGAAGGTTCGAAGTGCCCTTTTCCTATCACCTAAATTCTTATGTGGGCAATAGCCTCATCCAGGGATTGGACTGGTCCTGACACTTAAATATTGCAATTCGAAGTTGCCCTCCCAGAAGGGATTGCAAGGAATGCAGAGACGGTTTTCTTTCCCCTCTAGAGTACAGGACAGAGAAGGAGAAGCTGCCCTGAGCCCAAGCTCTCAAGTGACGCGCCTCCCCATCTAGATCAGGAAGGACTGTTCATCTACAGTGGCTAAAGTGATTTTCAATTAGTAAAAGGCTTTCTTACATGTTATTTTATTGTTGATCCCCTGCCCAGCCAGCAACCCTGAGAGGTTGGAAGAATCAGGATAATAATAGTTTCCATTTATTGTATATATCATTTCTTATGATTATTACGATGAAACTTCACCTTCACAGAAAAACAGGCTGATAAAACTTGGTTAAAAATAAATAATAATAATGGTTGCTGTGTGCCTGCCCCTGTTCTGGATGCTATGTTTTCTGATGCCTTTGTCTCTAGACCAGGTATCCCACAGGCAGGAGGTGACAGCATTGGACATGGTGGAACAGGGTAGGTGACATTAAAATTGTTCCCAGATGTCACATGTGTAAACAGGTAATCCCAAAGTTCACCAGGGGACAGATACCTCAGTGGTAGAGTCACCTTGTGGTAGCTAGATCACTTGAACCATCTCAGAACCATCTTAGAACTCTTCCTCCTGGACCAGATTCTTGGTATAGCTCATAACTGGTTTCTCCAGAAAACCTACTATCACCATAATTTTTGTACGGGCCCATTCCTCAGACAGGGTATGGTAGAAGCCAGGAGGTAGCTACATATTGATCTTATCACTGGTAATTAATGACAAGCACAAATTAACAACCACATGCACAAACTGATTTCTAGAAGTACAATAATATACCTGTCATGCCATGTATTTATGTGTTTAATTATCAGTTTCATTATGAATTTTAATGAACTTCCAATGGAAGTTGTGATATTCATATCCCACTGGGTATGTCTTCTTTCTCATTCATGGATGGATTTTATTCTCTAGAGTCCTAGACTTGACTTTCATACATAAAGAATGCTGGAGTTTCTAAATTCTATTATTATTTCTTATTTATTCTCACATAGACAGGTAAGGTCCATTGGGAAAGAAATGAATTCTTCCTTCAAGATCTTTGTCTACATCCACCAGAGAGAAAGAGGCAGAGAAGTGGTATACACAGTCCCAAGTCTCTGCCCCATTGCTACGGTAAGTCAGTGGGATACCCGAGGGGAGTCACTTGACTCCTCTGGGCCTCGGTGTTCCCATCTGTAAAGTGATGGGCAGGGAGGGAATGGAGAAAAGGAGTTTTAATGTCTGAAACAGACTCCCCTGACTCAGATTCCTGAGGGCTCTTTCTAGAAGCAAGAAGGTGAGAAGAGGGATTGGGGCCCCATTTCCTCACCTATGCCTTGAACGCAGACTCTGCCTGGGCTGGGTGCGCCAGGGCTCATTCTGTTGTGGGTTCGGCTCTTAATAGACAACAGTGCTAGAGCTCCTGCCGGGATTACTGCGGCACTATTCACTGGCAATTTGGAGCCTGGGCCACCGGGAAATTGCAAACAATTTGGATGAAAATGGTTGGAAAATTGCAGTGCTTAGGCCTCTCCCACCAGCCCCTTCATTTTTTTTTTTTCTTACTTTCTTTTTTATTTCTTCCATCCTACTACCTCCCCTCCCCTGCTCACCACAAAATTACTCTAGAAGAAGAGAAACAACAGGCTAGACTGGCTAGATTTTTCCTTAGTCTATGATGTATTTTATAAACAAGCATGTAAATTGATAGAGAATTTAACCACCCTCTGACAAAATGGCTAAAAGACTAGAAAGGGAAAAGAGGCTCTACATGAAAACCGGGATTAACTACAGTGCTGGGGAGTGTTTGTCTTGGTTAATTGGATTTCTGATCAGATGTAGCTAGGCCAGGAAGCCTCTCTGCTGTTTCAAATTGTGCCAGAATAAGTCCACTCACCTCTCTTAGCAGTTAATTACTCAAAAAATGTCAGACTCTGCCTCATTCAAAAAGAATTGGAAGAAGCCACCTTGTTAAATAGAAAATAAATGATATCTTTTTATTGATAACTGAGATTCATGGTCATGGTGCTGAAAATATTTATCATCTCTCAGTACAATAGATGGAAATGTATAAAGTGTGGGGGATAAATTGTGCAGACTGTCAGGGTTGCGACAAGCATCAAATGTTCTAATCAAGCTGCCCACTTAACATTTGTCTGTCTTCTATATGTCCACTTGATTTCTAGCCCTTACTTAAGTTCCTCCACCTAAGGCAGCCCATTCCCTTTTTAGGCACATCTAGTTATCCTAATTCCCCCCATTATATTGAGTCAAAATTTGTTTCCCTATATTCACTCAATCACTGGTTCTAATTCTATCCCTGAGGTCAATACAGAACAAGCTGCTTTTCGTTTCCACATGTCAGCACTTCACGTATTTGAAGAAAGTTTCCTTCTCTCTCCTACAGAGATGACGTAGTGGAGTTGGTAAGAACTCAGACTCAGGGACCAGAGTCCCAAACCACCCCCTACATTAACTCTATGTGTGTGACCTTGAGGGAACTTAGAAAAGAACTTCACCTCAACTTTCCCATATGAGAGATGGGAATTGTAATGATAGGTCCCCCTGAAAGTTTTCTAGGAGGATTAATGAGGACAATATAAATGAAGTTCTTAGTAGGCACCTCACTCCAAAGTAAGTATTGTGGAAATATCTTCTGTGACCATGGCATTATTTAAGACCTTTTTGCCCTGTGGTCTCACTCTTCTGAACAGACACCAGTTCATTTCCATTATTTTGGAATGTAATGTTCATTCATCAAGTTTTTAATGAGCAGTTACTATACAATAGACCATGGATATGTAGGTGAAACAAGCACCTACTGTCATAGAGATTATAGTCTCTTAAGAGTGGTACCTATAAGCAAATAATTCTTTAGCATGGTTACTATATGTGCAACAAAGCGGGATTATGGGATGCCATAAGAGCAAATTGTGAGGGTACTTAATTGAGGATAGAAAAGCCAGACATTAAGTTGAGACTGGAAGAATAGGTCAAAATGAATCACCTGAAGTGAAGATGATTAGAGCCAGAGGAAGACTCTCTGAGGTTAGAAGCTGGAAAGTCTGAGGAAATGAAAAAAAGCAGTGTTCCCAGAAAATAATGACTTGGGGAGAGGGCTGTGGGATGAGATTGGAGCTGCAGTCAAGGGGTCTAGATCATGTAGGAGTTTGTAGATTGTAGTAAGGATGTTGTTTTTGAAAGGTTTTAAGTAAAAAGAGCAAGGGTTATATATATATATATATACACACATATTATGTATATTATACCTATCTATCTTATGAGAGAGTGAGAGATTATGATTTTGGGGGGGTGGGTAGATATAGAAGACAAGAAAGGGGACTTCACTACAAGTCCAGGTGAAAAATCCTAATAAAGATGGAGTATAATTTTGGCAGCAAAGATGGAGAAATTCAGTACTTTTAAAAGAAATTTAGAAAGAAGAAACATTGGATTTGGTCATAGACTAGATGTGAAACATGAGGGTCTCATCTGAAGGATGCCATGATGTCATCATGACAAAGGAAGGATTGGAAAGTGAAGCTCATTGAGATGGGACCCACCAGAGCAGGATCCGGAGTTTGAGGTGCTCGGGTTAGGCAGTGTTTGGGTAGAGCATTCCAAGTTAGTTTTGGATGTATGGTTCTCAGGCTCTGGAGTTTGGAGATACAAAGCTAGTATATAGGGGGCAATGGGTCACAGGGGGTATGGACTTGCCTAGGGAGAAAGTGTAGAAAGAGGAGGAAATGGGATGTGGAGAGCCCACGGAAGCCAAAAGGTAAATGTTGGGTTAAAGGATTAGGAGGCTGGAATGGGGTTAAGAGGAAGAAAAGAAAGAGAAAGAAAATCAGGAGTACTTTCCGTAATGCCAGAGAAGCCAGGAGATAAGAGTGTTTCAAGATGCAGGGAAGGAATGGTCAACAGGGCTGTTGAAAGACTCCAAGAGGACAAATGACAGGAAAACTGAAAGATGTCCAGTGGGTTTAGTGGTATGGAGGTTGCCGGTGACTTTACTGAGAGCCTTTTTGGTGATGGGCTGAGGGCAGAAGCTAGACTGGAGTGAACTGAAACACCTTTGGAAAGTGAGGAAGTGGAGGCACAAACATAAACAAAATTTTTGGAGGTATTTGGCTGTGAAAAGAAATAGAACTATACACCCAGCTAGAAGATGGTATAAGATCTAGAGTTTAGGGGGGGGGTGCCTGGGAGGCTCAGTGGGTTAAAACCTCTGCCTTCAGCTGAGATCATGATCTCAGGGTCCTGGGATCAAGTCCTGAATCAGGCTCTCTGCTCAGCGGGGAGCCTGCTTCCCTCTCTCTCTCTCTTCCCACCTCTCTGTCTACTTATGATCTCTGTCAAATAAATAAATAAAATCTTTAAAAAAAAGATCTAGAGTTTAAAGAAATTGTTATTACTACTATTAACGGGAAAGATTAGAGCACGTTGAAAGCTGAAAGCCGGTAAGATTGATCTGAGAGGGTGGAGAGGTTAAAGACCTGGGGAGAGGCAGAGTAACTGATGACATGGACACTGCTTAAGGAGCTGGTGGCCAGGATCCTGAACACTGGGCCTCTCCTAGGAGCGAGGGACCACAAAACGACTGTCAGTTTGGGAGTGGGAAATGGAGGGGGGTCCCACTTGGATGTCTTGGGTGGTCCAGTGAAGTAGGAATCTAGATTCTCTGTGCAGGTGAGGGGTGGACAGAGGGTGGAGGGTGGCATGGCATGGAGTGGGGCTCCCTCCTCTGTCCTACTTCCCGATATGATATTGGTCACAGAGGCAGGATTTCACCACTGTGTCCTGACTATGCTCAGTTTATACACCCCCTGCCAAGCCAAACTTCATCATCTTGAACATAGAATTGGAATTTCTGATTCAAAGTGTGTGTGTGTGTGTGTGTGTGTGTGTGTATTTCTTTGAACTAAATCTTCTCCTGAAGGAAGTGTTTTGCTCTGGCAGCAGGAGGTGGGGGTGGGGGTGAGTAGAAACAACAGAACAGTACACTAGCAGGCCTGTGACAGATTTAATGCAACTACTCACAGTACCCTCTTTCATTCCTGGAAGTACCCTGGTTTGTGTTGTAAGTAATAAGGTCACTCAGCCTTTTAGAGATATTGTCAGAGGGTAGCATTTTGTTCCCTGAGCCCTCAGGTTAATTGGGTCTCAGGGAATCACACTTAGATGATATTCTAAGAGCCTTGACCTTCTTCACCCTCCACCCCCAAAGGCTGAGCCCTTGGTCAGAGCAGATAGGCAGCTACAGCTCTACTGTTCCCCTACCCTAACTCTGACTACCAAAGCACACAGACAGGACATACCCACAAAGGAGTGAAAGTGCAAACATTTGAGTTTGCCACAAACTGATTAATGTGGTGGGGGAGGTAGTGAGGAAAGCAGGCCATTCTCTCTCTCCCAGAGTTAGCTCCTGGGGCTGTAGTGGCCCCAGCAACTCTTTGGAAAGCGTTTTCCAATGATAATTAATGTGCTCTTGGTATCCTTACCTTATTGATCTCTCTCCCTCCTCCCTCCCTCTCTCTCTCTCTCTTTTTTTTTTTTTTTTTTTATGGATACCACATATCCGAGAGCACTTTGGTACAATAAAACAGCCACGAGCACAGTCTATCGATCTATAAAAGCCTCTTGAAACAGAGAGGGGGTTTTTTGGCCGGGTTCAGAGAAACCTCAGCAGCCAGAGTTATTTCATCCTGCCTGAGATACACCCAGGGGTTTTACTCGAGGGGAGGAGCAGATGCCTCTCTTGATCTTTCATTTCTAGGGCCCGTTTCAGAAGATGATGTCCATGGCTGTGTGAGTACATGGGGTGGAGTAGGGAGGGGAGGGTTGTGTTGGGAACAGAAATTATGTGAAATTGGAAAATGTTTTTTTTTTCCTGCCTGGATTAAAAAAGAGAAGAAAGAAAGAAGAAAGAAAGGCAGGCAAAATGTACAAAAATCAAGTAACAAAGCATGAATGAGTTAAATCTGAAAAGAGGCGGTGAGCCCTGAACCCCGGGGGGCCATCAGGCCCCAGTGAAAGGCTGAGCTAGGTAACCCAGGAGAACAGAACGCTACTCAGCTGTGGTGCTACATCTAAATGAGGCTCTGGGTGGATTTCAGTAGAGCAAACATCTCTTGTATGTGAGTAACAAAGCCTCAGAAATAGCTTGAGGCCATATTTTAGCTCCTGCAAAGCAATAGCCAGGCATTGGAAGCCCCTTTCAAGTACAACATTTCTTCTCTTCAGGTAAGGGGTGGTGGTGAAGGGTGGTGAAGGTGGTGAGAGGGGGGGTCTTCTCAGAGGGCCTTTCAAAGCCCTGGAGGTTTCCTCACCGTTTGTGGGCTTCCGAAGAACAAAGAGCCAGAGTTTGTAGTCAACAGAGCGCTCAGGGGCAACAGCCTAAGGCCCTCTGAAGCCACAGTTAGTAATGCAGGAAAGAACAGGAGGCTTTCTTGTGACAGCTGGGAAGGGCCTGTGGACAGAGAGGGAGGCCACCTCCTTCCTGAAAGGTCTGCTGCAGCCCAGCTCTCTCCAAAAGCCACAGGGTTGAGGTGAGGAAAATGTCCAGGTGACAGAACAGAAGTCACCCAAATTGGATATAAGCTACACTCAAGGACCAACTGAAGGGAACCTCTGAGAAGAACTGGGGTGGCTGCGAGGTGCCTCGGTCTTGGAGGGATTTCCTAGCAGCGGAGTGGCTGGCACAGGCAGGCTCGAGTCCAGCGCCAGCCTTCCTGCTGGGCACATTGAAAAGTCTCTTTCAACCTCTCTGATCCTCTAATTCTCATCTGCCCACTGGGACTTGCCATCCCTGCTTTCCCTGCTTGACAGAAATGCTAAAACAGAGCTAAGAGGGCTGAATGGGTGGGAAGTACTGTTCATGAAAGGGAAGTGATCTGAACCCTAGACTGCTGGCGTGGAGGGGCCTCAAGGAGCCTTTGCTGATCTCTTACCCCAGGTTCCCCAGCTAGAGGCAGAACTGGGATTCCAGATCAGGTTTTCCTCCACTCAGCTAAAGCTTATCTTCTTAATGTGGTCACGAACCTCTTCACAGGAGGGCTGTGATCACAGGCTTGTTGTTTTTTTTTTTTGTGGTTTTAATTCTCATTTCAAATCTTTCAGAGCACACCGACCTCGACCTCACTGCTCCGCATGCAGTCAGGACTTGATGAAACCTTGTGGCTTTGGTCAGCATTAGAGCTCAGAAGGGCTAGTATGTTTGTATAGCAATTTTTCCGCTTTGGAATTTAAAGAATCCCTTCTAGCCAGACCCTGGTCCCCGGTGTTGTAGTTAAGAGATCCTCATCCCTGGTGAGACAGCCTGTCTCAACGGGCTACCTGCTTTCCTTCCATCTGAAACAAAGGCTCTATTAGGGTTCTGGGGGAGGACAAAAGGAATGCAAGGAAGCAGGCAGCTACTGGTGGTTTGTTAATGAGCAGCTCTGTCTAAAGGCTGGCTCTCCAGGCCACAGGGGATGTTGGCTAGGGATGCTGACCAGATCGGCTTGGGGAGGTACGTGGACTTAACCTCCAGTGGCACCTGGCTGCAATAGCTCCTGCTCTGCCTTCTTCTGTAAACAAAATGATGATAATGTGAATCAGGGAAAGAGGAAACACCTGAATGGACTCACAGTGGCGCTTTCCAGTACCTGGAATGGAGCAACGGACTTCGTTTAACACCAGCCATCAGTTCATATTCTGTGACTGTCTACCTCTGAAAACGGGGTCTGCAACCCCCTAAGTTAGAGGTCTGACTAGAAGCATGCCCGTGCTTGGACAGAGGCCTCCGGAGAGGAGCAACTCCCTGCCTAGGGACTGAGGAGGAGGGCTTTCCTGTCCCTGGGAGCCCCAGGCTGCCCTATAGGACTCCTGCAGTTTCTACGGGGATAGAGGTTTCCTGTGCTTTCCTTACTTCCATCCTGGACTCCGCTAAAAACAGCAACATCCCAGGGTTCCTTCAGGGAGATGCACACTGGATGGATGTATTAATAAAGCGTGGGTTGGAGCAGGGCCAGAGGGGGCGGTCAGCTGTGGGCTGAGCCAGGCTCCTGTGTTCCGAAGAGCAGAGTGTGAGGAAGGGGGTCACAAGGGTGTTGCCGGCATGTGTGCCTGTCCCTGAATGTGCACGAGCATGCTTGGCTATGTGCGTGCGTGTGTGTGTGTGTTTGTGTGCATGTGTGTGTGTGTTTCGACACAGGAAGGGCAAAGGACTTCAAAAAAGAGCGGGGCAGTGAAGCAAGTAAGGGGTCAGACAGCAGCACCAACAGAGAGCTGCAGTCTACCCAGAGCCTGGAGCAAATGGGTGTTTCCAGGTGGGAACAGCAGAGCTGTGACCCAGCCATCCAGGAAACACCTCTGTGGCATTCACAGACCTGCAGTTTCTGTGCTCCAGTATCACAGAATAAAAACCCAGCAGACCGGTCCCTCTGTGCCATACTGACAGCTGCGCTGTGCTGGCCTCCCTCCCCTCCTGTCCAGACCCTGCATTCTCTTCCTGCTGCTACTTCCCAATGGAGGCGAAGAGCATCCTGTCCAGGCTGGATGGCAGGGATGACAGCAGCCCCTCAAGGGGTACGACCCTGCCTCAGGCATTTCCATCCCCAACCAGTTTGCTTCTCCCAGCTTTAATGTTGATGTTCTTAACCTCTCTATCAGCAAAGCTGGGAAAAGGTGAGGAACACAGACTCTCCTGGGCTTAGAATCCAGCTCAGCCATTTCAAGCCAGGCTTCCCTGAACCATGGCTTCCACATCTGTAAAATGGGATGATGCTAATAATAGAGTTATTATGAGGATGAAATCAGATCATGCTCCAGGGGTGTGTCTTGTTAGGCCTTTGTGAAGACTAAATAAGCCTACTGTATATGGAACGTTCTAGAACACTCAAAGTGAATCGACGTGGGATCTGAACAAACGTTTACTGCACCTTAATCCCAGCTCAGCCTTGACCGCCTCTACTAAGGCACTCCAGCTCCAGGATCCTAAGGTCCCTCAGACCTCAGGCTCTTGCGTCCATTGCTTGATCCCTTCTCTCATCTGCCAGTGTGGTTCCTGCCTCAAGGGCCAGGCCCTGCCACTCACACTGAATCCAGACCAAGGGGCCACATTAAAGACCTTTGAGGGGGAAAGTCAGCTGTTTATCAAATTAGTGGAATTCTCTGAGCCTGGCTAACACAGGAGGCATCAGATGCTAATTAATGAACAGCCAACACCGCCCCACTGCCGATTTGCATAAATATGCATTGTCAAACTGTTAGGTAAACAAAAGCAGGATAAAGTGCTAGGGAACCAGATTCATTACGCCTGCACTCCAAGTGAGCCTTTGCAATAGGGATTACAGCCTCTGCAATTTTTCATTTTTGAGGATTTTCTTTTCCCCCACACCCTCCCCACCCCATTCTCTAGTTAGAGTTCAGCTTTCTTACCATAATCAGCTGCCAAACCCAACACAATGCAAACCAAGGCAGGGCTGGTTCTCACAGGAGCTAGAAGTGTCTTCTCTACCACTAACACCATCTGGGTCCCTAGGCTCTGTTTAAAGAGAAAGGAAGAGAGATTGGGAGGGAGAAACTAACACGAGGTTGTTCCCCCCCACACACCCCAGCCAACCCCATCTCAAATGAAGATATAAGCATTGGGTCTATCTATAAAACTCGCCTGATGGATGGTTTTAATCCTTTCTAATTACAGCTAATTGGAGCTGTCAATCGTTTAAAACCCTGAAACTGATGCAGGGAGGCCAGGCGATTCAAACTTACCCAACTGTACAGAGGATAATTAGATGCACTGAAGTTAATAAGCTTCAGGAGGGAAGCTCTCACGTTTCCTGCACATAAGGGAACCTCAGAAGATGGAGAGGAGCCACTGCCAGCCTTTTCCGGGAAGGAAGAGAGATCTGGCAGCCTGGATGCTTCACACTGAAAGCCTGCTCCCTGGTCCCGGAGACTCAGCAGTGACAGCACCTCCGGTGTCTATCAATTCATTTCAGCAAATATTTATCGAGTGTCTCCACTGTGCTGGGCACTGTGGGAGGCTCCAGGGAGGTAGAGAGACAAAGTTCTGACCCTGGAGGAATTCAGTCTTCATTGGGCAGACCAACAAAACTGAAGATCCAGCTGAGGCTCAGAGGAGCATAACAACTCAGGGAACTCACTTTTTGCAATCCCTGGAGTCTCTCTCGGTTAATTTTCTGGTCAGAGGGTACAGCTGAATTGGCTCTAGCTTCTGGCCAGATTCTTCATCACTTCAGAAGCTGTTTTCTGGTTTATTCTGTCTCCTGGCTCCAACAAGAAGTCTCACAGGTCTGTGCCCACATCCTTCCGGCATTGACTCATCTGGCCTCTATAAAGGACTATACTACCCTCCTCACCAAATCTCAGTGGAGGAGGACTGCGAGAGAAGTCTCCGCAGGGTTTTGGGGGAGAAAGTGTGGGTCCTTGGAGAGGTGGGCAGCTTCCACATGGGCCAGTTGGCAGACTCCGGGTTGCCCGAGTAATGTGTCTTAAGCTCTCTTTTGGGGGTTCTTACACCTACAAATATTGACTAGCCTATCAAGCTGCAGGCAGATGGAAGCTCCACTCCACAGTGGGTCAGAGGGGCGAATGTCTACTAGGTAATTTACATCTGCTGTTACCCTTCCTTCTCAGAAACCCATGTGAGTTTGTTAGGGATGTGCCTGCTTTCGGAAGAGGAAACTGCGATGCAGAGAGGCTACATGACTTACCCAAAATACTATTGTAAATGTCTGAATCAGGATTCACATTCAGTTTGGCCTAAATCCAGAGGCTACCATCTTGCTTTGTTTAAGATGAACCCCCCTACCCTGACTGCAATAATAGTAATAGTAACATGGACTGCAACTGGCATTGATTGAGATCTTACTCTTCTCCACTTAACTTCAGAGAGACTGTAGGGAGCTTTCTGCTCAGTGGTGTCCCTGGGGGAAGGCCTGGGTATCCTCTGTGGAAATGACATGGATATGAAGTCCTCTTTCCACAGGACCCAGAAGCAGTGACCACGCGGTTCCACCAGCCAGACAGGAAATCTGCAGACATGAGGCCAAACTCCACAGAAATCCCCACAATCTACCTGTGCACTCACCTAGTCGGTGGTAAGAAGCCCACTGTCTGGCATCAGGGTGAAGTTCAGGCTGGCACAGGATTTGGCTTTGAAGAGTTTAAAGTATATGGTACCTTACGAAAAGTGGCTGAAATATGGGTATCTCTGGGACTCTCCAAAGCCACAATGGCCAGCTCATGTACAGCAGCTTCAGGAGGTCCAAGCACACCCTCTTCCCCAGGGAGCACTCTAGGACAATTCAGGTTGGCCCCCAGTTGGGCAGTTTTGCCCCCCACCAAAGTGACTATTAGAAGGAAAAAGCGGTGTAATGAAAGAGGAGGGGGAGAACATTAAGGAATTTTCCAGGATTTATCTGGTGCATAACAGTGCCTGGCCCACTAGTCAGTCACCTGTGCAAAAACACCCAGGAAGCCACAAAAAAGGATGTGGACAAAAGTAAGAAAAAAACGAGAACTTTGAGTAAGAGAGAATAAATTTTCTAATGTATGTGCATGCACACAAGAAACTAGTATCTACACTTGAGCATTGAAGAAATGGAGTCCTAGAGGAGAGGGAAATTGCAGCACAGTCTTGCTGAGGACTGACAAGCAGAGGTGGGACAGGCACATTTAAAGTATTTAAGACTAGGAAAAATACAGAGAAGGAATGCTGAGTCACCATAGCCCTTTGGAAATGTAGGACTAACTAACAAGGGACATGGTACTCAAAATTGGAAAGTGGAATAAGTGAACCTATTCACACCGAGTTCAGTCTCTTTGGAGAGGGCAAAATAGAGAAAGAACAAAAATGATCAGGTGTCAACAGGAAGGCATGCTGGACAGAGAGGCTGCATGGGTCTAGGAGTCTGTTTTCCTCCCAACACCAGCGCTGTGGCTTTAGAGTAATATCACCTGTAAGAGCCATAGTTATCTCATTTGGATGGCATATGTGGGGTGTCTGCCTTGTCCATTCACATTTTTCCCCTTTTGGAAACTGGCTGTGAGCACCTCCAAGTATGGGCATGGATATCCCTATATGAGAAGAACCTCAAGGTGGCAGACCCCAAGTTGGTTCAAGATCTGAACTCACACACGGAGGGGCACTCCTGGAGGTGTCCAGCCTCTCCAGTCTACATGCAGAGTCTGGTGGGACCTAACAAACCTTTAGGGAAGAGGACCTTTGGGCTAAACTTTGGTTTCCCTGTTGTTCCCCATACCAGAGCCACAGGGTCTCTAGTCTTCCCCCAGATCCCTCTCTGGAGAGCTTGAACTGACAGCAGCAACAGAGCTCTCCCTAAAGCTGGCCCCCAAGAGCTGAGCTCCTCCAGTCTGGACAAAGATGATATAGCCACTGGAAGTTGTCACTCAGAAGCAGATACCAGAGATCAAAGAGAAGACCCAAGGAGAGGCTCGGGGACCTGTTAGATTCCACTTGCTTCAAAGACAGTGAGGCTGAGGGCTAGCAGGCAGTATGGAGGCCTGAAGTCTTCAAAGGCTGCTGTGATGTCAAGAGCATTGGCCACAGCACACTTTACCTGTGGTTGCTGAATACTGTGACACAGTGGTGGCACTTGTGGGGTTAAGGCAGCAGGGCTAGGTCTCCCCTAACCCAACGAAGGTGGTTGAGAAAGTGTCATCCTGAAACAGAAATAGGAGTGTGTGTGAACATGTTAAGAATGTTAATTCCCAGAGTTCCTGTGGAGCTGCAAATCCATCCTGTCTCTTCAATGGCAAAGAAGAAGTCTGCTTTCCCCAGTGGCTCGTACTCCTCCCTCTCTTTTCCTCCTTCCTGCAGTGTTTATAGTCGGAACTTCAAGGCCCAGACTTGATCACATGCTCTCTTGTTTTCCTCACTTTTTTTTTTTTTTTTTTTTTTTCTCATGCCAGCAAGGTCTCCCTCTGCCAACCAGACAATTAGTTCCCGGAGGGTAGATTCCATGACTGGTGATAACATAGCACTTGACTAGATAGCTGTTTGCATTTTTCAAGTCTCTTTCCTATCCATTTGAATCACTTTCCAGTAATTCAACCATGCAGGATAAGGGTGTCTGTACCCATACAACAGATATGGACACTGACACAGGGAGAAGGGGAATAACTTGATGGGGCTCACCCTACTATTCGGAACCAGTAACAAGATCCCGTGTTGGACTTCTGCTACACACTGCCTCCCATTAGGTTGCATGTAGATGTCCTTGCACCATGCCCTAAAAACAGGATAGGCTCCAGAAAAACTTGATAATTTACCTTTTAAAATAGTTCTTTATATCTTAAAACTTCCAAACCTCAGCGTGGCTGATTAAAGGTAGCTACATTTTTTTTTTAATTTTTTTCCCCCCATCAATAGATTGGATCTAATTCCCATCCCCTTGAAGCTGGACTAGACTTAGTGGTTTGCTGTAAACAACAGAACATGCTGGACTTGAGACATTGCAAAGGTCATGCAGTTTCCACCTTGTTTGCCAGGAAACTTATTCTTGGAGTCCAGAGCCACCCTGAAAAAAGTGATTACTTCAAGGCTATCTTGCCAGAGAGGCCAAGGTGGGCACTCCACTTAGGTGGGTAGTCCCAGCTGAACCAAGCTCCCAGCCATCCCTGCAAAGATCTAAGACATGTAAGAGAAGCCCTGTTGAGCCTTGCAGATTAACCCATCACCAACTGAATGCCAATAAGTGGCCTTCATCTCTGGGCACAGGACCCAAGGATAACCCAAATGAACCAGACTTGAGCTCCCAAACTGCTAAGTTTTGGGTAGTTTGTTGCACAGAAGTAGAAAAGAGGAGCATCCAGAGAATTCCCTGGTCTCCCCTGGGGCCCCTTCAAGAACACACATCAACATGTAAAGAGTAGCTAGGCTTATGAAGGCTCACATCCTGCTCAGCTCCATATGAGGTCTTCCAGCATCTATATGTTAGGTCCTCCAGCATGATTTTAGCCTCCTTACCTCTTACTGATATTGGGTGAAATTGTGTGGATTTTCTGAGTTTCCCAGAAAACTGATTTCTAGTTAGGAACATGCTCAAAACGTGAATTGTATGATTGGCTGTGGGAGCGTTCCCCTAAAATCATACATTTTTGAACTCCTCCTTGTTCTCAACAATGGGTCCAGTCCTACGTATCATTCAAAATCCAACATAGATGCTTTCTTTGTGATGGAATATTTCTTTTGCTCCCACTCCAAAGACAGTTCTCCTTTTCTAGGCTCCCAGAGCAGTATGTCTGTATTTTTATGGTGCTGATTACATTCTGCCTTTTCTATGGTTCTATTTAAGCCTAAGTGTCCTATGCTGCTCAAGGTCCTTAAGTTAGTTGACCTTTACTTATTGATCTTAATTGCTTACAGACCCTTGCTTACTGCCTGTTGTGGAAGACATACTACACGCTTACATACATTTATCTTCCTGGCATACAGGGAGATTCTGTGCTGTGTGATTAGAAGAGGTCCACAAGATTGAGTTTTTGCCAGTGGGATGTGAACAGTACTGATGTATGCCACATGTATGCTGAGGTCAGCACTCAGGTCTCTCCGTGATCTCTGTCTCTGCCACAGGGAGTTCGGAGGCTGTGTGTCCCCAATGGCTTAACTACACAACTATCATGTATACATGAGATACATCTGGGGAGAAATTGTGATGTTTGGGAGTTCCATCTGAATCTAAACCTAGTCTTTGCTTGTGTCATACATTTGCTGGAAACCTCCCTTTTCATGAATGATTTGGGTTCAGAGACAAGAGCATGACAACTGCTTTCAAGATGAAATAAAAAGTACGATTCAGAGTTCAGAATGCCCTACCAAGAAGCTTTCATCTGGAGGCTGTCCTGCTGACTGCCCCTTGTGAGAAGGGTGCATGTGAGCTGTGCCAGTAGCCAGAGCTAAGTGTGTCTAGCAAGGGCTATAGCACATAGTTTATAGTAGCAATTACTCAGCCAGATTTTTAAGTAGCCATGATACCTTCAGTTACAGGCAAAGTTGGGGAGGTCAACATAATAAGTGTTTGCATTTTCAGGGCCCTGGGAATCCATAAAAATCACTGGAGTATATTATTTCACTCCTACTCCACCTTCTTAGCCTCTTATCTGATTTAAAACATTCTCAGCACAGGGTGTAAAATTAAACACACATCACCAGCTCATACTAGCACAGCAGAGTAAAAGGGGAAAATAAACCTTTTAAGATATCATTGTGAAAGGCAGAGCCCACCACTCTTTCCCATGGATAGAATTCACAGTTCTAGCTATAGACATTTTTTTTAAGTATATAATTTTTTTAATGCTAAAATAATCTCAAATGTACAGAATGTTTGCAAATATAATTAAAATAAATTATTTGAATGAACTATGTAGGAGTAAGTTGCTGACTTTGAACCCCATTACCTAAAATCCTTATTAAGGACATTATTCTAAATAATTATCAAAATCAGGAAACTGACATTGGTACATGGTTACCATTTCTCCTAGATTTATTGACATATTATTAACATATAAAACTGTGTAACTTTTGGGGCACCTGGGTGGCTCAGTCGTTACACATCTGCCTTTGTCTCAGGTCATGGTCCCAGGGTCCTGGGATGGAGCCCTGCATCAGCTCCCTACTCTGCAGGAAGCTTTCTTCTCTTTCTCCCACTCCCCCTGCTTGTGTTTCCTCTCTTACTGTCTCTTTCTCTGTCAAAAAATTAAACAAAATTAAAAAAAAAAACGCTGCATAACTTTAAGGTGTACAATGTAATGTTTTAATACACATATACATATTGTGAAATGATTAACATAATGTCAGCTAACACCTCAATCACCTCACACAACTATCATTTGTTGTTGTTGGTGGTGAGAACATTTAAGATCTACTCTCTTAGTAAGTGTCAAGCATGCAATAGAGCATTGTTAACTGTAGTCACCATGCTGTTCATTAGGTCCCCCAGAACTCATTCTTCTTGTCAGTGGAGCATGATTACCATTTAATCCTCAGATGCCATCAAGTTTCTGACTCGGCCCAGTTACAGCCTTCCCAGCAAGAGGATCCAGTCTAGAGTCATGTGTATTGCACGAACACATGTCCCTTTAGTCTCTTCTTATCTAGAACAGTTCTTGATCTTTCCGTGACTTTCCTGCCCTTTACTCTTTCTACGTTTATAGTCCGGTTGTCTTGTAGAATGTCCTTCGATTTAGGTTTGTCTTATGTTTCCTCAAGATTAGATTCAAGAGTATCATGGAAATGAAGCTACCATCTTCTTATCAGATCCTATCATGTGGCATGTGATTTCTATTCATCCCGTTTTTGGTAAAGTTTGTTTGACCACTTGATTCAGACTGTGTCTGCCAGACGACTTCGCTGTAAAGTTACACTTTCTCTCTCTAAAGTTAGTAAATATACTGTGAGTAGTTACTTTAAAAATCTGCAAATGTTCTATTTCTCATCAAACATTCACTTTATTCATGTATTCCATGTATGTATGTATGTATGTATCTATCTATCTTCTATTTCATTCAGTGGGTTATAATCCCTGCTTTCATTAATCATTCTGATGTTCAGATTGTCCCAGTTTGGGCTGGTGAGAACTCCTTCAAACTGGTTTGTGTGTGCTTGTGACATGTCATCATTGTCCTTTGAGTATCCCCTTGCTTTATTTTTCAGTATTCTAACTCCTCTTGTATATCACTCTAATCCTGGAATTAGCTATTTTTTCTGGAGAATTTTGGTTCCTTTTAGTGAAAAATGGTATCTGGAAGTCAAGAAATGGGCATTAGAGGTGTGCACTGGTTTGGGGGTGTCATTGCTTCTAGGGTTTCTTTGTGGGCAGGGCTAGGAATACACGTACAAACTCAGTATCTAAAAACTGCATGTTCACATTGATATTTCTAATTCCAAACCAACATCACGGGGTTCATTCTAATGTTTTTTTCCATAGTGTAACTCCCATCTTTCTTCAGCAAGGAAACTGGATTCTATCATCCATAATATATCTCCTACTTGTTTATTCGCCTATATATTACCAGTCTCTCGTTATTGCTACCATCTTCTTCCTCACCATGAGTGCCCATCTCATCCAGTGTTGGCTCCAATATCTTGTGCTGGGTCATGCCCCTTTTGGCCTACTCGGGTTCAGATTGCCTTGTCTCAACATAAACACCCTCCTTAATCTACCTGGAGTTCAAAATCCCATACCGGCTGCCCCTCATGTGGACTCCTCCTCACTCTGCTTGGGCTCTGACCATATGCTGAGCTGTACCGTGCTGGAACACCATCCTTACCTATACAGGCTGAATCCTCACTCCAGCCACCCCACACAGAGCTCCACATCACTCTGCTTGAATCTAACACCTCCACAGAGTCATCCCGTGTTTGGCCATTCTCCCCATCTTGCTTATGCTCAGAAACTTCACACTGGGGAGCCTTTCCCACCTTCTTTGGTCTTGCTTTAAGACAAGTGTTTGAGATGGACAAGAGTAACTGAAGCTGCAGTCTGAGGACGAGGGTGAACTCATGCACTTCTGCTCTCCCTCTCTTGATGGATGTGGTGATAAGGAAGTAGAAACATTGTCACCATCAGAATGATCTGGATGGAACACATGTGTTCCCCAATGAGTAGACCTTATTTTTATTGCTTGTCAAGTGACAAAATGTGCCCAAGAAGATTTATCTGGCTTTTTAAAATTAATCTATTTATTTATTTATTTATTTATTTTCAGCATAACAGATATTTTCATTGTTTCTGCACCACACCCAGTGCTCCATGCAATCTGTGCTCTCTATAATACCCACCACCTGGTACCCCGACCTCCCACCTCCCACCCCTTCAAACCACTCAGATTGTTTTTCAGAGTCCATAGTCTCTCATGGTTCACCTCCCCTTCCAAATTCCCCCAACTCCCTTCTCTAACTCCCCTTGTCCTCTATGCTATTTGTTATGCTCCACAAATAAGTGAAACCATATGATAATTGAATTTCTCTGCTTGACTTATTTCACTCAGCATAATCTCTTCCAGTCCCGTCCACGTTGCTACAAAAGTTGGGTAATTCATCCTTTCTGGTGGAAGCATAACACTCCATAGTGTATATGGACACATCTTCCTTATCCATTCATCCTTTTTTTTTTTTTTTTTTTTGGTTTTGAACCTTTAATGAGAAAAAGAAATATATCGAGCTCAAGAACACTGTGTTTCGTGTGTCACTGGGTCAAGGTTTGGGGATACAAGACAGACCTAACAAACATATTATACATAAACAAAACCATTTGGTTACAGACTGAAAAACTAATGCCTGGCGCGGTTAAGTCTCGGTTTCCTCATCACTCAGCGGCATGTTAGGGATTACGCGACTGATGGGGAACAGGCGTCCGGACTCTGGGCACTGCAAAGTGCCCTCCAGCACATCCACCTCCAGCAGCACGTGGTGCATCTGCCTCAGGAATTTCTCATCATGCTCATACCCTTCAATCGGCATCTTGGTTCTTTCCACAGTTTGGCGACCGTGGCCATTGTTGCTATAAACATTGGGGTACAGATGGCCCTTCTTTTCACTCCATCTGTATCTTTGGGGTAAATACCCAGTTATCTGGCTTTCCCACACTCACGAAGGGGGTAGACCCAGGATTCGGACAAGTCTACCTCCTTGTCTCTAGTGATGAAAGGGACTATAACACATCTCATGGGCCAGTCAGCCAGAAGTGCTTTAATAAATGTCTGTTAAGGGAATGCTCAGGTAGTATTGAGGTCTCTGTGAAGAAAACATGAAGTGTAAAGTTGGAGTTGGGTGCTTTTAAGTGTTTAGAAAACTTTTAACTCAAGCCCCCTTTAGGGAATTTTCCCTACTTTTCTTCCTGGGATGTAAAGACAGGCATTTATTTTAGAAGAAGCTGTTCATACTGCAAAGCGGAGAATTATTTCTTGAACACCTTCGTGAGAATAATGTTTTATCCAGAATAAGGAAGTAATATTTATTGGACTTTTACTATGTAACTGATCCATTCTAGTGCTTTGCTCCTATCAAGTTAAGTTGGGAGCTGTTTTTCTCTATCTAGGGATCTAGGACACAGAGAGTTTAGGTAGTGTCTGAGGTTATAGAACTGGGGAGAATCAGAAGTAGTATTTTAATCCGTGCTGATTGGTTCTTGGGCCCAGTCCTTGATCATTAAGTTCCGTTAACTTACAGATTTTGTAGCAACTGGTTCTACTATTTAGCAAAATGTATTTTTTCATAAAGCTGTTATGACAATTGTCTATAGCTATAAAACACTTTTTGAAACATAAAAGTTATACAATTTTATGTTCATATTATTATTTATTGAGTTTTTATATTAAGAGCTCCCCCACTTTAGGTGTTTTTGATAAAGACATTAGAGCATGAATTTCAAATTTTAAGCCAGAAATAAATGGATCTAGATATTCACTGAATACTATGTACCAAGCATAATAATCAGAAACATGTCTTTTAAAAGCTAATAATCCAAAAAAGGGAGATGAACAAATGAAGTAGCCATTCAAATGCCCAGTAATAATTACTGAGTTTAAGAGGGTGCTGCAAGGAGGGAAAAGGAAGGGAACATAAAAGATGCTCAAGTGGGGGCACCTGCGTGGCTCAGTGGGTTAAAGCCTCTGCCTTCGGCTCAGGTCATGAACCCAGGGTTCATTCAGCCCCGCATTGGGCTCTCTGCTCAGTGGGGAGCCTGCTTCCTCCTCTCTCTCTGCCTACCTCTCTGTCTACTTGTGATCTCTCTGTCAAATAAATAAATAAAAAATCTTAAAAAAAAAAAAAGATGCTTAAGTGGAAGACTATGAAGTCAGGGTCTTGGCAGAATATCAGTTTCACCTTACGTGGTTCAACTGAGTGAACTTTCTGGAAGGGACTTTTTAGTCTCTTTAGAGTTTAGTCCCTTTAGAATTGTGGGCAGGGTATTTCCTGATGTTGAGATGTTGAGGGACCCAGACTCCACCAAATCATGGGAACCACTTGAAACTCTAAGCCAAAAAGATCAAGAAAGTACACATGAGCCCATGGAGCTGGAAATATAGCTAGGAGTGCAACCCTCCAAAGCTGTAGGTATCAGAGATTAGATGCTAAAGCAGGTGTTGGAGAGTAAGAAAGAAATACTCAGATCTCTTACTTCTACTTTCTAATCTCCTATTGGTATCTCTCATCAGCAAAACCCAAAAGTCAGCAAAACCATGAAAGTCAACTGTCAAAGGAACCTATGTAATGTGCTCTCCAGGGGTCTGCTAACCAGGCACAGAGCAGAGTAGAGGTCAGGAAATGGATCTGGGATGCAAACAAGTGGAGATAGCTATCTATCTATCATCTATCTATCTATCTATCTCATGGAGGGCTTCCTGGAAGAAGTGATTCTTTAATTAGATTTTAAGTATAAAGAAGAGTTTTCTAGGCAAAGATGGAAGGGGAAGGAAGAGAAGACATGCCCTGTAGAGAGTTTCCTCTGTTTAAGAGCATGACTCAGTAAGTAAACCGCAATATCTTCAAAATGAATGGAATGTGAAGGAAGTGTGAGAAAAACAAAGTGCTGGATGACAAAGGGGAATTCTTAGATTAGTAACATCTATAGCTTTCACTCCAGTCATGTCATATCTGCTCCTCACTATCCTTATTTCTCTGCTTTTAAACTATATCAGATTGTATTTCTAAGAGAAAATAAAATGATCTTCTTCCTTGAAAGGATCTCAAAAGTATCAACTCCTGGATCAGGCTGGCAACTTCACTAAGTCATCCAGAGCAAGTGGCATCTATTTCATAAATGAAAGAGCCTTCCCTGAGTCACTTGGCAGAGGCTGACTAATGGGCACAGTTGTGGAATCTGTGCAGTCACTGACCTTTAAGCTCTCTGCCTGTATGAGACTTATGCAACTCTGCCTGTATGAGACTTATGCAAAGCCTGGAGGATCAGTGGTGCCACTGTATGGAGCCTGGACTGTCATGGGCTCTAGGTGTGGCTCAGAAGAAATGACCCCGTTGTTTAACCTGTGCCAAGGGCACATGTGGTTTTTTGGCTTGGCAGCTCTTTGTGGATCCCAGCACAAGAATCCCAGGCTTCCCTCTTCCACTTGGAGGCTCACACTGTGGCCTGTCCATCTGTGTAGGATGAAGCCCTGGGGAGCAGGGCCAGAAAACAGAACCAGGAAGGTCCTGTAGGCTTAAATGTCATAAAATGCATTCCTGGTCCAGTTTGCTGACCTTTCCCCCAGTGGCTACTAAAAAGTTAATCCTTGAAATTGAATTGCCTGAAAGGACAATGAATAAAAACTAGGAGCTACACATCATTAAGTCCCTGGGGAGAAAATAAAACAGCAGCCCTGCCTCAAAAGTAATCTTAAAGGTCAGATATTCTGAATATGTTAACTTTGTCCCTGATGATTAGAATTACAAAATTTTTCCCTAAGGGACCAAAAAAAAAAAAAAAAAAATTTCTTAAGGGGTAAAAAAAGAATAGGATTTTTTTTTTTAAATAAAGACACAAAGAATATTATCCAAGGCTTAGAGAGGGAAAAAAAAAGAATGGAAGAAAAGATGAAAAATGGAAAATTGGTATAAGGTAACCTAAAGGAGAGAGAACTAGGACCAGAGCATTTAGACAAGCAGGCAAGTAGGCAGAGGAAGTACAGAAAGACAAGAGTCATGCTTATCAGTGGAGGGAGGGCCCAGAACTAACCACGTGTAGGGCAGGCATAGTGGCTTGGCCAGAGTAGGATGCAAGGGGCCTTTGCTGGCCCAGGTCATTGTCCAAAAGTCTCTAAAACACCTGGAGTACTTCCCTGCTTCAGCTATGATATCTAAAATCTCTGCTAAAATGGAAATTCCATTGACAGTTATAAATAGTTTAATATGAAGTAATGTATCAAAGGCCTTTTAGTTCCCTTTTTGTAACCTGAAGGACATTTTGTAAAGAGGAGATCAGGTGTCAGAAGAGATGCAGGGATGGGACGTTGTTTGAGCATGATTGAAGACTGGAAACCATAGTGGAGTGGGGCCTTGGCCCTCTAGATACAGAAATTCCAAGAATAGATTTTACCTACTTCCTCACTTATCTAAGATCAGAATAGGCTACCACTCATTATATATTTAGTTCATTTATTTATTATAGGTCCACCATGAACTGCATAGTAGACTTGCACGTGCTGTGGTGGTCAAGGCAGGGTATAATCCCTACATGGGCCACAGAGAAAGCTCAGAAAATTCTAAGAAGGGCAGAGAACAAATTAGAGCCCGTGCATTAACTATCACTCATTGGTGCACCCGGAAGAAACTGAGCAGTGTCCTGGCCACAGGTGCAACGTCCATTGGCACAGTCCTTACTGGACATAAACAGTGAGTCTAATAGTGGTTTAGGACAAGACCAAGTATGTTGGGTGGAATAGTGTCTCCCCAAAATTCATGTCCACTGGGAACCATAGAATATGACATTAACTGAAAAGAGGGTTTTTTGCAGACATAATTAGTTAGAATGAGATAGTGTTCCATTAGGATGAGCTCTGAATTTGATGATTGATATCTGTAAGAGAAAGGAAGGAGAGAGGCTCAGATACAGAGACACAGGGGAGACCCAAGGAAGAAGGCCATGTGATGATGGAGGCAGTGATGAGAAGGAAACAGCTAGAAACCAAGGAATGCTGAGGATTACTTGCAACCACCAGAAGCCAAGAGAGAGGCAAGGGACTGTTTCTCCCAGAGTTTCTGAAAAGAACCAACCAACACTGCTGACATTGTGATCTTGGACTTCCAGCCTTCAGAACTATGACAGAATAAATGTCTGTTGTTCTTAAAACTGCCAGTCCTCTGTTATGCAAATAAGCCATCAGGGCTGCCCTTCTTTCCCCAAGATCCTTCTACGCCAGCCAGGAGACACAGAGAGAGTGCGGGACCCCACGTAAGAGCTCAAGGCCGACAGACCATCTGAGATCTCAGAGGGTTCATGGCAAGTGTGGGGTAGATGCACTGGCTGCCACAGCATTCTTCAGCAATGGAGCAGCTGCTTGGGACGGTCCTGCCTGTCTGTGGCTTGCTTCAGCCACTCTCAAGGGTATCAGGCTCTCAAAATCAATTGATTTCACTAGATATCCATTATTCTCCTTCTTTGCAAAGTCCCTCTCTCCCTCTTTAAAAAAAGTCTCTCTTTCCACCATCAGATATTTTGTGTGTTGGTGAGAAACATGGCTATAAATTAGCTAATGGCCTAGAACTTTCCCTAGACTGGGGTTAGTTTCAGATTTCTTTAGAGGACAGATTTGAGAGAGCAAGTAGTTGAGTTTCATTTCATCAGCCACAAAGAAAAAATCATGCGAATATGCATCTATCATTTGCCTAAGGTAATGTCAACTATGTAATAGGTACCCCCCCCCTTAACAAACAAACAAAAATCTCAGAACTCCTAAGTATACGCTGCTATAGAGGTAGAGATGGCCACTGAGATGCCAGATCTGGTCACCAGGTGGAGGACGGAAGTTGAACACATGGTGGAGGCTGCATTACATTTTCTTTAGAAGATTCTAAGAACATGAGCTTCTCTGCATGTGAGTCTGTCAACCAATGCTGTGGCAGTGAGCTCTCTGAAAGGCATTGGCATAGCAGATATGAAACATTTAAGCACCCAAAGGGCACTAGGAAACCTTATTCAAACTTAAGTGACTTTGAATGTGATACCCTGATTATCTACTAGAGGGAATTATAAGAAGTAAATGGTAAGGCATATAGAGGAGTTTGGAATAAGGAATTATTCGAAAGCTCCATTAAGCCTGAGAGGGCTTATTAGAGATGCTTCCCAATGCTTGGATTCAAAGATACATTTAACTAGGCTTCTTTGGCTCTTCTTTCTGAGCCTTTACTTGAGCCCTAGAGGTGGGGAGTATTTCATAGCAGGATAGAGTTGTATTTGCTAATTCTTGAGGATTAGTACAAAGAGTATTAATGAGATCTCAATCAGGGCCTGCTGTGGTTATGCGGGCCCGATTTGGATTTTATTGCTTTTTACAATATTTCCTAAGAATCAGGATTCTATCCAGCTTGAAAAAATTATATATGTTCAGTGTCTACTCTAGGGCTGGCAACAGGCTTAATATGTTACCATGAAGACAAGGCTTGGAGAGGTAGAAGTTAAATGCAGAAATTTCTACTCAAACGGCACTGCCCTCAGACCTGGGTAAGAAGGGCTATTGCCTGACACCTGTACCCTAGGGACCTCACACTTTGGAAGACATTCCTTGAATTTTCTAAGCCCCTCTCTGATGCCTGGGATGAATAGGATCCATTAGTACAGTTGAAGCAGAGAATCCAGAGCCCAGACAGGGGTCTCACAAGGTTCTGGATTTCTGTTTCTATGCTTTGTAGCACTCTCAAATCCTTCACACCCTCCCCCAACATTAGCACATGTGTGCACATGCACATGCACAGAGAGACACATATATAAGGTCCCTTTTTTTTGTTTAATTGAATTTAAAAATTATTTTATTTTTTCAGTGTTCCAAGATTCATTGTTTATGCACCACACCCAGTGCTCCATGCAATACGCGCCCTGCCCTCCTTAATACCCATGACCAGGCTCATGTAACTCCCCCTCCAAAACCCTCAGTTTGTTTCTGAGTCCACAGTCTCTCGTGATTTGTCTTCCCCTCTGATTTCCCCCAATTCATTTTTCCTTTCCTTCTCCTAATGTCCTCCATGTTATTCCTTATGCTCCACAGGTAAGTGAAACCTTTGATAATTGACTCTCTCTGCTTGACTTATCTCACTCAGCATAATCTCCACCAGTTCCATTCATGTTGATAGAAAAGTTGGGTATTCATCCTGATAAGGCCCCTTTTACTATGTGTGTGTGTGTGCACACACACTCACACACACACACACATATATATACTGGGTCTCAGTTTCAAGAGGAAAGTCTACTGTGCACATTGCTCCTACCAGTTGGTGTGGTACTTCTTTCACAGAACCAGAATAGAGTGGGATGCCAGATGGTGCTGATCTTGGGTGGCCCTCATTTATTTATTTTCAAATGCAAGATGAGTTCAGTGCTATGGGCTACCAAGAGTCCACCGCCAACTCTTCATTGAGTCATGTGTATGAGTCCATTCATGTTCTGCCCAAGGTACACCTCCAGTCTATAAGACCAAAGTGTAGTGGGATATGACGGCAATGAAGAATTGCCTACATTTCTCTTCAGCCTGAGTTAGAAGTACGACTAGAGATACTCTTATATTTTCGTATCTTATGACAATGTGTCCAGACCTACAGGAAAGTAAGAGAACGGCTGCTTGGCTGCTTGATCTGACATGTGATACATAGAAACATAAGGTAACTCAGCTTTTGGCCAGTCAGGAAATTTAACCTTGGGGAGCCCTGAGGGCAAGGACCAAGGCCACCAGAATAGTGTCAAGTGCCAAGGAAAGCAGTGTGGTCTTTGGGAAAGCAAGGTTTTTGGAAAGCAGGATAGTACCCTCGGCTTGGGAGAGCTTAAGTCCTTTGTAGATCTCACAAGCAGAAATTGAAAAAAATGTGTACTAAAGGTGGGGCAAAGAAATACTGGGACTGGGGTAACTGGTACATTTTCTAGGCTTAATCTCTTTGACAAAATCATGGCTGGATTAGACATAAGGAAGACTTTGGCTAAAGTGCAGTCTTGGGGAGGTTCTCCTGGAGTAGAGTGTGGAAAAGTTTGGAGGCTATTTCAGTTATCAGAATAGAGAATTGTGGCTGGAAGGAGCACTGTCTGTGGTTCTTTTTTAGCACAAGTTGTAGCCAAGAAGGGAAGGCTTTAGACACATGGTACAGTAAGCAAAACACCTTACTTGGTTGTAATTATGGAATGAACTGATGTATAAAGAAATGGTTTGTGATCTGTAAGTATCTATAAGTATTGTGATCTATTGTGAACTGATGTAAAAAGAAATGGTTTGTGATCTATAAGTATTTCCTCCACATGCAAGTTGTTGTCCTTAGTACTTCTCTACAACTCTCTTCCTCCTTTTAAGCACTTGTTTCAGGGGCGTCTGGGTGGCTCAGTCATTTAAGCATTTAGCCAAAGGCTAGATAATGATCTCTGGGTCCTGGGATTGAGACCCACATCAGGCTTTCTGCTCAGCAGGGAGTCTGCTTCTCTCTCCCTCTCCTTCTGCCTCTCCCCACTGTTCATTCTCGTTCACTGTCTCAAATAAATAAATAAATAAATCTAAAAAAAAAAAGAATAAAAGCACTTGTTTCAGCTGTGGGATCTCTGGAGCCTCTCCCCAGAGCTCGCTCTATCTTCAGCACGGGTGTGTACCTGTCCCGTTTCAGTTAGACAGATCAGTGGAGTTGTTGGCCCTGAGCAATAGCTCAGATGTGAGTCCTTTGATTTCTTCTTTCCTTTAATATTTTCAAAGATCAGGAAGATTTCCTTCCCCTTGTGAATGCAGCTTAGCTGCTAGCAACAGAGAAGCAAGTAGAAGCCAGAGCCAATTAGAGCCCAGACTGACCTGAAGACCAGAGTCCACACGGTGAACTGGAGAATCTCCATGTTGGAGATCATGGAGTACTTAGAGGGCTGCTCAGGACATTTCTGGGAAATATAAACTGAGGTGAGTGGCCTCTTGGGAGAAGTCAGAAGCTACCCATCAGTATCTGATGCCTCTGGACAACCATTCCCAGGTTCCCCGACCTTGTGTCAGCCATTGGACACCATTTACTAACAAACCCCCATACCTTCCCTGAGTGCCAGCAGAGAAGACTTCTCACCAGAGCTTACGGAGCACTTCGGGCTGGGTGAAATGTCAGCCTTGGCACCCTGGAGTGAGAAAGATATTAATTAGCTAGTAGCTTGGAGGAAAGGCCTCCTGTTCCTTGAAAGGCTGTTTATTATTCCCTCCCACATGTGAGACATATGTGATTCTATAGACCAAAAGTTTAGTATCAAGTCTAGATTCTGGACTCCTTTCAGTGCATGTTTTCTAAAGAGCTAGGATCTCCACAAGCTTCCTTTAGTCTTTGGCACCTGACAAAACTTTGCTGTGTTGAACCTGAACTTGGACTTGAGATAAGAGTTCTTTAACTTATGCATCCATAGATAAAATTTATTATTATTTTTCCAAATAATAATATATTGTTGGAGTTGTATAATAATAATAATAATATAAATTATTCTGCACTTCCTACATTTCATATCCTTTGAAAACACCCATGTCTTCTACCAACTCTTAACTGAAAATTTCATATAATAAAGAAAAAAACTCGCATGCCACATATAAGCTGAATCAAGGTATTATATCTACACAAAACATACAATAGAGACAGGGGCCAGTTAGATACAGGTACATTGATGGCATGACTTGAATAAATATTTATTCTCCTTCATTTTCAATCCACGTGCAAAGTAGAAGCACTCCTTTGCCCTCTCCCCTCTCAACAGGTATATACAGTTGGGCCAAGTCCCATCTGGAGGACCTCGTGTAGAGTCTGACACTGATGTCCTTCCTGTCCTCTTGCATGGACTCCAGTATAGGAGTCTGTGTCAGTAACAGCAGTCAGGAGAGCTGTGGAAGTCAAGGAGAGTGCAGCGCTGTGGGGAAGGAAGAGCAGCACAGGTGTTGGAGAGAGGAAGCCTGTGGCAGGCTTACTGATGTATCTACTCATTTCCTGCCAAGCTTTCCTAATGCAAAGTAGGCCAGGGGAAAAGGAGCAGGGGCCATAAAAGTTGCTGCTTGTTGGTCAGTACAAATTATTGGAAACACGTGATTTCTCCATCCCTTCAAATTGCATTCCGTCTGAAAAATTGCTATTGCTTTCTCCACTGCTGTTTTATCTAAGTGTCTCTTCAATTCATTTGTTTTTGACTGAAAAGAAAAAAAGTCTTTAAGAAAGTTCAATAACGTCATACATTTCTATCTATAGCAAAAACAATATATGAAAAGTCTTTCAAATTGTGCTTATAAAATATTTTCTACTTTGTTACTTATACATTCCACTTTGCGGTCCCAGAAATATGTCATCAACAATTGTTTCCTGAGGTTGGGTATTTTCTACTCTATTAGAGAAAATTCTATGCATGTTTTCATCACATACATAAGGTCCATTGTCCTATATTAGGACAAAATGCATATACTTTTTTTTTTTTTTTTTTTTTGAAAACAGAGAACATCACTCTAATACACTGTAGGTGGTGGTGGAAACGGCACAAACCCTCTTGTAAAACAATTTAACTGAAGGTTATCCAGAGCCTTAAAATGTTAATTGGTACTGTTTTATCTAAAAATTTCACTTCTTATCATTTATGCCAAAGAAATTTTTTAAAAGATTTATTTATTTGAGGGGCGCCTGGGTGTCTCAGTGGGTTAAAGCCTCTACCTTCGGCTCAGGTCATGATCCCAGGTTACTGGGATCGAGCCCCACATTGGGCTCTCTGCTCAGCGGGGAGCCTGCTTCCTCCTCTGTCTCTGCCTGCCTCTCTGCCTGCTTGGGATCTCTGTCTGTCAAATAAATAAATAAAAATCTTTAAAAAAAAAGATTTATTTATTTGAAAATGAGTATGAGAGAGAGCATGAGCAGGGGGAAGAGAAGAAGCAGACTCCTTACAGAGCAGCAAGCCTGGTGTGGGGCTCAATCTCAAGACCCTGGTATTGTGACCTGAGTCAAAGGCAGTCACTTAACAGACTGAGCCACCCAGGTGTCCCCAAAGAAATATTTTAAAACATCGAAGATATATTCAAAGATGTTCAATAAGTGTTACTTACATGCATTTTAAAACTGTAAACGACCTATATGCTCAACAAGTAAAGAATGTTTCTATACACTGGTAAGTCCATTTAACAGAATGTTATGTAGAAACTAAAATGGTATTTATAAAGAGTTTGTAAAGTAAAATGTGAAAAACTGATGACATAGTTTAAATAAGAACAACAAGATGTACAATACATATCATATGACTATGTACAAATTTGTATATTTTAAAAAAGAAGTGAAGGGACTCTCCAACTTGTTTAATGGTTACTAGGTTTGAATGCTCATACAATGGATGGTTTCTACATTTTTTATTCTATTTTTTATGTTTTCTTTTCCCAAAGTTTTTCAGTGAACATGGCTACTTTCTCTTGGAAATAGACGAACAACAAAAAAAAATGCATAGTATCCATGTAACATGGTGATAAATTCCTATAAGTGCATAGTAAGCACAGAGTTTTGGTCACACATTCATATAGGGAAAGGGTGTGGAAGGACGGAAAGAGCATTGGCTTCAAACTAAGGAAATGGGTTTAAATCCTGACTCTATAACCAATGCTGTGACATTGGACAAGTCATTTGTCACTTCTTGTTTGGCATGTTCTATCTATAAAATGAAGGGGTTTCTCTAGGAGTTTCTATGGTTACCAGGAATACTCTAACTTTATGTGATATGGAATCTAAACATGTAGAGGTTTGAGACCATAGCTACAGTAGAATTTAATTGGATGAATCTTTTGCAAATCCAGTAATTTGGGTACTACTACTAGATGTTAAGAATGTCATGCTTAAATAAAAAAATAAAAAAGAAGAAGAAGAAGAAGACAGAATGCCATGCTTTACATCTTAATCTTACATTGTTATCTGGTGACAAATTTCTCATAGCAATTAGAATATCACTGTTGTATGTAACATCCAAAGAGGAAGAAAAGAAAGCTGCAAAGATTTCAGTCTGAGACATGCTGACAATTGAACTTAGCTCTCAAACTGGATATTAGATACCAAACACACATTAGATACCAGTATTTTACAGATAAGGAAATAAACCCAGAGAGGCAAAGTCACATAGATAGGGAGGAACCAAGACAGGTCCCCAAACTTGGTCCCATGTCTCTCAGTCCAGTGTGTTCTCTCCTGTGGTTATGGTTGTTGACAACAAATCAGATTAAATTCAATTAATGACTATTGAAAATATAAACAATTAGAAATAACCATGCTACTTTACATGTGCATAGAGCTTTAAAGTTTCCAAAGTGCCCAGAACAAAACTAGTTATCCTGGGTATGAATTTTTTTTTTTTAATACAACAATATTTGTATCACATTTTTCGTTCTGCAAAGACTATTAAATATTCCCCAATTCTGTTATTTAAATGATATTATCCACACTCAACCTTGAAATTTATTCATTTAACAAATATTTCTTGGGCACAGCTCTTAGGGCTGGGTGTACCAGCCTGGCCCACATACTCATGGAGCTTATGTCCCTTAGTTCCCTGCCAACTGAAGGTGCTCCTGGACTTTATTTATTTGGGGAGATCAAAGCTATATGCATGGAGTAACAGGAGTATAATAAGAAAGGATCCAATATCATAGGCTGAGTGCCATTTATAACTTCAAATTCTGTATGATTTCAAATTGGGATAAGTCAGAATAGGCTAAAACAATCTAGACTGAAGTTAAACTTGAGATGAGAGAAGCAGAGAACCTATGCGAACACATGGGAACCAGGGCTGAAATTCTAATGAGGGCAGGAGAAAGGGAAAGGGACATTAGTATGTATTAAACACTGACTATTCTCATGAATCTTATTGTGCACTTGTTTTCTAGAATTAGGTACTATTATCTTCATTTTACAGACAAGGAAGCCAAAACTTGGCAGGAGTATATGGATGTTAGAAAAATAAAAAAAGAAAGAAAGGGTAAAAAACAAAAACAAAAAACAATCTTGGCACATCTTCTCCTTCTCTAATAGGCCAGTTCGGATTTCATCATTAGACCACTGGGTAAATGTTGAGTCTCTCTAAGCAATGGGCCATGTGAACCATGGCCTCGAGGGAGGGTAGGGGTGAGATCCCAAAAAAGGACCTGCTTTCAGTGTCATTATGCTAGACTCCATCAGTCTCTCAATCCTACAAGCACCACACTCTCACTCTTCCACCCTACTTCAAAAATATATGTTTTATGTTGTCTTTAATAGAGGACTCATGTCTTATTGATCCCAGTCCACATGCTGGCCCTGAAGCATGCAGACTCAAATGAGAGAGAGAAAAAATCAATTTGGATCCCAGGGAGCAGAGCTGTTTCCAAGCTTACTGGATTATCTTTATTTTTCTCCTCCCTCTTTTAAACTGTGGAAGGACTGCCCTGTGTCCTAAATTTGGACAAGGACCATGGAGCCAAAGCAGCACTTCCTGTGGTCAGCAGCTATGTTATTCAACAAGGAGATCAAGTGTGACTCCTGTCCTGGATCAGATGGCCTAGGGAGTTCACAGTTAGCTGTATTGAATGCAGGCATGTCACAGCCAGAAGACAGTCACTGATGCTGATGAGCTATCTTGCGTGTAAACTATCTTGCTTTGACAAACACCACAGTTCACATCCATGTATTTTCTGCTATAATCAATTCAAGAAGAATCCCTTGGGCCTTTAGTGTTTAGCACTGCACACAATACATACCTGTGAATTAAAAGATAAAGACCCTAGCTTTCAAGGAGTGTCATATGAAATAATTAGAACTTTCTGTAAGACTGCAGTACATTTTCCTGTGTAACAGAAGGAGCTATCATTGTGAAATATTTTATTTTATACATAGTGCAGGCTATTCTATTCTAATCTATTCTATTCTGAAAAATAAAGGTGTATAATATACTAAATTGATTTTTTAAACCACTGATTGTTTATGAACTGCAGCTTTAAAAACATTTAAAATGGTAACTTATAAGTGCATTGGTCTTTTCTCCCTAGTTGTCCATGTAGAAAATGTAACATGTGTTTTGACTCCTGCTTTAGAAATTAGCACATTTTACTTCCTTTTTCTATATACTATTTCCCCATTTTTATTGTACTTTTATATATTATTCTTACTACTGTTAAATATATATTTCTGCATTTTATATATTCTGTTAAATTACCTTTGATCGATAAATATAATTTTAACAAACCCAATTTTATAATATGTATGTATGTATACACACACACACACATATCACTTATATATGTATGTGTGTATGCATGCAGAAGACCAGAAAGCTATATGTTAAAAAATTTATATTCTTTCATAGTATTTGTATTTTAGGAGGTTTTAACTCCTCTTTGTGCTTTTCTATAGTTATTATTTTCTTAAACAAAGCATCAGTGATCATTCTAATCAGTAATAAAGTCAGAAAGTAAAAAAGAACTTAACATTAGGAAAATTCACTGATATTATTGTTGATTTATACAATCTTTACTATTTTTGCAATCACAACTGTGTTTTGCTTAGTGATATATTCCATATCTTTAATGGAGAAAGTTCTTTCATCCTTTCATCCTCTTTTCATCCTTTCCACACAGCGCTCATTCCTGTGAACAGAAGGCTGTCCTTTCTCATCTCCATTCAAAAAGGGACCAAATATCATCCGAAGTTTGAGCAGTGTACACTCAGGCAATCAGGTACTACTACTGTTCCTGATCTTGAATCTTTGGAATCACCCACCAGCAACGGAAACTATGATCATTAGATTTAGGACATCTAGGACACCCTTGTATCAAGTAGACGGTTTCTGGGGCAAACAAGTAACATTTGAAAATCAAGCAGTCTCATGCTTTTGTTTGTTTCCTTGGGAAAAATACCATGGAAATCAAATCCTATTAAGACACATATTTCTCACAGGGCTGATGCTCCAAAATAAAACTTAAACCATAAAAAAATTCTTTCATATTCAGAAATCAGATTGTATCCTCATTTTTCTTGGTTTTAATGATTTAAACTTTAAGTTTTTATATTTCTTTTTTTTGTTGTTCATATGAACTATATTTTTGTCTATGTTGTGTACATCCAATCTCCAACAGCAGAGTCAGGGGTTTCCTAGGAAAGCCTATGATAATGACTAAAGCAGTATTCCCTAAGGGCGAGCCCTTAGGCTATCTCTGTAGCCATGGTGCTTAGTCTAGACCTATGGACTCATAGTTTCTGGGTGTGTGGCCCAGGAATCTGTATCTTTTACAAGTCTTTCCTTTCCATTAGCACCTCTTATGACTAATATGTATCTTAGACATCAAAACCCAGCCTCCTAAAGGGAAAAGAAACAAAAACAAATCATTGATTTATACATGATAAAACTCCCACTGAGGGTTGCTGGGGGGAGGGGTTTGGGTTGCTGGGGGGGTGGGGTTATGGACATTGGGGAGGGTATGTGCTTTGGTGAGTGCTGTGAAGTGTGTAAACCTGGCGATTCACAGACCTGTACCCCTGGGGATAAAAATATATGTTTATTAAAAAAAAACAAACAAAAGAACCCTGAGCTACCCAAGCTTCCCTATATTAATTGATTTTCAAATGTGAAACCAATCTTTGCATTCCTGGGATAAAAAAACCCAGTTGGTCATAATGTATTATTCCTTTTATATATTGTTGGATTTGATTTGCTAAATTCTATTTAGAATTTTTCATCTATGTTAATGAGTGATTTTGGTTTATAGTCTCTTCTAATGCCTTTTCCTAGTTTTGCTATAAGGGAATGACTGGGCTTCAAAAATGAGTTGGGAAATACTCCTATTCTCTTTTCAATTTTCTGGAAGAGTTTATGTAGAATTGGTATTATTTTTTTCTTAAATCTTTGATAGAATTCTCCAATAAAGCCATCTAGGCCTGGAATTTTCTTTCTGAAAAAAAACAAAAAACAAAAAAACAAAAAAAAAAAACTACTGAAACCCCAGTATGGCCAGTGGCTAATTCTATACCTTTGGAGTAAACTTCATCATCACTTTAAATGATAATTTTCTCAGGGCTTCTGTGTGGCTCCATTGGTTTAAGTGTCTGCCTTCAGCTCAAGTCATGATCCTGTGGTTCTGGGATTGAGTCCTGAATTGGGTCTCTGCTCTGCGGGGAGCTTGGTTCTCCCTCTCCCTCTGCCCCTCTCTCTCTGTCTCTCATGAAAAAAAAAAAAAAAAAAATCTTTAAAAACATGATAATTTTCTTTGATGGATTTAGGTTAAACAATATGTTAGATTCTTTCAGTCTAATCTTTCAGTTAGATTCTTCGGTTCTATTTGGCTCTCAGTTTACTGTTTTCTAAAATAAAATAATGCACTTGCACTACGTATGTAATAAGCATATGAGTTTATGAAGGTCAAATGAGTTAATGGTTTGTTAAAGCACTATATTATTATTACTGTTGCTCTTGCTATGGTTGCATTATTTGAAAAATCCATTTGCTCTTTATCCCTTAGAGTGAATAAAACAAACTGCATATTCATTGCAATTTTGGCCTAGTCATTTCTCCCCTCAGCAATCTAGATGCTCTCTCAAAGTGTAAAGCAGGGGCTCCTGGGTGGCTCAGTCATTAAGCATCTGCCTTTGGCTCAGGTCGTGATCCTAAGGTCCTGGGATCGAGCCCCACATGGGGCTTCCTGCTCAGCAGGGAAACCTGCTTCTCCCCCTCCCACTCCCACTGCTTATGCTCTCTCTCGCTGTGTCTCTCTCTGTCAAAGTATAAAGTAATTTTTCCTTCTGCCTTACTGGGGCAGAGACTAGGCAGGTGTCCAATTAAGTGTACGTTAGGCACACATCTAAACCATCTCTCCTTTGCTATCAGGTATGGTTATGTTACTGAATCCCAGTTAATGGAATGTGAAAAAATATGCTTGGTCTTTAAAATATTTTCCTTGTGATCCTCCATGCTTTCTCTTATCCTTTGCCACATGAATGTCCCAAATGCCCTTAGACTACCCTGACCTCAGTTGCTTCTAGCCTTGGATTTCATTTTCAGTGCACAAGAAATAAATGTCTATTGTCTCAAATAACTGAAATCTTAGGATTTATCTATACATAAGCCAGATTTTACCTTAATAAACATATTTTCCTCATCAGGCACAGGGAATATTTGTTTTCATTTGTATAATAAAAGAACTTTTTCCTTGCCTAGAAGGTGACAAGATGACAATGTTTCTCAGGAATATGGATAAAATATGTCTGCTTTTTAATTTCTAAGGGTTGTCATTGGTATGAAGCTATCTGTTTCAGCTCAAATGTCACCTCCTTAGGGTTCCTTGGCCTTTCTACTGAAAATATTCTATACACACACCCCCAACCCGGTAACTTAATTTCATTATTTCAGGTAATCTTTTTTAATGAAAGTGATTAGTTTTGAGAATCTGCTGTATTTTCTACTGGTTTGTTTATTATCTGCCTCTCCCATGAAAATGAAGGTCCCACAATGGCAGGATTCTTCTGTCTTGTCTCAGATATATTCTCAGAGCCTAGGACACATGTTGATACAGAGTCAGCATTCAGTTGTTTTAACAAGTCTTTCCGTCTAGGTCAATAAATGTCTGCCATGTTGAGCTCCACAGATGACTTCTTAGTTATTCCATATCAGTAATGTTGTCCTGGAGTTGTAATCTAAGTCCATGTGTTTTCAGCTCATTTCATAATTTTTCCTGTGCATTTGAGAAGTCCTTTGAGTTAGGAAGCTGAACTGGGACTAACGTAGGATGGAAAAGATAAAAGGAAAAGGAGGATACAGAGGACCCCTGAGAGACACTAGTAAAAGGATCCTGAGGTGAGAGTGTGACTCCACGGAGAGTGAGAAGGCCATGTTTGTGCATGCATGTACATACACGCATGTGTTTAAGAGATATGAACATAATATTCAGGGCTTACTCCCTAACTGGATGTTTCTCAATTAATTGTTATAAAGCATTGAAAGTGCCTTTCCCCCATGACTAAATGCTTTTAATCATATATTTATACTCCCTTTATTATAACAGAAAACTAGCATCTAATTGAGGTTCTAACTAAGTTTGGTGCTAAAATCCTCATTTTCCTCCCAATTTCCAGAAGAGCACTTGCCTTTACAGTTGGATAAAACCGAACCTTTAGACTTTCTCCACCTGTTTTCCTCAGTTAGCTTTTTTTGGTAGCCTATTCAATGGGGAAAATGTGGTGTGTTGGGACACTTGGTTCTAAATTCTCTAGGATTTTATATGTGACTAAGCAAATTCCTTAACTCCTGTGGATCTGCTTCCTACGTATGCTAAGAGCTGTGGTTTCCGCCGCTTCTCATCATTTTTGTAGAGGTTCCTCATTGCATAGGTGCTGCTATGCAAACTTGTTTAAAGCTCCAGTCCCCCCCCCACCTACCTCTGGAATGGATGAGCTGTCCGTGGTGCTGAAGGTTGATGGGGTGATTCTCCTTCTTTGGATGTTTTCTGTAGCAATGTAGGCTTTGGAAGGAGGCCTGCTGGGGCAGGTTGTTCTCCTGCCAGCAGCACAGTTGTGGTTCTGTACTCCTACCTGTGATGTAGAAAACTCACCGCTTGTCCTGTTTACCAGCAGATAGATGAGCTAGTTTGAAATAAGAGAGTTAAGATCCAGACTTGTTGGAAACATTGTTAAATTTTGTTTCTGTTCCGGGATACCTTAGTACCAGAGTCCCTAAAACTAGGCTTTTGAGCTCTAATAAAACAACATAAAAGCTGACTTATTTTCAAAAAAAAAAAAAAGAAAAGAAAATAGCTCCACAGCATGTTCACATAACTTTACCCCCAGTCCCAACCAGATGAACTACTAAGAATTCTAACCCTAAGATCAGGCTCCATTTACATAGTAACATCAATCTGTGACTTGTAGTTGAAGAAAATTTCAGGAATGTTCTAATCTTTTGCACATATGGGAGTCCAAGATCTCATCAAAAGACTTTTCCTTGTTGGCCTGACACTGACCTATGGAGGAGGAAGTAACATAGTGGAAGAGAGTGAGGTAGAATAGAGGTCAGCACAAGGTTTAGAATTTGTTTATAGTCTTCCTTTAATCAAAAACTCTAATAATAATGAGCTACATATGTGAACTTTATAACATCCATCTGGCCATTTTGCAGGTTGAAGCCTTGGAGTGTGTGTGTGTGCACGTGTGTGTGTGTGTGTGTGTGTGCATACCCAAGATTTTGAAGTGTGAAAGAAATAGCTAGGTTAATAGTATAAATTGGGAAATGATGTTTTCAGTATCTGTGATATACTTAACCCAGACCTAAATCAAAATTAAAGTGTGAATTTTTAGATATGCTAATTTTTATGCTGAAAGGAGTGAATTTAACTGGCCTTCTGTGAAGAGGGTAAGTTTGGGGGCAGGGGCAATTGTGTCCTAGAAGCATTGATTGAATGAAATAGGAATCAAGTAAATGAAGCAGTCTGAGTAATCAAACCAGACATTAGGATGATTTTCTGTAGCCTAGAGTGTTCCTCAATCTGTTAAGAATACATTAACTGCCCAGCAGTATCAAATGGAAGAGAATTGCAAGTAGGAAGCCTCTTTTGTGGACTATGGATGAAGAAGATAATATCTTACTTTATTCCGCATTTTTTCAGAAGACACAACAACAGAAGACTGGGAAGTGCTTCCTTAGCCAGATTAGGACTACAGTAAAAGGCACCATTATCAAGTATAGTTTCATCCATTCTTATATATTTTACAGTTTACATATAGCTGATCCACATGGCAATCCTGGGAGACTGCAGCCTTTATTGTACACATAAGAAAATGGGCTTATGAAGGTGCAGTGACCTGCCCAAAGTCATAAGGTTAGTAAATATGAATCTAGAACGGAGACAAAGATGATTTTACTTCAAAATTAGTGCTCCTTTCATTACATTTTAGTCATACTATTAACTAATGTAAAAATTTACTTTATCTATCTAAATTTTCCTTTGAACTTCCTTTAATGGCAAGGACAAATATTTAGCAAATTTGTGAATTATTAACTCCACACTGATGGAGAAAGAGTAATTTCAGAGGTTTTAGATTCCTTCTGTACCTCTCATTTCAACCCCAACATTTAATCCAGTTATAATAGTTAATGCCTTTTTGAGTATTGACTATATGCCAAACACTGTGGAAAGTGCTCAGTAAGCATTATACTATTTAATCCTTAACAATAATTCAGTGTAGTAGGTATAACTAGTATCCCCTTTTGGGAACAAGGAAACTGACTTAGATAAGTTCAGTGACTTGACAAGAAGTCACTAGTAAAAATAATAGCAATGTGTGCTGAATAACTCCAACATGGCAGGCATGGCTCAAAGTGTATTGCAAGTCCAAGGTCACTTAATACAGTTTACTCCCAAAATAGAGTATTTAGGTTTGGGCAGAGTGTCCTGGTTTCCTCCTGTTGTTTCATCATAATTATAAACAGAGCCTCTTTTTACTCTAACAAATGACCTTGTTTGAAGGATAAAAGTGTTTGATCACCCTGCCTAGAAGGCAGGTGCTCTTACTATTTCCCTCTTACAGATGAATGAAATGAGGTAGAGAGAAGCTAAGTAACTTACCCTAAGCCATCTAACTGAAAAGTTGCCAAGCCAGGACTTAAACCCAGGAGGCTTAATTGATCTTCTTTGTAGCCCTCATGTTCTTAGCAATCTTTTTTGCTTGCCTTCCATTTACCACCACTTTTGTAGAACAGCCAAGACCTATCCTAAAATGTTTTTAGATTCTTCTCACAGAGAGTAGTCCCTATCCTGATGTCAGACTACCTTTATCTTCCAAGCAAATAGACACTTTAAACCTCATTCCTTCAGAACCCTCCCAGGGAATCAGAGATAATTCAAGGAGAAAAAAAAAACTCATTGGGGCACCTGGGTGGCTCAGTGGGTTAAGCCTCTGCCTCTGGCTCAGGTCGTGATCTCAGGGTCCTGGGATCGAGCCCCGCATTGGGCTCTCCGCTCAGTGGGAAGCCTGCTTCCCCCTCTCTCTCTGCCTTTCTCTCTGCCTGCTTGTGATCTCTCTCTCTGTTAAATGAATACATAAAATATATATATAAAAGAAGCACTCATAAAATATATTTTTAATATATTACTTCCCTTAATCTAAGATCCTTAAAACTTCTCTGTGAGTTATATATCATAATTTCTATTACCCCAATGAGAAAACAGAGGTTTAGAGAGGTTAAATAACTAGCCCAAGCTTCCATAGTCAGGGAACCAGAACTTGACTCATTTCTGCCTCATTCCAAACTCCAAGCAGTTTCATTGGGAACCCTGTCTTCAACCATAAAGCAATTTCCAAAGTACTTCCACAGCTCCTAGACTGTATTTTTTCTACCTTAATAGTAAAATTCTATCCAATTTGATGTTCATGTCGTCTTTGTCAGGTTTAGAGTTTCACATACATGCTTTTAAGCTGGGGAACCCCAGTGCCTTTACCCTGTTATAATTTTAGGCATCATGACAGCCTCAATAGGGTTGAAAGTCCTTCTGGGGTGCCTGGGTAGCGCAGTCATTAAGTGTCTGCCTTCAGCTTGGTTCATGGTCCTGGAGTTCTGGGATCGAGTCCCACATCGGGCTCCCTGCTCCACTGGAAGCCTGCTTCTCCCTCTCCCACTCCCCCTGCTTGTGTTCCCTCTCTCACTGTGTCTCTCACTGTCAAAAACAAACAAACAAACAAACAAACAAATGAATAAATAAATAAAATATTAAAAGAAAAAAAAGAAAGCCCTTCTGAATGTGATGGGATGCACTCCCTGAGATAATTGTGAAAAGCCTGAAAATAGTCTTATACACAGGTACTGTGCCAGGGAGGGATTCCCTCACCTCCATCATCTCCCCAAGTTTCAATTCAGACCATCTCTGCTGCTCACAGTGACCTGAGATGCAGGCCCTCGGCATTGGGTATGATGCCACACAGACCAAGGGCTGTCCTGATTAACAGGGGATGGTGTGTCTCCCATTTCATACTTCATTAAGGAAAGATGAAGCAGGCCAAGCTTGCAAATGATGACAATAATGAGGTTCCGGTTATCTACCCTGACTTTCTCTCCCCTGCTCCCCACCTGCTGTTTCTCTGAGGGCCTTGCCATGTTGGACATGCTTCAACCACTATGAGAGGGCTGCTCTGTGGAGGCAGGGCTGGGGTAAAGCCATTTTCCTTGCAAACCCAGGGGACTGGCTGTGTGACTATTCTGATTCTTCCTAGGGGAGGTAAGGCTCAAAGTCCCTCTCTCTGTGTTTCTTAATGAGGAAGCCATGCTGAGGGAGTGATCTGTATGTGGATTGCTGAAGCATAAAAGATACGAAGTGGGTGGTTTGAGAGGAAAATGAAAGGGTTTTTTTGTGCTCTGGCAGCTAATGAAATCAGAAAGAGAAATGGAACTCACCCAATGTTGAGAGAATGGGAAAAAATACTCAGATTAATTTTTTTATAAAATGAGAGCAGCTCACTGAAATGTCAAAATATCTTTTCATTTAGGTTAAACAAAGGGAAGGGATAATGTGGTTTCAGTCACATTTGTTGGCCAAAAATCTTGAAGCTGTGGTTCATCCTATCTATAATTTTTACAGCAATTTTGCTGTTCAAATTGACTATGAAAACTCACATCTGTGTAAGATGTTAACATGGATTACAACTGGATGTAGAAATATGCTTATGGAGTAGAGCATGAGCCTGGTATGTACAGAGCTATGTCCATGATACATATGTTCTATAGTCAAAACAGTACGGCATGCCAGTAATCGAACACAGCTTGCTTCTCATGGCAAGGATAAACACTTAGCAAATGTGTGAATTATCTCTGTGTCTCAACTCCATGCAGGCTGAGAAAGAGAAATTTCAGAAATTGGGCCACAGATTCCACACCTGGAAAGTTCATGAGCTTCCAGCAATGAAACAATTTATGACAGATTTTCATCTGAAGGTGTGAATTGAAGCTGTTTCTATTTATCCCCTCGTCCTGGCCTTGTTTGGCTTTGACCAAGATAAAATTTCCTTAGTTCACTCATTTGCTGTATTCCTCTTTGGCTTGCTTTTTCTTGAACTTTTGACCTCTATCAGTTCTTCTTGCTGTTCCTTGTGGAACTTTGTTTCATAATAAAATTAAAATATTAAAAAAAATATTTATAATCTCCCCTAAAATAAAATTAGACATTGTCCCTGATAATACCACTGTGCTTGCAGGCTTTCAGGTAGAACCTGTTCACCCTTTTGAGACCTTGGTCCCAAAGTCCCCACCACTGGGAAGGTTTACTCCTTACACTTGCTTCCCTTCTTCAGGGATGCATGTTTTCAGCCACAATTTGCCCCACTTCTTCTCACCATTCCATCAAACTTCAGGCTTAATTCTTCACATTATTCAAGGGTGATAATAGTTGTCCAAGACTAGTACTCTCCACACTATTTGCTTTCAGTTTTGAATGATGACAGTACTTGTGCTGGTAATTTCCTGGCCTCAATTCAGTGAGTGACCTCCCAACTGCCCTGCCACAATGCCCTCCCGTGACCACAGGTTGATAAGTTCTACCTTTGCAATGTGAAAATATCCCACTCTCCACCCATAGCTTTCTTTCTTTTGCTTCATTCCAGGTTTCAGTTTGGTTGGTTTCATCTCATAATGTGGACCCCGCTTCTGTGAGCCCCTAACTTTCTCTAAAGGTTCTCTAAAGATTCAGACACCTGAAGCCAGTCCATCAAAGATCTCTGACTTCTTCCCTAATTTCCAAATCCTCCTCTTTTTCATCCCATTTGATCTCTTATTTGTACCTCTAGCTGGCACTTTCTATAATGAAACCATCTTCTCGTTTGGCTTTTGTGTTGTATCTATATATTCATCTTCTCCCTCTTCCTGTCAGCTGGCTTAAGTATCTCCTCTTCTCACTGTGTGCAAAGGGCTTCTTTCTGAGTCATTTGCTGGTTTCCCTTGCTTCTTAATCTGTATATTCCCTGAGGATTTTCATCACAACTTTCTTCTGAAGGAGTTTTCTCTTGAGCACTCCCAATAACCTATTGCCTGGACCAAAAAACCCACATAAAAAATGTTTAATACTGAACTATTTCTGTTCCAGTGTACACGTTTTCTGATGAAAGGTCATAGTTATTCAAGCCCAGCCTCTGAGCATGATCCTTGTTTTCACACTTCATCCCTTCCAACCAAAGAATGAGTCATTAACTTGTATCAACTCCAGCTCTTCAAGTTTTCTCACATTTTTCCTGCCCATTCATCTGCACTGATACTACTATAGCTTCAAACTTAACCGTCATTTTCCTGGATATTGTAGCAGACTTCCAACTGGTTTGAAACTGCCCTTTCTACTACCACCAGTGTCAGTTTCTTGAAGCAAAGATTCATTTATAAATTTTCTCTGACCTAAGCCTTTCAATCCCTTTATTTCCCAGCACTGCAAATTCAAACTTCAGAACGTGTCTATCAAGATGTTTCATGATCTGATCTTTGCCTATTTATCTATCTTCATCTTTATTCATTGCACTAAACATTCCAGGGATGCCAAACCACCTGTTCTTACCAAAACATGTAATGGACACACATCTTTGTACATGAAGCTCTCTTTCATCCTGGAATATTTTTCATATATATATATATATATATATATATATATGTCATTCAAGACCTAATTCAAGTATTCCCTCAATCTTCAGCTCATCTCTTTAACATCATCTAAAACTTCTCCTCTTGATATCCATCCGTACTCATAGTAGAATTCTGTATCTCCCTCAAGTATGTCATGTTCTTTACTTTTGTTACTCCCTTCACTCTTACTATCCTTTTCACCTGCCTAATATCCTACCCAAAATTCACATCTCAGCTTTAGATGGCATTTCCTTTAAGAAATAGGTGGCCCTGATCCCCAAAGTAAGTTAAATCTCCTTGTTTTACAGCTCCATTGTAGCCATGTTTGTATTTTCTGCCCTCGGTAGACATCTGTAAAACTATGTGTATAGTACTTTTCTCATCAAAAAGCTGATTGTTTGCAGCTTTATACACTTTATGTCTTGATTAGAAATGTTTGTGTTGGAATGTGCTGAACTTGACATATTGTTTCGAAATGCAAGCTTTGTGAAATTCAATTTATGAAATCCAAACACAATTTCAGTCTATTAGGGGCTTGTAACCAAGAAATAACTTGCTAGTTAAATAAACCATTAGCTTTGGAAATCAAAGCATAAACAGATGAATTTTCTATGTGTGCTTTCCTGCTGTGGCTATTAGCCCAGGAATTAGCCAGGAAATTATGCACTGTAATGAATGAATTGATAGAACTTCAAGTGGAAGAAACTCCTAAGGCCAGTGAAGCGCTCTGTCATTGAAAGGGTATGAGGTGTAACTAAGCTGCTTTGCATGGTGAAAGCTGGCTGCTGGTGCTAACTCACTCCTCTCTGCACCCATCTAATTGATTTTCTTTTGAGTTTATACCAAGGGATTATTGGACAGTGTCAGTGTTATGTCTTGGATATAGGCAATTAGTGTGTGTGTGTGTGTGTGTGTGTGTCTATTTTGTAGAGATTTAGAAAATAATAACATTGACAAAAGTTGGCCAACATTTTTTTTATCACCATGTACTGGCAATTTTAATTAATGTCAGTGATAAAATCCTCCTCCCTCCAATGATTCTTTTGTTGGCCTACATTTTAAATAATTATTGCAATTACTATTGAGCTATAATAATACATATATAAACTTAAAATTAGCATATTTTTATTACTTTCCTTTAAACAAACATTGCATCTTATGTGGAAGTTAATTTGTAGAACTCCCACTTGTACAGTTGGCCCTGATACATGTGGACTGAGTATAGCTGTTTATTTCCAGAATGAATATATAACAGTTCCAAATCATTCAAACTTATTCCCAGGACACAGTCGATGGTAGTACATAGTTATGTCTTTGAACACTTGATAAGAAATAAACATTAATAGTATTGTGCTTACAAAGATGAAGAAACATAACTTGAGCCACTTTAATTCTATCATTCCATATGACCCCTTTGAATTTTTGTGGTTATAACTTAAAATAGTAAAAAGAATGAGATCTGAAGAGATTCAATATTTTTTTTTGGTGGGTCCAAATTTTAATTCATACATGAAATATATTTATTTCATTGCATTATAATTACTGAAAATAGCTTTTTTATGTAGAGGAACAAGGTGTTAAAACAATCTGCTTTAGGTGGCAAGTGTATCATGTTTGCCACTCTCTCCTAAACCATCCCCTCCTTCTTCTTTCCCAGGAATTATGATAGGCCTTGCATGCATGTGATCTCACCTTTCCTTGAAGCCTTCATTACTTAGAGTGGGTGGGGCCAAGCCAAGGAGCCTGGTTGAATAACTGTGACCTTAAGACTGCCTATACTGGGTGCCTAGGTGGCTCAGTGGCTTAAAGCCTCTGCTCAGTCATGATCTCATGGTCTTGGGATCAAGTACTGCTTGATCGGGCTCTCTGCTCAGCAGGGAGTCTGCTTCCTCCTCTCTCTCTCTGCCTGCCTCTCTGCATATAAATAAATAAATAAATAAATAAATAAATAAATATCTTTTAAAAAAAAAAGAAGTAAACTTACTTAAAACAAACAAACAAAAAGACTGCCTATACTATGATTCTACATTCCATCCTGTCTATTTTCTCATTATTTCCCAACCTTACACCTCTGTTTATATATTTTGGCTGGTCCCTTCTATTTTTCTCCTCTGTGCCTTGTTCCTTCTCTTATATCCCCTTGCTCATACTCTTCTGTCTTCCTGGAATATCCTCTAACCTCCTTATACTGTTCCCAAATCACAAATCCTTCATGAAGCCCTTTCTGACTATTTCATACCCCCCAAATATTTCTCAACTCTCCAAACTCCCATAGTATTTGTGGTGTTTACATTGCTTTTGCTTTTGCTGACTGACAGGGATTTATTTTTTATTTTTACTATATTTTTATTATTAATTGTTATATAAATATATGTTTATTATATATTATATTATATATTAATATATAATATTATATATAAACATGTATTATATAATACATATATAGTATATAATATATTATATATGTATATCATATAAATATATAAATATATAAAATATTAATTATTATTTTTATTAAATGCATACAATATAAAAGGTAGTGTTCTGGCCACTTTGAAGTGTACATTAACTATGCTTAATGACTTTAAGTGTCATTGTGACATTAAGTGTTCAAATTTTTCTGCAACCATCATCAGACTCTTCTCCAGAACCCTTTTCATCTTGCAAAACTATGACCCTGTACCTATTAAATAATAATTCCCCTTTGCTCCTAGTCCATGACAACCATCATTTTGTTTTCTGTAACTATGAATTGGACTACTACCTTTTCATATAATTGGAATCATACAATATTTTTCTTTCTTTCTTTCTTTCTTTCTTTCTTTTTTTTTTTTTTTTTGATTGGCTTATTTCACTTAATGTAAGGTCCTCAAGTTTCAACCATGTTGCATGTAGCATATGACAGGGCTTTCTTCCTTGTTAACACCAAATAATATTCCATTGTATGTATACACCACGATTTGTTGAGTGTGTACTTGGGTTGCTTCCACCTTTTATCAACTGTGAATTGTGCTGCTATGAACATAAATGTGCAAATTTCTTTAAGATATATATATATATCTTTGCACATTTATGTTCATAGCAGCACAATTATATATATATATATATATATATATATATATATATATATATATTCTCCTATTCTGTGGGTTGCCTTTACTATGTTTATAGCATTCTTTAATACACAGCTTTTAATTTTGATATAGTCCATTTTTTTTATTTGCCACCTATCTTTCAGTGACATAGCCAAGAACTCTTGCCAGAGCCAATGTCATGAAGTTTTTCTCCTATGTTTTTTTTCTAAGAGTTTTATAGTTTTAGCTCTTATTCTTTGGTCCATTCTGAGTTGATTTTTGTATGTGATATGAAGCAAGGGTGTAATTTCATTCTTTCACAGGTAGAGACCCAGTTTTTCCTGCTTCATGTGTTGAGAAGATCATCCTTTACCCATTGAATGGTTTGGGCAGCCTTTTGGAGTGTCATTTGACCATATATGTGAGGGTTTATTCTGGGCTTTTTATTTTATTCTATGAGTTCAGATATGTGTTTTTATGCCAGCACCACACTGTTTTTATTACTGTAGCTTCATAGTACATTTTAAAATCAGGAACTGAGAGGCCTCCAACTTTGTTCTTTTTCAAGATTATTTTGCCTATTTGGGGGTCTCTTAAGACTCTACATGAATTTTTGCATGAATTTTTCTATTTCTGCTAAAAACATCATTAGGATTGTGACAGGAATTACATTGAGTCTACAGATTGCTTTGGGTAGTATTAAAATCTTAACAATATTAAGTATTTCAATCCATAAGCATGGAATATCTTTTCACCTGTTGGTATTTTCTTAATTTCTTTCAGCAATTCTTTGTAGTTTTCAGTGTGCAAATCTTTTGACTCCTTTGTAAAACATATATTAAGTATATTATTCTCTTTAATGCTATAGTAAATGAAATTGTTTTTCTTATTTTCCTTTTAAGAATTCATTGTTAGTGTAAAGAAATGCAAAATTGACTTTTTGTGTTAGCTTTCTATACTGCAAATTTACTGAATGTATTGATCAATTCTAGGTTTTTTGTTGCTGTTTTATTTTATTTTTTGTCTATATTTTATGTGAATTTTAGGATTTTCTACATCTAAGCTCATATCTGTGAACAGAGGTAATTTTACTTCTTTTCCAATTTTAATTCATTTTCTTGTTAATTTATCTTGCTAGAACTTCTAGTACTATGTTGAATGCATGTAGTGTAAGTGGGCATCCTCGCCTTGTTTCTTAGAGGAAAACTTTTGGTCTTTCCCATTGAATATGATGGTAGCTGTGGAGACTGTTAGCTTCTAGTAGAGAGATTTTCAAAGGCCCACATCTACAACTGACATTTATTGAGCACCTTCTAAATTCCCCAAAATAGATAGGCCCTTTTCTTATGTTGCTCATTTAGACTTCATAAAAACTTTATGAGGGAGTTTTCCCACTTAATAAATGTGGAAATTAAAATACATAGAAATCAAGTAACTAGCCAAGTATATAAAATTAGTAAATGACTGGTATAGTATTTGAATTCCATTTTATCTCACTTGAAAGTCCACATTCTTTTCACTTTATCAGTCGCTCTTTGAAAGAGGGACCAGATCTCCCTGGACTTATATTTCTTTTTCACTTCTGCAATGTCAAGCACAGCTAGGCCCTCCAAATGCTCAATATCTTGTGGATAGATCCATTGCCAACATAAAAATCCATTTCTAAGTGCCCTGAAAGCTTTCCTTGTCCTTGTTGAAATGGGAAGCTGGATTTCTCAGGCAGCTGAATACACTTTTAACTTGCCAAACACAATGCTTGAAGTGGGCTACAATCTGTCACTGGGCCACTAAGCCTGCTTCCAAAGTCATTCACTCTCCAGTCTACATCCACAGCTCTCTCTGTCCCAGCAGCTTCAGTCTCTTACTTTGGGCTCCTACTGCCTGACCCATAGCAACAGCAGTGTTTCTGCTGGTTTTTTCTTCTTGTTTGTGCCTGGAGTCACCCCAGCCCCAATGCCAGGGGCACATTACTCTAGAGGTACTTGCTGAGGGAACCTGCTGAGAACCCTTTCCATTCCTTTTTTTTTTTAAATTAATTTATTTATTTTCAGCATAACAGTTTTCATTATTTTTTCACCACACCCAGTGCTCCATGCAATCTGTGCCCTCTATAATACCCACCACCTGGTACCACAACCTCCCACCCCCCGCCACTTCAAACCCCTCAGATTGTTTTTCAGAATCCATAGTCTCTCATGATTCACCTCCCCTTCCAATTTCCTCCCAGCACATTCTCCTTTCTAACTCCCCTTTTCCTCCATGCTATTTGTTATGCTCCATAAATAAGTGAAACCATATGATAATTGACTCTCTCTGCTTGATTTATTTCACTCAGCATAATCTCTTCCAGTCCCATCCATGTTGCTACAAAAGTTGGGTATTCATCCTTTCTGATGGAGGCATAATACTCCATAGTGTATTTGGACCACATCTTCCTTATCCATTTGTCCATTGAAGGACATCTTGGTTCTTTCCATAGTTTGGCGACCGTGGCCATTGCTGCTATAAACATTGGGGTACAGATGGCCCTTCTTTTCACTCCATCTGTATCTTTGGGGTAAATACCCAGAAGTGCAATTGCAGGGTCATAGGGAAGTTCTATTTTTAATTTATTGAGGAATCTCCACACTGTTCTCCAAAGAGGCTGCACCAACTTGCATTCCCACCAATAGTGGAAGAGGGTTCCCCTTTCTCCACATCCCCTCCAACACATGTTGTTTCCTGTCTTGCTAATTTTGGCCATTCTAACTGGTGTAAGGTGATATCTCAATGTGGTTTTAATTTGAATCTCCGTGAGGGCTAGTGATGATGAACATTTTTTCATGTGTCTGATAGCCATTTGTATGTCTTCATTGGAGAAGTGTCTGTTCATATCTTCTGCCCATTTTTTGATATGATTGCCTCTTATTGCCTAGAGCAATCTATACTTTTAATGCCTTTCTTATCAAAATTCTGCTGGTATTCTTCAAAGAGCTGGAGCAAATAATCCAAAAATTTGTATGGAATCAGAAGAGACCCTGAATCGCTAAGGAAATGTTGAAAAACAAAAATAAAACTGGGGGCATCACGTTACCTGATTTTAAGCTTTATTACAAAGCTGTGATCACCAAGACAGCATGGTACTGGCATTAAAAACAGACACACAGACCAATGGAACAGAGTAGAGAGCCCAGATATGGACCCTCAACTCTATGGTCAATTAATCTTTGACAAAACAGGAAAAAATATACAGTGGAAAAAAGACAGTCTCTTCAATAAATGGTGCTGGGAAAAATGGACAACTATATGTAGAAGAATGAAACTCGACCATTCTCTTACATCATACACAAAGATAAACTCAAAATGGATAAAAGACCTCAGCGTGAGACAGGAATCCATCAGAATCCTAGAGGAGAACATAGGCAGTAACCTCTTCGATATTAGCCACAGCAACTTCTTTCAAGATATGTCTCCAAAGGCAAAGGAAACAAAAGCGAAAATAAACTTTTGGGACTTCATCAAAATCAAAAGCTTCTGCACAGCAAAGGAAACAGTCAAAAAAACAAAGAGGCAACCCACGGAATGGGAGAAGATATTTGCAAATGACAGTACAGACAAAAGGTTGATATCCAGGATCTATAATGAACTCCTGAAACCCTTTCCTTTCCTAAGACTACCTTTCTTTTTGGCCAGAACGGAGAAAAACAATCCATGGCAAGGAAAACCAAAGGAAACCCATCCTTTCCTTTGTCAAAAGGAAGGGTTAAAAACAACTTTTCTGGCTAGATCCCAGTTTACAGAACTGACATCTTCTGAATATTCACAGCTTTGGCCAGAGATGGTGTAGATAAGAGACAACCCTGCCCTTGGGACATACCTTTGGTTTTGAACTTTGCAAAGGGGCAGAGTAAGGCCACCAAGGGAAAAACAAACAAAACGTGACTCTAATTTTTTAGGATAACCACATATCCACATTTTCTGGGACGTCTTGATTACAAACAATTCTGTTCATGTGCCATGAGACTGAATGGCTGTTATGTGCTGGACTATTTATTTTGATTCTTGTTTTCAGGAAAGATGGTCACTATAATAGGAAAAATAAATTAAAAAGTCAAAATGCCTTAAGACTGCATCTCTTATTACAGTCTTCTGTGAGGATACATCCTAGTGTATGCTTGCAAGTGATGTGTGTGTGTGTGTTCTATGACTATATCTCCAGATGTTGATTAAAATTTAAGTCCATAGGGAGCAATAATCTTTAACCTCTACCAGCTTCCCTTAAATCCACACATACATTGAGTTAGATTGTTTGGGCAGCTCTTAGATCACCTGAAGGATCCAGGATGAGCACATGGGCTAGAGGATAGAAATTCTTGTGGGATTCCCTGCCTGCATATGGAAAGGAGACGGGGAGAGAAAGGGGCATATTTTCACTTCCATCTGGGAAAAGCCAAACTCTCTCTGAGAGTCTGGAGAGATGGTTTTGGCTTTGGAAAGTCTAGTTCTGACACTTTACACCTGAGCTTCCTATTCTTGACTTGTTCCTTTTGCTCCCTGTAGTGTAGGGGACAGGATTCTGAGGGAGTCTGGCATTGGACAGTATGTAACCATGGATATGTCAAGCAAGGTGGAAAAGCTTGGGCTCTACATTGCAGAAGAAAGAGCCAGTATTTCAGAGTTATTGCAGTCCAGCCTTAGCCACTTAATATTTGTGTCACCTTGATCAAGTTACATAGTTTTCTGATACTCAGGATTCTCATTTGTAAAATGAAATTAGTTCTTCTCAGAGTCCTGTGATAATTAGGAAGAACATATGTAAAGCGGTTGGCACATTGTACAAACTCAAGTAATGGCAGTTAGTAGTATTATGGGAGCTGATGTTCTCAATAATCCTGTTTAGATGAGAAATACTGGAGCTCAGAGAAATGAAATAACTTATCAATGTCATGTTGCTAGTTGATGAAAGGCCCAGGACTGCAACCTAGTGATTCTTTCTCTAAATCACTTCACCTTCTAAGATTTTCAACAGTGGGAGATATTAGAACCAAAATACAATCTTGCTTCTCTTGAGGATGCTATAGTTTAATGAAAGATAGATATATGAAAAAAAAAAAAACCACAAGGAGATTTAAATAAGAAATGGAGAAAAAAAGGTTTGCATGTATATTTGCTCAAATACTTAGAGGAGGTCTGTGCAGTTAGCTACACAATTGAATAGTAGTGCAATGTTTGGCTCCTGCTTGTAGGTAAGTGTAATAGCTTATTTTTCCATTTCAATTTTCTTTGAATTTACAAAGCCTATATTTGTAGAAGTCCTTTGCTTCACTCTGTATGTATGTTCACTCTTTAAAATTTTTTTTAAATAAAGTATTTGCCCAGTGGATTCTCAAGACAGTCTATGAGGAATGTAACTGGGTTCCTCAGACACACACACTGTTCCTACAAAAGGGAGGACTTGATTCCCTTGTCCTCAAGGTGACTAGGACTGTCCCACAAATGGTAAGTAAGCAGAAAGAGCAAACATCTCTTCTGTTTATCATGTACTCTGTAGCACAATGTAGAAATTGTAGGTGTTTAATAAATATTGCCCAAACAAATTATATGTAAATCATATTCTCTTATACCCCTGGTTCACAGGACTTCTCTACTGTAGCAAAAGATGCCAGCACACAAAATGTTTGTCTGTCATTTGGTTTATGTGAGGCATAAAAACTTCCCATCAGGGGATAGTGATACGGAAAAGCTCTTCTCTCCAGCCTGGGTAGTCTCATCAGAACTGCTGTAAACTCCTTTGAATTCTCCTAGCTTCAAAGATCTCCTAGTCACCAGCAACATGACTTTACAGGATCCAGATAAAGACCAGCCTTCCTCACGGACCTCCTCTGACTACCCAGGCACTCTTGCTGCCCTTTCCAGAACAATTTGTACTTTAGCATACAGCTATGTGTGAGCTCTGCGCTTATATATGTATCTTGTAACGTGCTTGCTCTCCTCCTTGTGTGTAAGTGCTTCCACCACAACAAGGCCTATTACTACCTTGAAAGCAGGGACTATTCTCCTTCTCTGCATGGGTCCCCTGCAGGCCCTCATGCAGGTACACTTGGCTTGTTTGGTGCTCCACGAACAATTGCTTCAAAAGACTTTTAGTTGTTGGAGGATATGGCTACAAATCTTGAAGTACTCATGTTGTACATGACCTTGTTGCCATTTACGCTTCTCAAACTTCAAGGAAGCTCGGAGCCAACACACATTGTCTCTAGCAACTGAAGTCTTCATTTTGAGCGAAGTGCTCCTGTGTCCTTTTTATTCTTCCACATTATTTTCATTTCACATACTTTTCTTTCATGCGTAGGCTTATGTGAAGAGGGTATACATGACTACATATGAAATGTAAAGTGATCCGTTTGAAAGTGCCGGTGGTTAAAGATGACCTACCCAACTTAGGCTGGTCATTTTGCTCTGAAATAAGGGAAATGAGGCTATATATAAATCAAACAGAAAATATCTAGAATGGTGCAAGTTCAGGTAACATGGTGCTCGAATTGGGCCTCTTGGCATCTTTGCAGTTTCCCACACAATATAACACTCTGCATCTAGATATGGAGTTACTGGTGCTTAGAGTCTAAAAGAAATCAGAACTAAAGTTTGGGATTATTCTTTTCCTCCACTTTCTGAATCAGTCTTTTAACCCCTTGAAAGCTGTCCCCAGGTTGAGGGATTAAGGCTACCCACAAAGCTGTTCATATCTGCTTTCCCTGAGTTCACACACAAGAGAGAGAGAGAGAGAAAAAAAATAAAAACGTTTTAGTAGAGGGAATAAGCTTCAAGGTTTGGTTTCCCAATCCTCTCCCAATTTCAGGAGCCCAGGCAGAGGAAGAAGCAAAGAGGTATTTGAAAAAAAGAAAAAAGAAAGAAAGAAAAAAAAACTTCAAAAGGAGGAATGATTTCACAACAATACAATCTCAAAATATCAGAACTGCCGTTCTCATTTTATAGATGAATAAAACTGAGACCCAGGGAGGTGAGTGACTAACATAATCTCATTGGTCATCAAGGCTGATAATAACCTCTTTGGAAGACTGAGGAACCTCTGGTAGCTCTATAGCTTCTCCCACCTTAGGACTCACATTCTGAACAGAACCTCAGCCTCTTCCACATGACCCCTGCTCTGCAGGCTGGCTGTCCACTGAAGATCTAGACAAAGCTTCACCACCTCACTAAGGATACTGTTACTGAGTTCTCCCTTCTTATCCAATGGAAGGCAGCATTTCTCCAGATGTGATCTGTTCACCACCAGAATAGGAATCCCTGCATAACTTCCGACACCTACTCAGACTTACTGACTCAATTTCTGGGGATGTTTCTGGGGATTTACATTTTAATAAGCCCTTAAGATGCCTAGGAGATGTCCAGGCACATTCTTGTCTCAGAACTGCAAGTCTTCAAGTCAAGGGGAATGTAGTGGCGGAAGCCACATGCTCTCCATGTCCCCTCCATCAGAGGCAGCCCAGCTGACCTCTTACCAGTGGGCCTGACTTTATGTCACAGCTGGGGAAGGACTGTCCCTGTCCAAGGACTTCCCCTGAAATCAAAAGTATTTGGTAAAGCAAACCTTTTACGTAGCCATATGTGTTGAGAAACACTAGTTCATTTCTTCATCTCTGATTAAAAATCTCTGTAAGCTAACCTAAAACTTTTCCTCTTTCCCTCAGTTCTGCTCTGCCCTTCTTCCTCCCCAACCTCACAACTCCTTTTTACACATTTCTAATCTTATAGCACTTTGAGCCCTTATTTATCTTCCTCTTAATTTCAACCCAGAAGGCCAGGGGCATAAACATTTTCTGCCATAGATGATACAAAAGAGTGATAATAACAAAAGTGTGGTGATGCCCCAACATTGACTTCAGTGAAGACTTGCAGTTAAGTTTCAGTACTGTCCAGGCACACTTATTATCACTTGCTCAAATAACTTCAGATTATGAAATCAAATGCTTCCTTCTTTTTAAAAACCAGTTGTGTCTCTCACTAATGGAGATATATGATCAGTTCAATAACCCAGCATTGTATTCATACCTGTGCAAGTCCCATGCCTGCCTACATAGGTTGATCTGTTAGTGGCAGCTTATATGGGAGAGAACAAGGATGAATGGGACTATAGCAGAGAGAAAAGTGGAGAGTAGAAGAGGGAGAGGAGCCTCGGTTTCTCTTCTGAGGAAGTTAATTGAATGATGTATGAGAGGAAAATTTCTTGTCAGGGGGGAGATGCTGCACAGTGAGTTTGAGAGCCAGAGAGTCCCAGTTTCCCTTGGACATTGCCTGGAGAGTGGTAGAAGGGTTTGTTTTGTTGTGATCAACTGAGAAAAAGACCAGTGAAGTACAGGCAGCAGGGGAAGGATTACTAAGGGATGGAACTGAAGCTGTTTTGTTCTTAGCCACCAATGTAATTATCTCTCTAATAGCAACCTTGATAAGCCAGTCTAGATAAGGAGATACTGTACAAGGTCTGTTTATCTGGTGGGTTGAAGAACTTCAGGATGCATAGGCAAGTATATACATATGCATATACACATATATAAACACACATATATACCACACTTACACACATTTGCACAAAAAAACACAGTCACACTCAGTCACACAAACATAAAGATACACATACATAGATACAAACACACACATAAACAACTGTATCTACAGATGCATGTGCCTATATGCAATCATGCTGACACATAGCCATTTGTACCAGTCTTATACACAGATGGGCCCAGATTGACTTACACACACAAGTCAGAATACAATAGAAAATGTGCCTATGGCATGATGGCCGTGAGAATCATTGGAAATCACATTGAGCTAAGGATGAGGATCTAAGTAATGTGAGGGCAGTGGCCAAGTCTCCTGGTCGTCAGAGCACCCAAGTGCTGGGTAAACAGTAGGTACACGATATGGTCCCACTAATTGATGGACTCTATGGCTTAACTTACTGACTTCTGCCATGGTTTGATTATGACAACAATGGGAAAATTGTCTCCCCTCCAAACCTTTGGTATAAATGCTTGGAGTGTATTGGAGCTTGTTGTTGGCTGAAATTATGTGTTTATGGAGCCCCCTCACTTATCCCTTGACTCTCCACTCCCAGAACCCCACCTCAGAGTCAAAAAATTTTATTTCTTTTCAAAAGCAAAAGATCCCCAGGGCTCTCTGTGGCTACCGGATATCTTAGACAGGCCTTCCAGAAGAGGGTCCTTTTCTCCTTCATAGCAGGAAGGAAGCTTGAAGTGTCAAAATAAGAGCCATGCAATGCTGACTGACATATCTATGGCTTATCAACAATGTGCACGTCATCATTATCTTTAAAGATGACTTTTAAAAACAATGCCTAGTCAATGCTTGTTTGTTTGGCCAGGGTGAAGCAAAGTAGAACAGCATATTTGCTCTCTGAGTCACTGGAGAAAGGCGGCACCTGCACCCCATGCCTTCGGAGATAGCATCTCCACTTAAGCAGCAAGAGGTCTGAGTCCCAGATGAAGGAGCTTAGAAACAGTTCCCTTTCCCTGTGGAGTTCTTGATTACAATGAACTCCACCTTCATTTCCTATGCACTTGTTATTGATTCTGGCATATATAGTACTTACTGTTTTGAACAGGAGGGAGAAGAGATTGGGATGCTAATTTTGAACTTTTAATTCCATCCTTTTCTCCTCCACAAACTTTCTTTGCTTTATTTTTTTCCTCTCACTTTTATTTATTTTTTTGAAGATTTTATTTATTCATTTGACAGAAATGACAGAGAGAGAGAGAGACAGAGAGAGAGAGAGAGAGAGACAGTAAGAGCAGGAACATGAGCAGGGGGAGTGGGAGAGGGAGAAGCAGGCTTCCCACAGAACAGGGAGCCCCATATGGGGTTCAATCCCAGGATCCTGGAATCATGACCAGGGCAGACGCTTAATGACTGTGCCAGCCAGGCACCCCTTCTTTCCTCCCTCATTCGTTTTCCATTCTCTTTCTTCCTCTTCTACTGAATCCCAAACAGCAGTAGGATGGCCACTGCTGCCTTTTCAGCCACACATTGAAAACTTGGAAGTCCAAGGATTATGGATTCTCTTTGCATGGATCTCTGTCTTCAGCATGAACCACTTTTATCACATTTTCTGAAGAGTAGGCATGAGGTTGTGGCATCAGGAAGTCTAAGCTTTTAGTTCCAGGGGTGGCTGTACTGATAGTTTTAAGGGAATTAATTTCTTGTCCTTGACCTCCATAGTCTCCAGGTACCAGCTTAGATCCTCTTTGCTCTTTCCTCACTGCCCACTACATAAAAAACCTTTCCTACTTTACAAAACCAATGTATTCATCCTTCCCAAACTTCGATCTGGGACACCGTTCTAAGGGGTGAACGCTTCCAGGAAGACAAACCTCCTTTCATAAGTGAGACTCATGGGACAGCTTCCTCTTCTTTCTGATTTTATACATTTTCTTATTAGGGATGAAGCATAGTGATCAAAATAGATGTGTTAGCCCCTTTGGGGAGGGCATAGACAATGGGAATGATGACAGTTCTGTTTAATAGCCTCACCTCTCCTAAGCCCTGACTTTTGTCAAAGAATGCTTTGCTGTTGTGGGAGAATATAGTGAGAGCGAAGTACTGAGAGAATTGGTAAGAAATATTGAATGCTAAAAATGTCTCCTTTTTCACAAATTTAATCACAAGCAATTATGTTCAGCTATTCTCAATACTCATACTTGGGAAGTGTCATTATCTGCAAAGAAAGGCTCCTTGGAACAGCTGAAACAGTAAGGTTAGTGACACAGATTCTATTAAATATAATGGGAATGTTTTCAAGGGCTACCAAATGATAAATCCTGTGGAAAAGACTTCACCTGGTTCCTTTTAAATTCATTGTATGTTATTCAGTAAGCTAGATAAGACCTATTTTATCAAATTGTATCATGAAATATTTATTCCACTTAGTTCTCAGTTTATTTTTTTCTTATGAAATCTTAATATTTTCTAACTCTGATTAATAAAAAAATAAAAGGATATTCTAGCTGCAACACCAATTTGTTGTTACAGGTATATACCTTTCTCTTTTATTAGATATATGGGAAAAATCTTGTTCTTGATGTCTCACAAAATTAATGGCATTATTTTTGAAGTTATATGCATAATTCTTATTTAATGATTTTCAAAAACTGAAAGGCAAATTTGATTCACGCATGTACAGACATTTACCAAAGGACTACCAGGAGTTTTATACTTCTCGCTTCATAAGTAACACATTCTTTTTTTTCCCCCCTACAAATCACACTACATCATTTCAAATTAAGTACTAAGAAACAGTGTATAGATTTATTATTGTTCTTATAAATTATAGAAATAGGGGTGCCTGGGTATCATAGTCAGTTAAGTGCAGCCTCTTGATTCCGGCTGAGGTCATGATCTCAGGGTCATGAGATCGAGTCCCCACCCATCAGGCTCCACGCTGGACATGGACCCTACCTAAGATTCTCTTTCTTCCTCTCTCTCCCTCCCCATCTCTCCCCCATCACCCACTCATGTGCACGCATACACACCCACACTCACTCTCTCAAAAAAAAAAAAACACCCCACAGGATTAGACTATATTATCTTGCTACCAGTTTAATCTTGATTTGACTGTTTTTAGTAAGCAATCTGTTTTTAAAATTCTGTAATATATTACTCAGTGATTTTTAATAATATTTCTAAAATGTGTATTAATTTACTCATTTGAATTGAAAAATGAAGTCAGACATTTTATGACAGAAAGTGAGTCTGATTAGGCTGCTGGTTTGACAGTGATGACTGGTATTTCTAGAAGCTGAGTACGCTAAATCTAAACTTAAAGGATGTGATGAGATAAAAGCAGTTTATGGAAAGATCTTGTATTGTCAAAGATGTATTGAAATTAGCAATATTTTCAATTTTCCCAGCTGTATGAGTATAGCATGCTAAACAACATGTCTGTAAGTGGGGGGAAAAGTAATGGGCATAATCAATAGTCATTTAATAAAACTGGCAGTCTTTGGGTGATTATTCTCAGATACTGAGAAAGTGAATGGTCCTAATCATTAAAAAATAAACAAATTAATGAAAATTTACACACACACACACACACACACACACACACACCCTTTTCAGTCCAGGTGGTTTCCAATTTTTGCTTTGAGCAAAAATGAAGAAGAACCTAATCAAACTGTCAGTAAACACTGTCAGCAAGTGTGTCAGTAAGTAAACCGATCACAAAAAATAATTTAAAATAGATCACCAACTGATTTTTAGCCTATAGGAAGAATTAAAAAACAAACAAACAATGGAACATTCAACCTTGCTGTAACAATTTCACTTCTTTCAAGTGAGTAAATCTTAGTGCTAACATTTGTGAAAATGTAAGACACACATAGAAAATGAAAAAACTTGGGTAGAAATCTTTTAGGTGGCCTATGAGCAATAATGTTTCAACATGACTGGTCTGAAAGGTCTCTCCCATATCTGACAACCTATGACGGACCCTCCACATCTACATGCCTCTTACACCTCTCTTGGACTCCCCCTGCTCCCATTCAGGAAACCCCAGGCTGCCCAAGGCCTCTCCTGCCTCACTGCCATGGCTCACCTAGCCTGCCTGCCTCAGTGTGAACCATGCTCCATTCCATTATGCCGCTGACCCATCCTGCCTCATCCAAACCTCTTCTCTCAGCAGAGCCTCTTCACATCATTATCTAGTCATTTTTATGTCAAGAAAACAAGGCTGTGTAAGTTATGCCTTGTCAGACCTTCCACCTTCATTACAAGGATTGGGAGGGAGCCTCCAACACCACTCCCTCTTGCACTCAAACAGGGTAGGTGAACTTTGTCTGCCTTGAGCCCGCCCAGGCTAACCTCATGATTCCTGCTTTTGTGTGTCACTGCAAAAAGCCCAATGCCATTTTTCTCTGTCTGCATTTTAACTGTCTCTTTCCCAATCTCCAACCCTGCCCCCTACTCATGAACACAGTCTACTAACTCATGATCCACTAGCCACAAAACACTCTCTTTCCTAAGGCTTTTATCTAAATTCTCTCTTTACTTTCTTGTCCTGACAACAATGTGACCCCTTCCTGAGGAACTCTCTGAATGGTGGCTGTTTATTCATCCTCATCCTTCGTGCCATTGAGCACAAGATGAGTTATAAGTGCCTCATCCTTCTCATTGTCACTTCTAGTCTGTTTTCTCTTGTCTTCCATTTATTTATTTATTTATTTATTTATTAAATTAAAATGTAATGTATTATTTGTTTCAGGAGTACAGATCTGTGAATCATCAGTCTTATACAATCCACAGCACTCCCCATTGCATATACCCAACGTCCATCAACCAGCCACACTATGCCTCTCTCTCCCCTCCTCAGCCCTCAGTTTGTTTCCTGAGATTAAGAGTCTCTTATAATTTCCCTCCCTGTCTGGTTTCATCTTGTTTCATTTTTCTCTCCCTTCCCCTATGATCCTCTGTCTTGTTTCTCAAATTTCTCATATCAGTGAGATCATACAATAAATGACCTATTTTCATTTAGCATAATACCCTCTAGTTCCATCCACATTGTTGCAAATGCCAAGATTTTGGTTTTTTGATGACTGCATAACATTCCATTGTATATAGATACAACATCTTCTTTATCCATTCATCTGTTGATGGACATCTAGGCTCTTTCCATAGTTTGCCTATTTTTGACAATGCTGCTATAAACATTCAGGTGCACGTTCCCCGTCATGCAATTGCTGAGTCATAGTGTAGCTCTATTTTCAACTATTTGAGGAACCTCCATACTGTTTTCCCAAGTGACTACACCAGCTTGCATTCCCACCAACAATGTAGAAGAGTTCCACTTTCTCCGCATCCTCACCAACACCTGTTGTTTCTGACTGGTTAATTTTAGCTGTTCTGACTGCTATAAGGTGGTATCTCAGTGGTTTTGATTTGTATTTCCCTGATGCTAGGTTATGCTGAGCACTTTTTCATGTGTCTATTGGTCATTTGGGTGTCTTTGCAGAAATTTCTGTTCATGTCTTCTGCCCATTTCCTGATTGGAGTATTTGTCCTTTGAGTGTTGAGTTTGATAAGTACTTTATGGATTTTGGATACTAGCCCTTGATCTGATATGTCATTTGCAAATATCTTCTCCCATTCTGTTGCTTGTCTTTAGGTTTTCTTGACTGTTTCCTTTGCTGTGCAAAAGCTTATTATATTGATGAAGTCCCAATAGTTCATTTTTACCTTTGCTTCCCTTGCCTTTGGCAATGTTTCTAGGAAGTAGTTGCTGCAGTTGAGGTCGAAGAGGTTCCCTTGTCTTTCTTTTAAACATGTGGCATTGAATCTTCTGTCTTCAGAGTTCACCAGTCACTGTTCTTCCTTTCTGCAGTTAACTGTACCTCTCTCCAACTCTGTCCTTGCCTTAATACTGGTTGATTTCCATTTACACATATATAATCCCCTTAACTCTTGACCTTGGCTTCCTTTCTTCTAATGAATGTATCCTCCCTTGAATTTTACTGCTTGATCTTATGACTATACCCTACCCTGTTCTTCCTAATGCAGTCTGCTTTCTGAGATCATCTTTTATTTTTCCAGCTCATTCCCTCTAGTACTCTGACTTCATCAAACTCTTGATACTATCTAATATACTTGGCTTAAAGTAAATTATTATAATCCTTATAACCATCTCTGCATATACTCTCACTTCTTTGCCCCTCATTTTAATACTGTTTTAGAACTAAGACCCTAAACAAATTCTTTACTACCTCTATACTTAAACCCATGCAGCCAACCTGAAATAAAGAAAAACATAAAAGCATGCAGATACTCTTACTGTCAGTTGCTGGTTACAAACCATTAGTTAAACCACAATGTTCCCTGACATTCATACTATCTTTCACATACTTATCTCCCTCTGAAAATCATCAATCACTTGTTCCTTTATCAGTATTCTCAACGGACAACATTGCTTCTTACTTCATTGATAAAACTGAAGCAATCAGAGGGGAATGTCCATATGCTTCTACCACCATATCTACACACATATCAACATCTACACCTACAAACTCTGCCTTCCTAAGTATTTAATGAGATGAACTGTCCATGTTCCTCTCTAAGGTCCCTTGTGTTACAGACTTTCCCTGCCCCTCACTTACTGAAAGATATCATTCCAGTAATTCTCTCTTCTGTCTCTACGTCATTCATATTTCCCTCTCTGATGAGTTATTAACCTATCACCATAACATGATTCACTACTTTTCCCATCTTAAAAAATAATTTGATTCATAGCTGCTCTCATTTTTCTGTTCCCCCTTGCATCAAATTCCTAAACATATTTGTCTCTACCCACTACCTCCTGTTTGTGTCCTCTTGTTTTGTCTTATCCCATGCCAAATGAGATTTTGCCATCAACTACTCTGACAGGACCATTCATGTTTGTTTAAGGTCAAAATGACTTCGATGTTGCTAAATTCGTAATCAATGACTAAATCTGATAATGTTTGGAATAAGTACTTCACAATTATTCATTTCTTACTCCTAGAAGTACTTTTGTCTCTTGGCTTCCTAAACATCACATACTTGGTTTTACTCCTGATTTACTGGTCACATTTCAATCTCTCATTCTATTTCCTCCTCTTCTCCCTTATCTCTTATTATTGGAGTGACTCCAGGTTCAATTCTTGGACCTTGATTCTTTTCTGTTACACTCATCTTGATCTCATCCTGTCTCATGGCTTTATATCCCATCCATGTGCTAATGGCTTCCAGCTCTGGCACAGGCTACACTCCTGACTCCATACAACTGCCTATTCAACAGTGGTGCCTAATAGAAACAGCAAACTTAACATGTCCAAATGATCTTGTGTTCACGCATTTCTTCACCAAAACCCATAACGATTTCATTCTTCGATTTGGATAGGCTAAAATCCTGGATGCCATCCTTGATTCCTGTCTCTCACACTCCATGTAACATAACATGAAATCATGTTAGCTTTTCTTTTAAAATAAACCCTCATTGGGCTCTTTTCACCAACACTTCTGCTACTACTCTGATCTTGCCTAGATTTTTGTAAGAAACACCTAATAGCCCTGTCCTCACATTGTCACCTACCCTCATAGTCTGTTCTCAATACGGCAGCCAGAATGAGCTATTCCTATACTCAAAGGCTCAAAACACTCCAATGACTCCCCAGCTCACTCCAAGCAATGCTAACAATCTGACGCCCATTACCTCTTAGGCCTCATCTCCTATGACCCTCCTCTCATTCTGCTATAGCCCCAGTGGCCTTTTCATTGTTCCTCAAATACTTCAGGCTGTTGGACATTTGTACTGGCTCTTTCCTCTGCCTGGAGTTCTCCTCCTCTGGGTAGCTTTAAGACACATTTTCCTTCTTTGTCTTTTGTTGTTGTTGTTGTTCAAGTATTATTCCCTCATTAAGATGTACTCTGACTGCAAACTTTAAAATTGCACTCCCCTCTATTTTTTGTCTCTCCCTAGAACATGTGCTCAATGACAGAAGGTTTTGTTGTCTGTTTTTGTTCACTGCTGTGACCTCAGTGCCTAGAAGATTGCCTAGAAATAAGAAGTGTTCAGTGAATACAGTTGATCCACAGAATATATGGATCCTGAATTTGCATATTCTCCTACTTGCTAAATGTATTTGTAACTCCCAAACCCATGCTCATTACGCATTTGTGATTATTCACAGACATGCGCCGAGCAATAAGAAATTTGAGTCACCTGATGCACATGTTCTCAGCTGAGGTTAAACAAGGCAACGCTCTGCCCTCTTGTTTCAACTGTCATACTGTAAATAAATTTTCTTTCTGTGGTCTATTTAGTGCCATATTTTCCACATTTTTGTGTCTTTTGTTGGTGATTTCACTGTTAAAAATGGAATTGTCCCTTATTTCCTGGCACTGGATGTTTCTCTGAAGAAGTCTGAAGGCAGCCTGGATTTTCTTCCTTCATTTAAGGAAATTCAGCATTAAAAATATCTTGGAATAATTATTGTCTGCATTTTTTGTGTTGTCTATTTCAGGAACACTTTTTGTCCATATGTTGTATCATTTGACTGCCCTTGTTATTTATCACTTTATCTGATCATTTTATTTCCCCCTTTCCTTTCCTTTTTACTCACTCAAAAAGGACTTTTATTTCAAGGCTTTAATTAAAGTTTCAGCCACATCTATTTTGTGTCTGGCTGCTCTCGTGACGACTTTCCTAATGATACTGCTTCAAGTGTTCAGTTCCCTTACTTTGTCTCACTCTTTTAATCTCATTCTATTCTTTTGACATTTTGTTTTTAACCCCCTTTAAAAAAAAACAAAAAACAAAACAAAACAAAAACCAAACAGAATTCATGTTATCAAGTTATTCCATAGCCTGAAGCACTTGACTTGCAAGGATTATTCTGTTTCCTTGGGTTAGGTTTTCTGTCACTTGAGTTATTTTTCTGTCCTTTATAGCTGTGCTTTCTTTCTTGGTGTTCCTGTGATAAGTTTCTACAGCGACCATGTACGCTCACTTTGTACCCCTCACTGGTGCCAGGTATGGGAAACTCAGACTGCCACAGTGAGGTGAGGACAAATTCTTTGTAGCATCTTTCCCATCTTATTTAGACATTTTTGGTTTCCCTTCTGAGCCAGATTTGAGATATATGTTCATACTACTTTTCAGTGCCTTGACGGTTCAGAGTCAATTAAAAAGCTCAGCCGGAGCTGTATGAAATTTGTTGGATAAACTCCATTTATTTGATTCTGGACTTTCTTCTAAGATTAAAAAAAAAATACCCTATGTTGGAAATCACCATGGTGATCAAGCGGTAGGGAAATACCCTTGTGTTTTAGATCATTCTCCTAATTTAGATTGGAATTCTGAGAAAATGGCAAATCCAAATAGTTTTTCCTTCCTGAGATTGTATGATGGGTAGGGTTAACTTTTCCTGGTTTCCTCATGTACACCAGGCAACTAATGATGTCATAGGATTTTATGAGTCTCAAATAGAATATTGCATATACTGGTTGATCATCATGCTACAGTAAATACACTTAGGTGTGATTATTTTTTTGCAGTAATTGATGAATATTCCCTCCCTGAGAGCAATTTCTTTACCTTTGTCTTAGACTGACTATTCACACTTCAATTCTGCTCCTTTCCAAATGGGATTGCCTTCTTGAGATTTTGTTAACTTACTACATTAGTCTCTTATCACCTGTGGCGGGAGGATGTTGGGAGAAAAGGACTTGCGAGAACTACACTCAAGTATTCTATTGATTTCCTTAGGAACCAGTTTTAAAAGTTTGTGACATGAAGCTGCTGATAGCAAGAATTTTATTTGTTGTTGATGTTAGTTTTGCAGGAGATAGGGTGGGATATTATTTATCTTTTTCCATTCATCATGTCTACTTAGAAGTTCAAACATGATTAGAGGCAGAGAGGCAGGCACCCTGTGCAGGGGCCAGAGTGAGGCAAGAAGAGGCAGACATACACAAAAGGAGGTGGTGAAGGACAAGGGTTGGTTAGCAGTGAAGGAAATGAGTGATGCACCACAATAGGGGGAAGCTAGACTTTTACAGATGGTCAGAAGAATTTGGAACCCAGAAGGAAAAACTGAGATTAATGGTGGCATTAAGACTAAGGTCTGTGTTGTCGATCTTCTACAATGAGCTCCTTAGGACTTCACCTGTTGGCATTCTATCATTCCTTAAGTGAAACAGTAGGCTTCTGCAGCCATGTGGCCCAAAAGTTCTGACTGGGGTGAACATGCACCTCTTGTTCTTTAGTAAAACAGAGACCACCTGGAAGGCAGAGAGATAGATGCACAAGGCACCAAAGTTCTGTCTGCTCCACCCCCCACCCCCCGATTCCAGTTTTGCTAGGTATAGCTGAGTTTACCTGGTCCATGTTTTACCTGCCTCTGGAATTTGAGGGGACAAACAGCTCTAGAAGCCACTTCTAATGATATACTTATAACTCAGGGCTTCAACTCTAGTTTGGGCATCAGAGAGAAGGACAATTAATTCATGACTTCATAAGGACCATGAGTTCGTTCACTAAGTCTAGTTAATATTGCTCCTAAATTGTCTTGTCCCAGGGACCCAAAGTCATTGACTGACTCTCCATATGTATCCAGAGCCAGTGCCGGAGGCTGGTACAACAGATTTTCCTTAATTAAGTGAAGAAAAGGTAGATCAATCTGACAGTACTCCCGAAGTTGGAGAATATCCCTTGAGTCCCCTCCTTCCCTCCCACCGCTCACCCTCTCTAATTTAGCACCAACTTCTTTCCAAGAAGCTTGAATCTGCCAGTAGAGTGAGGAATCATCCAGCAGGCGGGTTATTTTAAATCTTTAATAGACATATTACCTTACATTATGGCTTCATCATCCGCCCCTCAGTGTGAGCACAAAGAGAACATCCATCACAATTAGTGTAACATCCCAAACACATAAAAAAGATGAAAATGTGCAGCTGAGTTTGGTGTAAGGGAGCCCAGGCTCTCTGAGTAGCTTTCTGTTAGACCATGGGCACACAGCCAGGCCTGGATGCAGCTCTCCCAGGGGCTAAGAAAGGGATTAATAAGGGTATGCTCTGAGCCCAGAGTATTGCTTCTGTTCTTCAGAAAGGCAGAACCTTCCAATGCTGAGCTGAAACTGGAGCTGTCATTTGCAAAGCTCTGCTCTGACTTCTGTTCCTGGCCAAGCAGAGGCCACTGGCCAAAACTAGGGATCCCAGATCCAGGGCAATTAGAAAAGGGCATCTAATTTACTAAGTCCATACTTTAGCAGGCTTTCACTTCTATTTGCTCATGGAAGCCCTATGACCACTATGTGAGGTAGATATTATTATTATTTTTTTTTTACAGAGAAGAAAACTGAGGTTCAGAAATTTCTATGACTTAGCTCAGTCTGTTTCCAAAGGTTATTTCCTGAAATTGTGATCTCTGGACAGGATACGTGTATATGAAACTGAAGCTGGGAGAGGCTATGCTGCTCCAAGTTTGGAGGTAAAAGTGGTGCATTACCCAGTTGTGAGAAGGAGGTGTCCCTTCCCCTCTACCCCCCACTGCCTTTCACCTACATGTAATCTTTCATAATGCTCAGCAAACCACTGCTTGCATTTTTTTTATTATTTGCATGCATGTATGTATATAGATAACTATTTATCTCTCTTTTGGGCTAAAGCAGAGTTGAGTTACTCTACAGCTCAGTTCTCAGCACTGCCTGCATCCTTCAGCACACGTCTCTCTCCTACTTGTTCCTCCCGTTCAGTCCCTGACCCTCACTTCCATTCCCTCACCTGCATAGACACCTAACTCTGTTGGACTTTTAACAGTTTGTTTATGTGTATATGCTTTTGGTTTACATAATAGTATTTTGTTATTGACCTCATTTTGCTTCTTATTTCTCCCATTAACATTAGGCTTTTAGATATAACCACATTTGCTCTGGGGACATCTAGCTCACTAGATTTTAACTCCTGAGTGCACAATGTTATGCACTCACACATTTATTTATTCCCATTCCTGGAGACAGACCCTCTAGTTTACCTTCAACTCCTGAACACTGCACACAGTACAGTTCAACAAACGTCAACAGCCTTGTCTTCTTCAGGTCTGCACCAAACTTCATCTGTCCATTCTTCATTCTTTGACTTCCTACATTCACTTCACTTTAAGTCCCTATCATCCCTTGTCTGGATTATTATGACGGTCTCCCTGCTTCTCACTTCTTCTGGCACTAAATTCAACATGCCCTCCAAGGCCCAACTTGCCCTTCTCTCAACTCCATCATCACACATTTTCTCTTCCAGCCATTTGCTGCAGAAGCCACAGATCAAGATGAGAGATGATTATTGTTGTAAATTCCAGGAGTGTTCTACCTGGTTAGGTTTTGTCGTCTCCACTGGAAAGAAGAGGAATTGTAATCTATTCAACTCATCACAGAGCGTGTGTTATACATATGTAGTGTGTTCAAATGGCTTTACACACACAGTAGTCTAGTTTTGTGGGTCATAGGTACCCTCTTTCTATGTGTCGGGAAAGGAATTCCTCCTGGGGAGTATGCCTCAGCAGCAGATAGTTGTAGTCTTTTCATTGCCAGATGGGCAGGGTTATGGAGAGTTAGTTTGTGAGAGTGGATGAAGAAGTAATAAACCTCAGTTAATCCCTGGTGACTTATTTGTCTATGCATATGTTTTTAAGCCTGTGCCTAAGTATATGCACATGCATGTAGGTGGAGGCAAAAAAATGGGAAGATGAAGGCAAGTTCCATGCCATATTTCTTTCTGCAAGTTTTATAAAGGCAAGCCTTTTCCAAGTAGGACACAAAACAGGTCCCTTGTCTCCTTTCCTGAAGCATCTTGAGGTGGCAGAAGCAGCTGAAAGGATCAGGAAGTTGTCCTGCCATCAAAGTGGGCAAAGTAAAACAAACAAAATATTGAGCAGTAGGACTGGAGTTCGTAAGGCAGGATACTGCCCTTCTTGGGCTGTGAATTTATTTATGTTTACCCCTGACTATGATATATTTTATTTGCTAGTCATTTTCCTGAATCTCAGATTATTATTTTTTTTTCATTCACTAAGATTAGTTGAGAGCATTCATCCTCTCTTCCTAAATGGGTTACTTTGGAAGTTCCTTGTTTATTCTTGATCCCATTTTTTGGGTCTTTCTTTAGCAATAGATGTTAACGTCTTAGCAACTCACTAACAACTACATGTTCTATTCTCTTTGGAGGTAAGGGTGGCCCAAGGGTTTACACAGTCACCGAGAAATGAGTAGAAGTGGCTTGTGGCTCTAGACAGAAGGTTTGCTTGCATGCCCACCCTTCTTTTATGCTTCTCTTTTCATCGACTAGAATGTGTAGCTGTTGATGGGAGCTTAAGTAGCCTTTTAGGCTGTATTTAGAAGCCTTAGGTTGAGACTGAGCCATGAGATGGAAGGGTCTCTCTGTCACCAGCCCTGTAGATCTGCCCTATCAGTCCTGGTATGCTTATGCTAGGCGTGCTGGTAAAGGAGAAATAACATCTGTTTCATTTAACTTCCTACATTTTAGCCTTTGTTGGAGTAGCTAAATCTATATTGTCCCCAAGCTGGGGATAAGTTACATAGCTACCAAATATTGTAGGCGCCAAATCCATGATTTCTAAATAGCTATGGCTGGTGAGTGACATTGGAGCTGTCAGGAAAATGCAACAGGGTTGGGGATTGTTTAAGTAATGCTTAAAAATTGTCATTGTGTGTTATAATTTTATTAATTGATATATGAGTTTATAGGCACATTTTCAAATGCTTATAAACCATCGGCATAAATATCCAAAATAGTTATTTTTGCTCTACTGTTATGGGGTCTGCAAAAGACAAAGTGTTATCAGATTCCTTTCTGAGAGTTGTTAAATCTGCAGCAACTTGATGGAATGGCAAGAGCTCAAGGGATTATTACAATTTTGTTTTCCTCTAAGTAGTTGAGCAACCCTTGGAAGTAAAATAAAAGAATTTGTAGTATCCCTTTCTGATACAAACTTCTATGATTTTATGATTTGGAGTCTGAATGCCAAAACCAGGACGGAGATCTCCATTAGCCACTTATTAACTAAATTTGCATAAGTTGTTAACTCCCTGACCTTTAGCATTTTTCTTTTAAATGTAAATGAAAACCTTGGCCAAGACAATTTCATAAAGAAACTATAAGAACCAAGCAGAATAACAGCCCTGAAAGTGCTCATACAACACACAAAAGGACATGATGATTTGTATTCCTTTTGGTTTTTGATTTTTCTTTTCATTCCTATTAATGGGACAATGGGCTTTACTCTTACACTAGTGCATGTTCCCAGAGCCCATATCTGTGCCAGTTGGTCTATGGTACATATTTAGCCCTCTTTTTCTATTCACCACAGAAGAGTTTTTGCTATTGTGATCTATTGTCATTGTGATACTGAATCTACTGTGATTCTATGATACTGAATTAAGGGAGTAGGAGGGGGAGACAGTCTGAAGAGGAGAGTGAGAAGGGGTTGGATATAAGAGAGAGGCTAAGCAGACCCATGTTAAAGATGAGAGGGAGGGGAGGACAGGGAGCCTGGGTGGGGGGTTTAGGGAGAGTGCCAGGAATCACACTGTGTGTGAAGGCTGCAGAGTATGTGACAAAATTGGAAGTAGTCAAAAGGGCTTTGCAAAGAGTTGCTGTGGCTTATAAGTTAGATCTGCTTTCACATTCTTCAAGAGACATAAATAATGCTGTGATTCCTGTTTAGTTATTGTCTGATGGTGGATTTGCCTCTTTAAAGTTGAGTGCCTACAGAGACTGTGTAATATAGCAGGTCATTTATCATATCATGATGGGCTGAAAACTTCAGTTTTCTCAAAATGTTCAGTATTTATTTCCAATATAGGTAATATATAGTGTTATATTAGTTTCAGGTATACAATATAGTGATTCAACAATTCCATACATCACCCAGTGCTCTTAATCCCCTAACCTATCCCCCACCCATCTCCCCTGGTAACCCTCTGTTCTCTAGAATACGTTTTCTAGTTTATCTCTTTCTTTTCTTCCTTCTTTGTTTTATTTCTTAAATTACACATATAAGGGAGATCATATGGTAATTGTTTTCCTCTGACTGACTTATTTTGCTTAGCATTATACTCCCTAGCTCCACCTACTTTTGCAAATGGCAAGATTTCATTCTTTTTTTCAATGACTATATATAGAAGAAGTGTGTGTGTGTGTGTATATTTATATATATTACTTTTTTTATTCACCTATTGATGGACACTTGTACTGCTTCCAAAATTTGGCTATTGTAAATAATGTTGCCATAAACATAGCTGTGCCTGTATCCTTTTGAATTATGTTTTTATATTTTTGGAGAAGTGTGATTAGTGGATCATAAGGTAGCTCTGTTTTAAAACTTTGTGGGAACCTCCATATACTGTTTGTGTACGCACCAGTTTGCTGCAGTGTATGTTTTGTTTTGTGTATTCACCAGTGGCTGCCCTGGTTTGCCTTACCACCAAAAATGCAAGAGGGCTCCTTTTTCTCCATGTCCCCTGTGTTTCTTGTGGTTTTGATTTAAGCCATTTGGAGAGAAATGAGGTGATATCTCTGTTAGGTCTGTGGTCAAAGGAATGAAACTGATACAAAGCGAAGGTCAAGCAAAGCTTTATTTTGTGCCAAGCATTGAGAATCAAAAACTGACTGTTTGGGGTCACCTCTTGCAGACTAAATTTTATGGAGCAAAGACCATGTGGTTGAGCCTGGCCACACCCAGGTGGCCAATGAGATTGTAACAGACAGAGAAAGCTGCACAGTCATGCTAGGTCACACATGGGTGGCCAATTGAATTACAATTCACCCCATAGTAGCTATTTGAACTAGCCTTCACCTTGGTCAGAATTGGCACCCAAAAGACGGGGCCCACACTCCTTGGTAGCTAGGGAGGTAGTATGCATGCCCCACTGATTGGATGTCTCCACCTGACCTGATTCATCCCTGCATTCAGGTTGTTATCTCCACCTGCCCTGCCCTGCCCTTATATTTGGACTCTGTTATCAAGGACTGGTCAACCATATTTTACTGGTTTCCTGGACTTGCTTTTAAGTAAGTCCCCTGGTGGTGGAGTGGGGCAGAGTCAGTTTAAGTTTTACTGCATAAACAACAAAATGACTGTTCAACTGAGGTGGTAGCGCTCTGGCTAAATAGGCCCTTACATCTCATGGTGGTTCTGATTTGCATTTCTCTGATGATGAGTGGTGTTGAACATCTTTTCATGTGTCTGTTGGCCATCTGTCTTTCTTATTTGGAGAAATATCTATTCATGTCTTCTGCTCATTTCTAATTGGATTAACTAGTTTTTTGGGGTCATTGAGTTGTCTCAGTTCTTTATATATTTTGGATACTAACCCTTATCAAGTATGTCATTTACAAATACTTCTCATATTCAGTAGGTTGTCTTTTAGTTTTGTTGGTTGTTTTCTTTGCAGTGCAGAACCTCGTTATTTTGATATAGTCCCAGTAGTGTATTTTTGTTTTTATTTCCCTTGCCTTAAGAGACATGTCTAGAAAAATGTTGCTATGGCTGATGTCAGAGACATTACTATCTGTGCTCTCCTCTAGGATTTTTATAATCTCACATTTCACATCGAGATCCTTCATCCATTTTGAATTTATTTTTGTGTATTGTATAAAAAAGTAGTCTGGTTTCATTCTTTTTCACGTAGCTGTCCAGTTTTCCCAACACTATTTGTTGAGAAGACTATCTTCCCATTGCATATTCTTGCCTCTTTTATTGCAGATTAATTGACTATTCAATTATGGGTTTATTTCTGGACTCTTTGTTCTATCCATTGATCTGTCCCTACTTTTGTCCCAGTACCATATTGTTTTGATTACTATAGTTTTATAATATTACTTGAAGTCTGAAATTGTGATACCTGCAGCTTTGTTCTTTCTCAGGATTGCTTTGGCTGTTCGGGATCTTTTGTGGTTTCACACAAATTTTAGGATTGTTTGTTCTGCTTCTGTGAAAAATGCTGTTCATGTTTTGGTATGACTTGCATTAAATTTATAGATTGCTTTGGTTAGTATAAATGTTTTAACAGTATTTGTTCTTCTAATCCATGAGCATGGAATGTCTTTTCAGTTCTTTGTGTTGTTTTCAATTTCTTTCATCTATGTTTTATAGTTTTCAGACTATTGGTCTTTCACCTCCTTGATTAAGTTTATTCCCAGGTACTTTATTCTTTCTGGTGTAGTTGTAAATGGGGTTGTTTTCTTAATTTCCCTTTCTGCTACTTCATTATTAGTGTATAGGAATGCAAGGATTTCTCTATTTGATTTTGTATCCTGTGGCCTTACTGAATTCATTTATCAGATCTAGGAGTTTTTTGATGGAGTCTTTAGGGTTTTCTATTATATAGTATGTTATCTGAAAACAGTGAAAGATAATTCTTCTTTACCAATTTCAATGCTTTTTATTTCTTTTATTTGTCTGATTTCTATGGCTAGGACTTCTAGTACTATGTTAGGTAAAAGTGATGAGGATGGACATCCTTTTTTTTGTTCCTGAATTTAGATGATGTTAAGTGAGGGTTTTTCATATATGGCTCTTATTATGTTGAATTTTGCTCCCTGTGGACCAACTTTGATGAGGGCTTCCATTATAAATGGATATTATACTTTGTCAAATAATTTTTCTGCACCTATTGAAATGATCACATGGTTTTTATCTTTTCTCTTATTAATGCAATGTGTTTCATTGATTGATTTACAAATATTAAATCACCTTGCATCCCAGGAATAAATCTCATGTTATTGTGGCAGATTTTTTTTTAATTTATTGTTGAATTTGGTTTGTGAATATTTTGTTGCAGAGTTTTGCATCTATGTTCATCAGAGATATTGCTCTGCAGTTCTCTCTCTGTCTTTTTTATTTTTTTGTAGTGTCTTTATATCGTTTTGGTATCAGGGTAATGTTGGGCTTCATACAATGAATTTAAAAGTTTTCCTTCTTCTTCTATTTTTTTTTTTTTTGAATAGTTTGGAAGAATAGATATTAACTCTTCTTTAAACGATTAGTAGAATTCAACTGTAGAAACATCTGGTCTTGGATATTTCTGTTGGGAAATTTGTTTTGCTTCATTTTGTTTTTTTCTGATTCAGTGTCATTGTAGGTAATCAATTTGTTCAAATTTTCTATTTCTTCTTAATTCAGTTTTGGGAGGTTATATGTTTCTGGGAATTTATCCATTTCTTCTAGGTTGTCCAATTTGTTGGTATATAATATTTCATGATATTTTCTTATAATCCTTTTTATTTTTGTGGTGTTGGTTGTTGTTTCTCCTCTCTCATTTTTTATTTTATTTTAGGAACTCATTCCTGGTGTCACTGATGTGCTATTTGTTTGTTTGTTTGTTTGTTTATGTTTATGGTTTGTTTATTTTTCTCTAATCTTTATTATTTCCTTCCTTCTAGTGGTTTTTGTTTTGTTTGTCCTTTTTTTTCTGGCTTCTTTAGATGTAAGTTACCTTATTTGAGATTTTTCTTACTTCTTTTTTTCTTAAGATTTTATTTATTTTATTATTTATTTGACAGAGAGATAGAGAGAGATCACAAGTAGGTAGAGAGGCAGGCAGAAAGAGGGGGAGGCAGGCTCCCAGCCAAGCAGAGAGCCCAATGTGGGGCTTGATCTGAGGACCCTAAGATCATGACCTGAGCAAAAGGCAGAGGCTTAACCCACTGAGCTACTCAGGTACCCCTAGATTTTTCCTACTTCTTGAGGTAAGTTTGTATTGCTATAAAATTCCCACCTAAAACAGCTTTTGTTGCATTCTAAAGATTTTGGACACTTACGTTTAAATTTTTATTTGTCTTCATGTATTTTTTGGTTTCCTCTTTGATTTCTTGATTGATCCCATAATTGCTTAGTAACATATTTTTAAGCTCCATGTATTTGTATTCTTTCCAGATATTACCTTGTGCTTGATTTGTAGTTTCATAGCTTTGTGATAGAAAAAGATACATGATATATCATCAATCTTTTTGAATTTGTTGAAACTTGTTTCATGGCCTAATATGTGATCTATTCTGGAGAATATTACATCTGCAGTTGAAAGGAATGTATATTCTGCTATTTTAGCATTGTGAAAATATCTGTTAGATCCATCTAGTCCAATGTGTCATTCAAAGCCACTGTTCCTTTTTTTTTATTATTTTTTAAAATTTTTTATTTTTTATTAACATATAATGTATTATTAGCCCCAAGCGTACAGGTCTGTGAATCATCAGGCTTACACACTTCACAGCACTCACCATAGCACATAGCCTCCCCAGGGTTCATAACCCAACCACCCTCTCCCTCCCCTCTTTTCCCCAGCAACCCTCAATTTGTTTTGTGAGATTAAGGGTCTCTTATGGTTTGTCTTCCTCCTGATCCTATCTTGTTTCATTTTTTCCTTCCCTACCCCCCAGACTCCCCATGTTGCCTCTCACATTTCTCATATCAGGGAGAGCACATGATAATTGTCTTTCTCTGATTGACTTATTTCACTCAGCATAATAGCCTTTAGTTCCATCCACATCGTTACAAATGGCAAGATTTCATTTCTTTTGACTGCATAGTATTCCATTGTATATATATACCACATCTTCTTAATCCATTCATCCATTCATCTGTTGATGAACATCTAGGTTCTTTCCATAGTTTGGCTATTGTGGACATTGCTGCTCTAAACATTCAGGTGTATGTGCCCCTTCAGATCACTACATTCATATCTTTAGGGTAAATACCCAGTAGTGTGATTGCTAGGTCATAGGGTAGTTCTATTTTCAACTTTTTGAGGAACCTCCATGCTGTTTTCCAGAGTGTCAATGCCATTGTTTCTTATTGATCTTCTGTTCAGATGAGCTGTCCATTGATGTACATAGCATGTTAAAGGTCCCCTGCTATTATTGTATTACTTTTGTTTACTTCCTTTATGTTTATTACTAGCTTCTTAATGTATTTGGGTGCTTCCATGTTGGGTGCATAAATATTTGTAATTGTTGTATCATCCTGTTGGATTATTTCCTCTATGATTATCTAGTGTCTGCCTTTGTTTTAAAGTCTGTTTTGTCTTATATAATGGATGTCTTCTGACATCTATTTGTATGATAAATGTTTCTCCATCCCCTCATTTTCAATTCACAAGTGTCTTTAGGTCTAAAATGAGTCTCCTATAGGCAGCAGATAGAAGGTTCTTGTTTTTTCATACATTCTCTCATCCTATGTCTTTTTATTGGCGTATTTAGTCCATTTTAATTCAGAGTAATTATTGACAGGTATGTGCTTATTACCATTTTGTTACCTTTTTTATGATTGTTTCTCTGATTTTTTTTTCTGTTACTTTCTTCTCTTGCTCTCTTCTCTCTTCTCTCACTTGGATTCCTTTCTCTTTTTTTTTTGCATATCTGTTACTAGTGTTTGATTTGTGATATAACATCTTATGCATATAGCAGTCTTTATGAAGTTGATGGTCACTTACATTTTGAACCCATTCTTTACTTCTTTCCCCACCAATGCTTTAGTTATATGGTGTCATCCTTTTATTTTGGGAGCTCTTTAACTGATTTTTATAGATATGCTTAATTTTGCTGTTTTTGTGTTTCCTACTTTTCTTGCTCTTACTTATAGTCTTTACTTTCCACTCAGATTCCTCTTTCCTCTTTCCTGGTTTAATGCTGGTTTAGTGGTCATAAATTCCTTTAACTTTTGTTTGTCTGGAAAACTCTTTATACTTCCTTCTAATTCTGAATAGCCTTGGTGGATAGAGTATTTTTAGTTGTAGGTTTTTGCTCTTTTAGCACTTTAAATATATCAGGCCACTCTCTTCTGGGCTGTAAAGTTTCTGCTGAAAAATCAGCTGATAGCCTTATGGGGTTTCCCCTTGTATGTAACTGTCTTCTTTTCTCTTGCTGCTTTTAAAATTCTCTTTTTATCACTACTTTTGTCATTAATTACTATGTGTCCTGGTAATTATGGACCTCCTTGGGTTAATTTTTTAGGGGATTTGCTGTGCCTCCTAAATCTAGATTTCTATTTCTATTTCCTTCTCCAGATTTGGAGAATTTAAATTTAAATGATAGTTTAGCTATCATTACTTAATTTTTTAAATTATGTCAGCTAGTCAACATATACCAGATCATTCGTTTTTGATGTAGTGTTCAGTGAGTCATTAGTTGCATATAACACCCAGTGCTCATAACAATGTGTGCCCTCCTTAATACCCATGACCTGGCTACCCCAACTCCCCATCCCTCTCCCTTCCAAAATCTTCAGTTTGTTTCCCAGAGTCCAGAGTTTCTCATGATTTTTCTCCCTCTCTGATTTCTTCCTCTTCCATTTTCTCTTCCTTCCACTATGGTCCTTTGTGCTAATTCTTATGTTCCACATATGTGTGAAACCATATGATAATTACCTTTCTCTGGCTTGACTTATTTCACTTAGCACAATTCCCTTCAGTTCCATCCATACCAATGCAAATGGTGGGTAGTCATCCCTTCTGAGGGCTGAGTAATATTCCAATATATATGAATTACATCTTCTTTATCCATTCATCTTTTGAAGGGAACCTCAGCAACTTCCACAGTTTGGCTATTGTGGACATTGCTGCTATGAACATTGGGGTGAATATGCCCCTTCTTTTCACTACATCTATATATTTGGGGTAAATACCTAGTAGTGCAATTGCTGGTTCATAAGGTAGTTCTATTTTTAACATCTTGAGGGACTTCCATACTGTTTTTCAGAGTAGTTGTACCAGCTTACATTCCTACCACATCCTCAGCAACCTTTGTTGTTTCCTGACTTGTTAATTTTTGCCATTCTAACTGGTGTAAGGTGGTATCTCATTGTGGTTTTCATTTGTATTTCCCTGATGGCTAGTGAACATTTTTTAACATGTCTGTTAGCCATCTGTATGTCTTCTTTGGAGAAAGGTCTGTTCATGTCTTCTGCCCATTTTTTGATTGGATTATTTATTTTTTGGGGGTGTTGAGTTTGAGAAGTTATTTATAGATCTTGGATATGAGCCCTTTATCTGTAATGCCATTTGCAATATCTTCTCCCATTCCATGTGTTACCTTTAGTTTTATTGACTATTTTACTTTGTGTAGAAGCTTTTTATTTTGATAAAGTCCCAAAAGTTCATGGGGCACCTGGGTGGCTCAGTGGGTTAAGCCGCTGCCTTTGGCTCGGGTCATTATCCCAGGGTCCTGGGATCGAGCCCCGCATTGGGCTCTCTGCTTAGCAGGGAGCCTGCTTCCTCCCCTCTCTCTGCCTGCCTCTCTGCCTGCTTGTCATCTCTCTGTGTCAAATAAATAAATAAAAAATCTTTAAAAAAAAAAAAAAAGCAAGATTTAAAAAAAAAGTTCATTTTTGCTTTTGTTTCCCTTGCTTTTGCAGACATGTCTTGCAAGAAGTTGCTGTGGCCAATGTTGAAAATGTTACTGCCCATGTTCCCCTCTAGAATTTTGATAGATTCCCATCTTACATGGAGGTATTCATTCATTTTGAGTTTATTTTTGTGCATGGTGTAAGAGAATGATCCAGTTTCATTCTTCCTCATGCAGCTTTCCAATTTTCCCAGCACCATTTATTGAAGAGACTGTCTTTTTTCATTTTATATTTTTTATGATTTGTCAAAGACTAGTTGGCATTAGAGTTGAGGTTGCATTTCTGTAGTCTCTATCCTGTTCTATTTATTTATGTGTCTGTTTTTGTATCAATACCATGCTGTCTTGATGATCACAGCTTTGTAATATAGCTTGAAGTCCAACAATGTCATGAGCCCAGCTTTGTTTTTCTTTTTCAACATTCCCCTGGTGATTTTTTTTTCCTTGTTCCATACAAATTTTAGGATTGTTTATTCCAGCTCTGTGAAAAATGCCAATGGTACTTTGATAAGAATGGCATTGAAAGTATAGATTGCTTTGGGTAGCATAGACATTTTAACAATGTTTATTTTTCCAATCCATGAGCATGGAATGTTTTTCCATCTCTTTGTTTCTTCCTCAATTTCTTTCATAAGTGTTCTGTAGTTTCTAGAGTATAGATCATTCACCTCTTTGGTTACATTTATTCCTAGATATCTTATGGCTTTTTGTTTGTTTGTTTGTTTTGGTGCTATTGTAAATGGAATTGATTTCTCGATTTCTTTTTCTTCAGTTATATTATTTGTGTATAGAAATGCAACTGATTTCTGTGCATTGATTTTGTATCCTTCCATGTTGCTGAATTGCTTTATGAGTTCTAGTAATTTGGAGGTGGAGTATTTTGGGTTTTCCATGTATAGTATCATGTCATCTGTGTAGAGAGAGTTTGACTTCTTCTTTGCCCATCTGAAGGTCTTTTATATCTTTTTGTTGCCTGATTGCCGAGACTTCTAGTACTATGTTGAACAATAATGATGAGAGTGGGAATCCTTGTCATGTTCCTGACCTTAAGTGGAAAGTTCCCAGCTTTCCCTCATTGAGAATGATATTCACTATGGGCTTTTAATAGATGGCTTTTATGATATTGAGTTATGTTCCTTCTATCTCTATAGTCTGAAGAGTTTTAATCAAGAAAGAATGCTGTATTTTGGGCGCCTGGGTGGCTCAGTGGGTTAAGCCTCTGCCTTCGGCTCAGGTCATGATCTCAGGGTCCTGGGATCGAGTCCCGCATCGGGCTCTCTGCTCAGCAGGGAGCCTGCTTCCCCCTCTCACTCTGCCTGCCTCTCTGCCTACTTGTGATCTCTCTCTGTCAAATAAATAAATAAAATCTTTAAAAAAAAAAAAAAAGAAAGAATGCTGTATTTTGTCAAATGCTTTTTTTTAAATATATCAATTGAGAGGATCATATGGTTCTTGTCTTTTCTTTCATTAATGTCCTCTATCACATTGATTGACTTGTAAATGTTGAACCACCCTTACATCTCAAAAATAAATTCCACCTGGTCATGAAGGTGACCAGATGGAATTTACAATTCCACCTTATAAATTACAATTCTTATAATGTATTGTTGGATCCTATTGTCTAGGATCTTGTTTAATATTTTTCCATCCATGTTTATCAGGGAAATTGTTCTGTAATTCTCCTTTTTGGTGGGGTCTTTGCCTGGTTTTCAGATTAGGGTAATGCTGGCGTCATAGAATGAGTTTAGAAGTTTTCCTTCTATTTCTGTTTTTTGAAACAGCTTCAGTAGAATAGGTATTATTTCTTCTTTAAATGTTTGGTAAAATTTCCCTGGGAAGTCATCTGGCCCTGGACTCTTATTTTTTGGGATGTTTTTGATTACTGCTTCAATTTTGTTACTGGTTATTGGCCTATTCAGACTGTCTATTTCTTCATGTTTCAGTCTTGGTAGTTTATAAGTTTCCAGGAAGGCACCCATTTCTTCCAGTTTGCTTAATTTGTTGATATACAGTTACTGGTAATAATTTCTAATAATTGTTCCTATTTCTTTGGTGTTAGTCATAATGTCTTCCCTTTTATTCATGATTTTATTGATTTGAGTCCTTTCTCTTTTCTTTTGGATAAGTCTAGCAGGAGGTTTATTGATCATATTAATTCTTTCAAGGAACCAGCTTCTGGTTTCGTTGATCTGTTCTGCTGTTTTTGTTTGTTTGTTTGTTTCCTGGTTTCTATTTCATTGATTTCTGCTCTAGTCTTTATTATTTTTCTTCTGCTTGTTTTAGGCTTTATTTTCTGTTCTTTCTCCAGGTCCTTTAGGTGTAAGGTTAGTTTGTGTATTTAGGATTTTTCTAAGATTTTGAGAGAGGCTTGAATGACTATCTATTTCCCTCTTAGGACTGCCTTTGCAGTATCCCATAGGTTTTTGGACCACTGTGTTTTCATTTTCATTAGTTTCCATGAATTGTTTAAATTCTTTTTTAATTTCCTGGTTGAACCAATCATTCTTTAGCAGGATGCTTTTTAACTTCCATGTGTTTGAAATCCTTCAATTTTTTTCTTGTGACTGAATTCCAGTTTCAAAGCCCTGTGGTCTGATAACATGCAGGGAATGATCTCAGTCTTTTGGCATCAGTTGAGACCTGATTTGTGACCTAATATGTGGTCTATTCTGGAGAAAGTTTCACGTGCACTTGAGAAGAAGCAGGTTTTTTTTTTTTTTATGATGGAATACAACTGTATACAACTACAAAGTCCATCTGGTCCAATGTGTCATTCAAAGCTCTCATTTCTTTGTTGATTTTCTGCTTAGATGATCTGTCCACACTGTAAGTGGAGTGTTGGGGTCTCCTACTATTCATGTATTGTTATTAATATGTTTTTTATTTTGGTTATTAATTGGTTTATATAATTGGCTGCTCCCATGTTGGGGGAATGGGTATTTACAACTGTTAGATCTTCTTGTTGGATAGACCCTTTAAGTATGATATAGTGTCTCTCTACACCTCTTATTATGGCCTTTGATTTAAAATCTAATTTGTTGGATATGAGGATTGCTACCCAAGCTTTCTTTTGAGGTCCATTAGCATGGTAGATGGTTCTCCATCCCCTCACTTTCAATCTGAAGGTGACTTTAGATTCAAAATGAGTCTCTTGTAGACAACATATGGATGGGTCCTGCTTTTCTATCCAATCTGCAACCCTGTTTCTTTTGATGGGAGCAGTTAGCCCCTTTACATTTAGAGTGACTGTTGAAAGATATGAATTTAGTGCCATTGTACTGCCTGTAAAGCCCCTATTTATGTAGATTTTCTCTTTCTTTCTGGTCTATGTGACTCTTAGGGTGTCTCTTTTTTAATAGAATACCCCTTACTATTCCTTGCAGGGCTGGGTTGGTAGTTGGATTTTTTTTTAAAGTTTTCTGCCTGTCCTGAAAGCTCTTTGTCTCTCCATCTATTCTGAATGTCAGCCTTGCTGGACAAAGTATTCTTGGCTACATGCCCTTTTCATTTAGTACCCTGTATATGTCTCTCCAGCCCTTTCTGACTCGCCAGGTTTCTGTGGACAGGTCTAATGTAATGATGTTCCTCCCTCCATATGTAAGGACTCTCTTCTGGCTGTTCTCGGGATTGTTTCCTTGGTTGTAAAATTTCCAAGCTTCACTATTATATGTTAGGGTGTTGATCTATTTTTATTAATTTTGGGAGGGACCCTCTGTCTCTTGGAGTTGAATGCTTGGTTCCTTCCCCAGATTAGGGAAGTTCTCAGCTATGATTTGCTCAAATACATCTTTTAGCCTTCTCTTTCTCTCTAGTCCTTCAGGGATCCCAATAATTCTGACACTGGAATGTTTCACAGCATCATTAATCTCTGCAATCTTTTTCTCATGTGCTACTAGGAGCCTATCTTTGTTTTCCTCCATTTCCTTCTTTTCCATCAGCTTGTCTTCTAGATCACTACTTCTTTCTGCCTCATTTACCCTGGCTAATAGAGTATCCAATTTAGACTGCATCTCATTCATAGAATTTTTTTAGTTTGGCCTGACTAAATCTTATTTCTGACCTTAGAGTTTCTATATTGTTGCTAATGCCTTTTTCAAACCTTGCTATTGACTTCATGATTGCTATACTGAAGTCTATCTCTGACATCTTGCTTATATTCATATCTGTCAGTTCTTTGGCAGATGAAATTGTCTCTGCTTCTTTTCTTTTCTGAGAGTTTTTCCTCCTAGTCATTCTGTTGTTCTGGAGGGTTGAGTGAATGAGGAAACACCAACTGTGATCCAAGAAAATGCAGCCTAGGAAAATCCGTAATGTTCAGAAGCCTTTACTGAACAAACAAAATTAAAATGAAACACAAGAAGAAAATTTATAAAATTTAAAAATTAAAAAAAAATTAAAGGAGGTGAGGGGAAGGGGGCTATAACCTCTAAGTGTGAACAAAGCAGGGTGTTTCCATTGTTTCTGGGTGTATTCTGTTTGTTAGAGGAGACTCCTTCCCAAAATTATGAGGAAACTAAAACTTGTATATATATAAAAGTAAAATTGAACAGTGAAGAAAGGACTACAATAATGTATATATCTATAAAAAATATAGACATGAGAAAATATAAGTTAAAATGCTACTATGAAATAAGTTGATATAATAAACATCTAATTGAGATGAGAAAAAAGTAAAAGTAATAGAGAAAAAACACAAGAGAAAGAATAAAAAGAAAAAGAATTTTATCTAAAAAATAAACAAACCAGTGAGTCCACATCTGGAGTTCAATATACTATTTTCCCCTGCCATTGGGATTTTACAGTCATATGGGGTCCATAGGGCTGTCGTCCTCTTGTTCTTCCAACCTGTCTTCTGGGGGAAGGGCCTGCTGCACTCTTTCTCAAGCAACCCAGCTTCGGCAGAGTTGCCCTGCCCCCTGCCAGGGGGATGGGCTCTGTGGAAACAGAGGTTTTGTTTTGTTTTTGTTCTCTGGCAGCTTTCTATGTATCTTCCAAGGGTCAGAGCAAAAATGATCATAACCAAACCTCTGTCCCAGAACAGAGAAATTGCAGTCTGCTCTCTTCACTGAACCCTCTAAGACAAACAGTCTCCATTTCTTTATGTGCTGCTGATAACCACAGCCTCCCATGGTACACAGCCACAATGACTCTCTCAGAGGTCATCCCAGGGGCCCAGGAGTGTCCTTGCCCTTTATGCATCTAAAATGTCAAGCACCCCAGGCTTGCATGCACACCCACAGGTCCTGGATCCTATGTGGGCACTGCTCTAGAGCCCTGTCCTGGCTGATACCACTCTGTGAGTTTTTGCCTGGTCCCTGGCAAAGGCTCCTGATTTTTTTCAGGATGCCCAGGAGAGGAACCAGCCTGGCTTGCAGTTTATGGCAAGCTGACCTGAGACACCGTTCTTGGACTCGCTGACCATAACCTGTTTCCTGACTCCACTGCTCAGGTACTCTGCAGGTCCAGGAAGCCTCTCTGGCTCCAGAGCTTCTCAGATCCTGATACCACAGTGTTCCACCTAGAATTCTGGTTTTTCATTTCCAGAACCCCTTTGAAAGAGGGATGTCTCTCCCTAGAACAGATTTCTAAGGATTCTGCTTTTGTGCTTTAGTGTTGTATTACTTTCCAGGAGCAACTTATGGAGGCTCCCTCCTCCTTATTATTATTATTTTTTTAAGATTTTATTTATTTGACAGAGACACAGCAAGAGAGGGAACACAAGCAGGTGAGTGGGAGAGGGAGAAGCAGGTGCCCTGATGAGCAGGGAGCCTGATGTGGGGCTCAATCCCAGAACCCTGGGATCATGACCACAGCCAAAGTCAGATGCTTAAGGACTGAGCCATCCAGGGGCCCTCCTGCTCCCTTCCGTTTATCTTCTGATATGTCACCACAGATTCATGACTCTGACCTTCCTACCTTGCAAAAAGCAGTGCTTTTCTCATTGTAGAGATACAGATATATTTTCTTACATTTCAGACTGGTTTTGTGGGTGTTCAGAATGGTTTGGTAGATATCCAGTTAAATTCAAGGAACCAGTTGGAACAGGGTCTACTACTCCTCCACCATCTTGCCTCCTCTCCAGCTCTATTTCTTTAAATAAATTTTTTGCTTTCCTTTTTTTTTTTTTTTTTAATCTCTTCTCCTTCTGAGATCCCTATAATACAAATGTTATTAGGCTTGATGGTATTGTTGAGTTTCCTAAGTCTATTTCATTTTTCTAAAAATTATTCTTAGTTTTTTCTCTGTCTTATTCAGCTTGATTGTTTTCTATTACTCTGTCCTCCAGGTCACTGATCTGTTCTTCTGCTTTCTCTAGTCTAATATCTATCTAGTGTTGTTTTAATTTGTTATTGAGTTCTTCATCTCTGTTTCTTTTTTTAATGATTTCTGTTTCTTTGTTAAGTGTTTCACTGATGTCCACCACTCTTTTCTCAATTCCAATGAATATCTTTATGACCACTGCTTTAAATTCTATATCAGGCATATTACTTTTCATCATTTCACTTAGATCTCTTGCTGTGATTTTGTCCTATTCTTTCATTTGGGATATATTCCTCAGTTTCCTCATTTTGCCTAACTCTCTGTGTCTGTCTCTATGTGTTAGGAAAGTCAGTTATGTCTTCTGTTCTTGAAAGTAGTGGCCTTATGAAGAAGAGGTCCTGCAATGTTCCCTGTTCACCAGAACCTGGAGCTTCAGGTGTGTCTCTTATGTATGTTGTGTGTGCCCTCGTATTATGGCTAAACCACTTTTGCCTTCAGTCTAGTCATCTGTGATGACTCTCTTTGCCTGCCGTGGCCAGGGTTTGGTTCCTGTATTGTTAGTAAGCTAGTCTGAGTGCCTTGGGATTGAGTTGATCAGACCAGGCACTTGTCAGAGATGCTGTAGCGTCAAACTGCAGACACTTTCCCTGTGCTGTCCTCTGAGAAGCTTTCATTGGTGGGTGGGTTCTACTGTCAGACCAGATGTCTTCCCTGAGCCCCCTGCTGGAACTGCAGTTGGGGTAGTATGTGTGGTTATTTTCTCTTCTCCACAAGGGAGAAGTTACTTTGGAATAATGCTGGTTCCTGTCAGGCTACTTACACATTACCAGACTTGTGGAACCTCTTTGGATAGACTTATGACAAAGACATATTGGTGGGGGGCAGGGCCACAGGAAAATGTGGGTGAGGAGTGCACAATGTTAGCAAGGTTTGTGCAGCTCGTCTGTGGGAGGAGACAAGGAGCAGAAGTCTGATTGGAAGGGGTATTTTTGCAGGAGAACGTGGGGTTGGAGCACAGTGTTAGTATGTTAGGTAGCAAGTGTTGGTACCACACAGGTTCCTGTGGGTGTCAGTGTGTCTATGCTGGGAGGCAGGGAGGGAAATGGTTCCCACCAGCATTTTAGTTCCTGGAGATGTCACCCAAGGATTCCTACCTCTCTAGCCCATACTCTGAGATTAGTAAATAAATCTCCTTCCTGTGTGCCTTAGGTGTTTTTCAAACTGCTCTTTCTGTGCTGTATCATCACAGGGCTATTTGATGTGTTGTCTCTTCAAGGGTGAGAACTCAGTTTCTTATTGCTCTCTGATTCTCCTAGAGCTGAGCCCACTGATTTCTTAATGTTTCAGGTATTAAGCCCTGCTGATAATAAGAACTCACAAAATTATGCCCCTTTGGTTTTCAAAGCCAAATAAGATGGGGATTTCCCATGCCCATAATGCCCAGTGTGGAGTCTGTTCTTCTCCCCTCTCTGCACCCACAGCATCCTTCCTTCTCACAGTCTCACAGGCCTCTTTAGTGTCCAACCACATCTCTGCTCTTCCTACCCTCTTTGATGTGACATTTCTCTAGTGGAGAGTCTGTTTTTCAAGTCTTTGAGTCATTTTCTGGGTTATTCACATTGATCTGTGTGTTAGCTAGTGTATCCATGGGACTAGGTAATCTTAGAGTCCTCCTTCTCCTCCATCTTCCCTGGAAGTCTATTCAGTTTTGTTTTGTTTTGGATATCTGTAATTAGTAGAATATTCTGTGGACCACCTCCAAAGGGAAGATGTGTGGTGTTTGGGGATGGACAGTCAGGAGGGCAGTGGCTTTGGTCCTTCTTGTTTGGGTCCCTGTGCTGGCTGGATGTCACACAAAAGAACCAGCCACCTGTGCTCTGGGTCTGGGCCAGTTTGCAGGGCTCCGCTAAAGGGCTGTTGTCAATCATTAGTATTTCCCAGGCTGCACATTGAGCAGAATGGCTGGGGCCGTGTAAACTAAATGCTACCTGAATGTTATAACTATGAGAATCAGAGAGGCTTGTAAACAAGGGGTACAGGAGGTGGTCGTTTTGTGGAGTGGTGACTCAGAGTCTAGTCTTTGTTCTGCTGCTGTGTTGTGGTGAAAGTGTATAGGTGATGTCCAGTAACATCAGTGATAGGAAAGCTGGTGGGTGAAGGATGAGGACATTCCAATGTAGTCAAGTTACACTGGATTCCTATCAGTTGTCAGAACAAGAAGCCAGTTCTTGAGTTGATACTCTGGTCTATGTACCAGGGGTGGCCATTTCTAAAGTTTCTGGGCAGGGTTGGGGGGATTTCTATGCTAAGAAAACCTGGCTTCTATAGGCTGAGCACACTCCCTATCATCCTGTTTTCCTCCAGCCATCTTCTATTCCCAAGTTTTGATGGCGACAACGACAGAAGGTAATTGAAGCAACTCTCTGAAATGATGTATGTAACTGCAGAATTTTTCAAGGAGGGATAGGCGGTAGATCTGAGATGGCCTAGAGTGGTTTTTTACTACCTCCTTGCAGCATTTCACCTTGCCATCCTCCTCTATACCCTTCCATGCCAGATGTTAGTAGCACCGAAAGACCTCCCGAGGTGTTCCTCAGTCTAGTGTGCACTTTGTTTAGGGCATATAACAAATGTATGTTCTGACAGTATAGCATAATGGTTAGAAATAAGGATTTTGGAACCAACCTGCTTGACTTGAAATTCCAGCTCTGACGTTTACTAGCTGTGTGATATTGAAGAAGTTACTTAATCTGTCTGGGCCTATACACTTGAGCCAATGAGAGTGTTAAACTCCTAGAGTTTGTTGTGAAGATTAAGTGAGTTAATAATTTGTAGAAATAGAGGAGGCCTGGTACATAGGTGGGTTTAAGAAAGGATCACTGGTATAGCTAAGTGCAGAACAATGCTTCTCAAAATATGGTCGGAGGACCACGCACATAGGAGTCATAGTAAGGCCAGGAATAGGGAGGGGAGCCTGTTAAGTAGGAAGATGCATTTGGGCGCTGCTCAGAAAGGGGAGCCAAGTGTCAACAAGCACTGTAGGTGATTCTTAAGGAAAGATCAAGAGTCACTGTTGTAGGCAGAATTCTACGGATGCTTCCCCACACAGGGGCTGCTGCACCATGGTTATCAAACACTAATCGAGGTGTTGCTGAGAAAAGATTTTGCAGACAAAATTTAAGCCCCTAGTCGGGTGACCTTAAGATATGGAAATGATCCTGGAGGCCCTGATCTATCACAGGATTCCTCTAAAAAAGACAGAGAGGGTTAATTTGCCAGAGGCATTATCCAAAGCAGTGCTAATTTAAAATATAGAGGGTCACTGAGAAGGAACAGAGGTAGCCTTAAGAAAGACAAAGGCTTCTCTTAGGACC